>NC_081321.1:101544183-101904183 GCF_026419965.1 Kogia breviceps
GGGAGCAACGGATGAAGACGCAGCCCACCTCTCCTGCGACGGAGCGCATCCCGTTTGCCCACTCAGACCTCCTCCGGGTCGGCAGCCCCCACGGGGACCAAGGTCTGACCCTTCTGACCCCGTCGGCCAAGGTGGTGGGGCTGGGTGTCCCGTGAGAGTGGCGGCAGCTGAGGCGAGGTCCCCTGCCCCAGCACTTCAGCCCCTCGGGGCTGGACAGCTCCCCTTCCTGTCTGCGGGATGGAGGGGCCGAGCTACAAGCACCCCCCGCCCCGCCCTCACCGTGCCTGGAGTCGGCGCTCAGCAAACGTCAGCCAAGTCCTGGCCTGTGTCTTCTAAAGAAACTGTTTATTTCCACCACCTCTGGGTTAACTTGTTGTCTCATCTGAAACCCCAATTTCCATGTTAAAGTGAAGCGTAATACGTAGCAATAAAATCAGCTCATCCTGCATTTGTTTTTCCCCAGCAAGGAGCAATCAATTTCCTGAGAGGTGTTCACAGAGCTACGGATAAACGGCGACCTGGCAAAGATGCAATTGGCAAAGTGTCACTTTTATTCATGGCCTCAAATCTGAGAACGGGCTTGTCTGAATTTTAATTATCGGAAAGCACTTACCACCTTTGCTTTAATGAATGGTATAAAATCTAAACACGTGCAATTGTATTTTACACATAAGAAGCAATGAGCATGGCACGGGGACACTGGGTCTCCCGCCGAGCGGTGGCGCTTTTCTTCACCCGCACCCTCCGTCCCGGCATCGAGCCCCGCCCGGCGTCCTGCCTTCTTTCCTCCCACCTTCTCTCCCACTCTCCCTTTCGCCCTGTGCACCTTCAGCTCAGCGGTGGAGACTCCCCCTTCCCAGCCGCACCCTCGTGCCTGGGCTCGGGGGGTAACGAGGCGCACGGCTGCGTTGGAGCTGTGACCTCCGTGCCCACACACAGCTGGACGGTGACCCCTGCAGGGCTGAGACACCCCCCCCCCGAGGCCCCAGGGCTCTCCGGCAGCTTTTGGCTTCACAGATGGGCTCTGTCTTCTGGGACCTCCTCTCCTGTCTGACGCTTGTCACAAGGAGGGCTGGGGGAGGCACGACTGGCTGTGTCCACCAGCTCCTTCCTGGACCCCAGGCCCCAGGGACCCCACAGGTCCTTCACGCACAAGTTTTAAATGAGCAAAGTCGATTATGTGAAAAATGGCCTAATTTGTGAAGAACCAAGACCTCAGGCTTTTATTTTTATCCAAACACACAGATTCCTCACGGGTTTTCTACTGAAAACCTTGCAAGTCCACCATCAGAGCGAGAGACCCTGGCTAAACACAGTGTCCGGGAGGAAGGACGAGAGCCAGCCCAGCCTGGGGTCCAGCTGGGAGAGGGCGGGGCTCCCCGTCCGAGGCGGCGGGGCGCTTCCACCTGGAGAGGGAGTCGCTCCTCAGAGCCGGGACCCAGACCGTGAGCGGTGAGCGAGACGGCAGCCGGCCCCGGCGCAGTCCTCCCGTTTCCGGTGTCCTCCCCGTCCAGTGCGCGCTTTCCCACGAGACCACGTGGCGCCCGCAAAGGAAAGCGCGGTGGGACGCGCGCCTCGGGCAAAGCCGGCGCCGTGTGCATCGTCCTCGGGATCCCGCCGCGCGCAGGCAGCGAGCCGGGGGCCTCTCGGTCCCCTCGCCACGCAGAAAACCCAACAGGGCTTTATCTTTCCACCCTCCAAGTCGCATGTGGCGGCACCAGCACAGGCGCTGCCCACCGAGCCCGCCGCACCCTCTGCCTGGCCGCCCCCGCTACGGACGCTCGACTCCAGAACTGCTCAGAAACGTCGGGCTGGCCTCCCTTTTGCTTCTTGGGGAAAAGCCTCAGCGTCTGATACCTTCTCAGACTGGCTTGCAGTCGCCTAATGTGAGTGGAAGTGACTCCTTCAAGATCGCTTAAGTAGAAGGTGAAAGGATCTCTGAGTCAGAGGGTGGTTAATTGTCTGACCTCCGGGGCTCAGCTGCTCGGGAACTCACTACCGGCCTCGGTTCCGGCACCGGGCGAGGATATGCGGAGACGCCCAGGCCAAGAGCCCAGCCTGGAGGAAGCTGCTTCTCCCTCCTCGGTGGGAAGCCGCTGCGACTCCCCAGAGGCAGGAAGCTGTGCTCGGGGCATCCGCTGGGCAGGGGGCGGGTGTGAACTGGGATAAACAAACAGCCCCCGTGGTTTTGATTGGCTGCCCCAGCTGAGAAAACCGCCCTAGTGGCTGGAGCTTTGTGCCAAAAGACCGTGGGCGCCCCGTCAGTTCCAGCCGCTTTGAAGGGCTGTTTACTCGCGGCCGGGCGCTATCCTAACACACGGAGCCCCCCCATCCTCCCCCCTCCTCGGTGGGCTCAGGGCAGCAGCTGGCCAAGACCACAGTCAGCACTGGGCAAGGATCTGAAGCCAAGGTTCCTCACCGGAGAATGTGCCCATAGAAGCTGTCCTTAAAATGTCACCATTTGTGACCCACGGAAGCTAGAACACGGCCCTCACGGGCTGGTCCACCGTGTCCCAGCTGCTCACGGGTGACGTGCAGGCCCCAGGCAAGCGATGCTCAGCTGGAGCTCACACAGGCAGACCTGCAGCGCAGGAGAGAGACAGAGAGACCGGCCAGGCACGGGGGGTGGTGATTTGGATCCAGGCGGCCGGAGTTCCAAGCTCACCCTCCCTCCACCGTCCTGCACTCTTGCTGGAGGGAGAAAGGGCCCACGGCTGTTCAGTGAGGAGATCATGAGGGCAAGTTCAGGACACGGCGGTGTTTCCCAAAGGCTGCTTCGAGGAACCCTGGCTGCAGGAGCTGATCCTGGAAAGAGCATCGGTGAGAAGAACCAGGGAGAAGCCGCCAGGAAGAGGAGGAGCCCTGGAAGGGGCGGGGCCGGAGGTCCAGGCCTCCCTGTGGACAGGGTCAGAGCAACGGGGTCTCCAGATGGCCAGCTGTGTCAGCGACTTGGGGGCTGAGGTGATGCGGACACGGAGGCTGCACTCCCGTCCCCAGGAGCTGCACCCAGCGCCCCCAGGACACGGGCCGCAGCACCGCGAACAGAAGGCTCTTCAATTGCTGGCACTTGGCGTCCGCGTGTCTGAGGGCGTCCTTCTCCAGGAAGCCGGGTGAGCGGACTGAGAATCGAACCCAGCTTCCTGCACGTGATGCACCTGGAAACCCCGTCTGCCGCGCTCAGGCCCGGCGCCCACCACGTCCTGAGACCTAGGAGGGTCGGGATCCGGTTCCTTCTCTTTTTTTCGTTTTTGTTTTTGTTTTTTTGTGTGGTAGGCGGGCCTCTCACCATCGTGGCCTCTCCCGTTGCAGAGCACAGGCTCCGGATGCACAGGCTCCGCGGACATGGCTCACGGGCCCAGCCGCTCCGCGGCACGTGGGATCTTCCCGGACCGGGGCTCGAACCCGTGTCTCCTGCATCGGCAGGCGGGCTCTCAACCACTGCGCCACCAGGGAAGCCCTCCAGTTCCTTCTTACTCATTTGTACAAATTAAAGCCAAGAGGGAGGGAGCGCCCTGGTGTGGGCTGCTTCACCACTTCCTTATCACCCAGTTCATGAAATGCACGATGAGCGTGGAGTGCGCGTGGCGGGAGACCCGGCAGCGTGCTGCGGTCGTCTCACCCCCGACCGTGAGGTTCCCGTCTGCCTCCTGCACTATTACTGCTTGTCGTTTGATACCATGAATCCAAGTGGATTAAAGGGATATTTCAGCAAGATCGCCTCTGCTTGTCTCCGCCAGGCACGCTGTCGGTAAACAACGTCTGTCACTAGCGTCTCTGCGCCTACGAGCTGTTACCAGTGGGGCTTTGCGCACCTCGCTTCGCGCTTACTAGGGGCCTCAGGAACCCCTGGCAGGCCAGGCCAGTGGGTCTGTGAGGCCGTTAACAGAAGCTTAGCCCTTGGGAATTCCTCGGGCCTCGCGGTGGGGAAGAGGGCGGTTTCGCCAAGTCCCCCCGAGCAGAGAGAGGCAGGGGACTGAGGCGGGCTGTCTGGATGAGTCCAGGTGCTGGGGTCTCCGCGCTGGCACTGACCCCCAGGGAGCCGGCACGTACCTGGACCCAGGTGGCTGCCTTTGCTCTCTGGGAAACACAATGCTCTGTCAAGGTTGCATGTTGAATGCCCGGCAGGGGTGCGGGGTGATGCATGGAGAAAGAGCACAGAGCGGGGGCCTGAAGCGGCCCCTCGGCCACAGGGTGAGCGTCAGACATGGCTAGCGGGGGGTGGCAGGGACCCCTGAGGGGGCGCAGCGAGGGCGGCTGTGCCCAAAGCGCCTGGCTCTGGGGACCCTTAGAGCGAGAGCGACGCTCTGCTCCCCAGCTCCCGGCAGAAATGTGGGTCCGTCGAAACAGGGGCGCTCCCCGGCTCCGTGCGCCCACCAGGACTGCAGACCGAGCCCGTCCTCAGGCCCTCCTCCCCGGCCTGCCGGAGGCTGAGCCGTTGGAGCCGGAACGGCCCAGGCGAGAGCAGGAGGGGGAGCTCAGCCATCCCAGCATATGTCAGCTCACCCTGGAGTCTGACAGTCCTGGAAGCTATGACATGAGGCCCTAACTTGAGTTGTGAGAAACCAGAACGGCAAATGCTTAGAACAAAACCAGAGTATTGGGCTTCCCTGGTGGCACAGGGGTTGAGAGCCCGCCTGCCGATGCAAGGGACACGGGTTCGAGCCCCGGTCCAGGAAGATCCCACATGCCGCGGAGCAACTGGGCCCGTGAGCCACAACTACTGAGCCTGCGCGTCCGGAGCCCGTGCTCCGCAACGAGAGAGGCCGCGACAGTGAGAGGCCCGCGCTCCGCGATGAAGAGTGGCCCCCGCTTGCCGCAACTAGAGAAAGCCCTCACACAGAAACGAAGACCCAACGCAGCCAAAAATAAACTAATTAATTAATAAACTCCTACCCCCAACATCTTCTAAAAAAAAAAAAAAGAAAACAGAGTATTGACAAAACAGGAGGGTGAGAATTCATGACAAGGCAATGCAGTCACTAGGAAGCAGTGAAGGCCCTGAGGACGGCTATTGTAGGGCCGAGAGGCAGAGAGAGGGTCGAACAGAGGCTTATCTGCTGGGAAACCCCCAGAGCTGTGATCATTGGGAGAAATGGCTTGATTGGGAAACAAAGCCCGTTACCGTCACAACCCAGACATGCATTGATTCCAAAAAGACAAAGCTGAAGTCCCCATCTGAGGACAAAGCTGCTGGACATTATGTTCAGTAAAAGGCAGCATCCGTGGGAAACAGTTTCCAGTGCACTCAAGGGCTGGGTGGGCCTCAGAGGTGCAGACGGGAACCCTCATCTGCGTTTCTCCAAGTCAGCCTTGAAGGCCCCTGACTGCGGGGTCTCCTGGCGTCTCTGTAAATGGTGCGAGTTTGTTCCGCGGGCGTCTCTGGAGTGGTGCCTGCACCCCCCAGGCAAGTCTCGTGCACTCCACCTGCCGAGAATCTTGTATTTAGACCCCGTTCTGTCACACGAAGACCTGGCAGATCTGAAATCAGAAAGTGTGAAGAAGACTAGGCCTTTTCTGCACCAGGACAGTCACTCTGGCGAGGCTCAAGGGGAGGGCGCTTTGCTTTCCCAGGAGAGAGGACAGTACAGCTGGCAGTGCTGGCCCTGTCCTTTCCTCTGCCGGCACCTCCCTGAGTCCAGGGGACCCTGCGAGGAGGGCCGCGAGGGCCTTCCTTCCGCTGTCAGTGCACGAGCGCTGAGCACCTCCTGCGTGCCAGGCTGTGCGTCACGCCGACACGCACGGCGGAGGGTAGTGGGTGTTGAGCAGGAAGTGATCCCAGGCCCCGTCGGCGAGACCGGCGGGGAACGGCACGGCTTGCGGCTCTGCTGCCTGGGGAGATGCCACCTCCCAGAGCCCCAGACACCCGGCTGTTCACAGGCGACACCACTTGAAAGGAGCAAGCGTGAGATTTGGGAAAGCGCCTCTGCCGGAAGGGGCCGGAGGGCAGGGAGCTGCACCCAGGCTGGGAATTACAGATTGGGGGATGGGTCAGAGGTGCTCGCCTTGTGCTGGAAGGTTACACGTTTCCTAGTTTCCTTCTGATGTCAAGCGTATCCTAGAATAAAATGAGAAGCCAGTGCCCGGAGGCAGGCGGGAGGTAAGCAGTGGGGCATGTGGGCTGGAGGATGCCCTCGGGGCACGGTGTGGGGCTGCTCACAGCCTGCCTGTCTCTTGGACACTTAGCTTTCCCGAGTTCTGGGTGTACTCTGCTCCTACTAACCCAAGTAATCGTCTCTGGGGGTCGTTTGTCTCGCAGGTGATTTTCTAGAGGAGCAAAAGGAGGTGCTGTGCAGGTGAGCCTGCCCCCGACAGGCAGAAAACGCCGGGCTGGGGCCGGGCCCCCCTCCCCGAGGAAGAGTTTGATGTGAGGGAGGCTCTGGGGCCACAAAACTCTCGGGGTGCGAAGGGGCCCAGCGAGGCAGGCGCCAGCGGCGGACAGGAGGGCCTCTGAGTGGAAGGTCCAGGTGAACTTTCCCAGGGCCTGGATCCGAGGCTCTGGGAGGACCAGCCAGGAAGTCCTGTCTGTGTGCGCGTACAGCCCTGTCTGCTGCTAATGCTGTGAACCGCGCAAAAAAGATGCAGAGGAATGCATTTATCTACAAAGTGTCCGTCGTGTACCACCCTGTGGGTGTTTCCAGAAATAAGTCTGGCAGCAGAGGACCTCCTTCAAATGGCAATTTGGATGCGTGACCTTGTGCTGCAGCCCCAGCCAGGACGGCGGGCCTTCCAGGATTTGCTGACTCACCGCAGGGCTCAGCCCCGCTAAGCACTGCACGGGACGGAACGTGTCAGAAGGTGTGAGCGCTGTGAAACGTGAAATCAGAAACGGATCCAACATCTGAATTACCCGAAGCAATATCAGTTTCAACAACAAAACCAAGATCAGGGTGAGCGGACAGAACACGTTTATCGATGAAAAAGGAAACAGGCTCAAGTGAAGTCACCCCCCTCCCGTTCCTCTTATCACCCTGCTGACCTCGTCAGCCGCAGGCACGCGGCCTCCTCCGACCTCAGGCCGCCCAGGTGTGCCAGGCGCACGCCTTCCCTGCCAGACCTGTTATCCCCGCCGGCTCTTCTCACTGCCCCGTGCGGCAGGGCGGCATCTGGCTGCAAAACCCCGAGACCGGGCTTTGGAAGAGCAAGGGGAGGGTGCGTCTCTGTGAAAGGCCGCTCCCTGTGGATTTGGGGGAGGTTCCCTGGGCTTCCTTCTGCCTCGGGGAACATGTGCTGGGTGGGCTTTATTCGTGCACCTGCCTGGGTGGGTGGAAGGGGGAAGGGGTCTGAGAGCACCCTCGGGATCCCCTTCAGCCCACCTCTTCCCCCAGCCCTGGGCAGCGGGCAACAAGAGTGGGGGGCGAGCCAGGGCAGGTCAGTGGGCGAGGCTGGCATAGAGTCAGTCCTTCAGGCCCCTCTCCCAGGGCCCAGGGCGCTGTGAGGCTTTATCTTGTGTGTGGAGTTGTCTGCGCCACGGGGTGCCCAGCTGTCTGGCTAAGCCTTAATCTTGAGTGTACCTGTGAGGGTGCTTCCAGAGACTGAGTAAAGCAGCTGCCCTCCCCGGGGTGTGTGTGTCTGTGTGTGTGTGTGTGTGTGTGTGTGTGTGTGTGTGTGTGTGTGTGTGTGTGCGTGTTCATGTGTATTGGGAGGGGCTCATCCGATCCACTGAGGACCTGAATAGAACAAAGAGGTGGAGGGAGGGAGAATTCGTGCTCTCTGCCTGACCTTTTGAGCTGGGGCGGTGGTCTTCTTCTGCCCCTGCACTGGGACTTACACCACTGGCTGTCCTGGGTCTCCAGCTGCAAGAAGTCCCAGGTGGTGGGACTTCTCAGCCTCCAAAATGGTTTGAGCCAATTCCTATAATAAATATATGTGTATATGTGTATATATCTGTGTCTATAACTATAACAGTCTCTATATCTGTATCTATATTCACATCTATATCTATATCTGTATGTATATCTGTAACTGTTTCTATATCTGTATCTGTAACTGTATCTATAACTGCATCTATATCTGTATCTGTATCCATAGCTATATCTGTAACTGTATCTACATCTATGTCAATATCTGTATCCATATTTATATCTGTAACTATCTATCACTGTATATGTATCTATATCTGTATCTTTGTCTATATCTATATCTGTATCTGTATCCATCTGTATAGTAACTATATCTACATCTATATCAATATCTGTATCTATAACTGTATCCATCTGTATAGTATCTATATCTACATCTATATCAATATCTGTATCTGTAACTGTATCCATATCTGTACAGTATCTATATCTGTCTCTACATCTACATCCCATTGGTTCTGTGTCTCGGGGCAACGCTGACCAATACAGGGGACACCTTGAGATGCCACAGGCCTGGCGCCCTGTGAGATCCCTCCTTCCAGGGCCACATCTGGGAGCAAGTGTCACCCACATGCCAGCCCTGCTCATCCAGCAGAGGCTGAGACCATCCAGCCCAGGAGAAGCTCTTCACAGCCGTCACAGTGGGCTGGAGCTAGTGCCACGATGTCAGGTCCTAGAAAGCCCAGTACTTTCTGTCACTGCTCTTCTGGGCTCCTCTTCTCCCTAGCCAATTACTGCTCAGTGACTGCAAATTCAAAGGACTCTATGAATTTCAAAAACCTGTGAAGAATTCTGTTCTTAATGTTCTTATGATTGTGTGACTCAGGCCAAGCCATTTTTATGGTTTTCTGATTAAATACACGTGGGGGGGCTTCCCTGGTGGCGCAGCGGTTGAGAGTCCGCCTGCCGATGCAGGGGACGCGGGTTTGTGCCCCAGTCCGGGAGGATCCCACCTGCCGCGGAGCGGCTGGGCCCGTGAGCCATGGCCACCGAGCCATGCGCGACCGGAGCCTGTGCTCCGCAAAGGTAGTTACTGCTCATGAATTGTTACGCTAAGGTATTGCCTTTATTAGGCATCCTCTGCAGACGAGAGACTAAATCTTGACTTACCTGAGGAGCAAAGTTACTGGGTGATGAGGCAGGTATCACACCATCTCTATGAAAATGTGGGAGCCCTTGATGGAAGGAATGGAAATCACAGGCCCAAAGGACAAGCAACAGCAAATTACCAGGGCACCTCACTGTTCTGTAGCAGCGCCTTGGTTTTCCCCACTCCCTCCAGCCTGCAGGGACCCTTTAAGTAGAATTCAATGATGTATAAATCCGTGTATATTTCTTTCTTGCTCATCTGCCTGGTTTTTGGCTTTCTTTTGGTTTTGAGTTTTCCCCCAAATTCAGAGCAGCATTTTCCGCCCTCTCACAGGCCTTGGGGAGCCGTCCTGGTGCCTCCAATTCTACGTCTGTCACATCTGCTGGGCTGGAACCGTTCCCTGGGCTGCCCCCCGCCACCAGCCCCACACCCGCCGCACCAGAGCTACTTTGAAGGAAGGCAGCTGACAGCACCAGCCTCATCCCGACATGCTGACTCCTGAGAGAGACACTTGCTGAGCTCATGGGAGGACTCGAGATTCTTAAACGGTGGCCACAAAGAAGGACAGCTGGGGTGTGACATGCCTCTGCTTTCTCCTGCCTTTCCTTTCAATATTGACACAAATTTTCAGCTCACCAGTGGCCATGCCTACTTCGTCCTTGGCCGATTCCACATAGTGACTCAGCTTTCCAGATGACGTGACCTTGGTGCAGCCGGAGCTCGGCGCAGCAGCCTGTGGTGTCGCCGATGTGTGTGTCTGCTAGAGACGGCACCTGGGGGTTCCCCGAGGAAGGGCAGGTCTGCTCAGCCTGAGGCTCTTCACATCGTGGACCCAGGAGAGAGTAAAGCAGCCCCCAGCCCCTAACTGAGGAAGGAGAACATGCAGGCCTCCAGGGAGAGCAGCCAGTGACTCTCTGGAAATGCCCTTTCTATCAACTAAGCCAGAGGCTGGATTTGCATGTCGTATCAGTTTCCTGGGGTTGTTGGAATGAAGTCCCGCAGACTGGGCAGCTTAAACCGAAGAAATGTATTCTCTCGTGGTCCTAGTGACCTCATTTTACCTCAGTCGCCTCTTCGAAGACACTGTCCTTAGACACAGTCACTTCCTGAGGTGCTGGGGGTTAGGACTCCAACACATGAACGTGGCACGGGGGGACCAGGAATGGGATGGAGAGGGACAGGGGCTGTGGGTCCTGCCAGGAGGTCCTCACAGACTTCAGGAGGTGCACAGCATGGACGGGGTCCCTGCAGGGTCTCCACGGAGTCAGGGGCTCTGCCGTCGCTGCTCCTTCCTCTCCAGGGCACCTTCCCTCACGGTCTCCCTCCATCACACTCAGACGCTGGCTAGGCATCTCCCAGGGATGCCCGGCCCCCAACCAGACGCTGTCACGGAGCCCTGGGGCTTGTCGGGCCCTAGCTGTCCATCCCTGCTGGGGGCTCTCGGGAGCCTTAACTGCCAGCTTCTACCTGGACACCCTGGTCAGTCTGCAGGTGGGCTCTCCTGCACATTTCCTGCCCTGGGATGCCCCCTCCACCCTAGACCTGCAACCCAAGCCGGTCCCCACAGCTGGCTCACGGTGGACTGGGACAGGCCCTGTGGATGAAGAGGACCCAGGAGACAGCACAGCCCCGTCTTCGTGGCTGGGGTCTTCCGCACACTCTTGGAGACCCCAGGTGTCACCAACAAATCACAGTGTCACCTTCGTCTCACCCACGGGGCAGGGGCCATCCTCATGGGGGTCCCAGGTCCCCTCAGTAACCAGCTTGCTCCTTCTGCCACAGTGTGAAGTCCTGGGGCAGCACAGCCACGTCTTGTCTCTGGGAAGAGGGAAAAGGGAAGCGAGAACTAGCCTCATAGTTGGGAGCCCACCGCCAGCAGCCTCCTCCAGACGGAACCTCCAGAGACGCCTGCAGGAACCTTCTGGAACCTTCTTGCCAGCCACGCCCACACCCGGGGCTCCCTCTCCAGTAGGAGGGGGACACAGAGGGTGTTGGTTTCTTTCGCTGGGGAAAAGAAAAAAACAAACAGAGAATCATCACCTGGAACCAGGCTCCTTTATCATCTCGCTGCTCAGGTCAGGAGTCTGGCGGTCGTGGTGCGTTCTCCACGAGGCCTCACAAAGCAGAAGTCCAGGTGTTGGGGGCTGGTCCTTGCATGGAGGCTCTCCAGCTCCACACTCACTCGGGTTGTTGGCAGAATCCAGCTTCTGTGGGCCACCTGGTCCCCTCCATCCTCCAGCCAGCGACAGACCGACAGCCTCCCATCCTCCCCAATCTCTGAGTCTCTGGAACTTCATCCTCTTCCATCAGCTCAGGAAAACACTCTACTTCAGGGGCACTCGTGCTTGGCAGGGGGTGACCCCGTGAAGACAGCACAGACATCCCAAATACAGTCAGAGGAAAGGGCACCGGGACCCTGGCCCTGCCTTCCATGCCCTTGGCGTAGAAGGCATCATACGGTCAATTCCGTGTGTCAGCTCAGCGGGGCCTCGGGGAGCCCGGACGTCTGCATGTGTCTGTGTGGCTTCTCTGGATGAGACCAACGCTAGAATCAGTGGACTCAGCAAAGCAGATGCCCTCCCTCCCCAGTGTGGGGTCTCTCTTAGTCCATTGAGGGCCTGAATAGAACAGACAGGCTGACCCTCTCCGGAGTAAGGGGAACCCTTCTTGCCCAGCTGCCTTTGAACTTGAGTCAGGCCTCCTTTTCCTCCTCCTGCAGCAGTGTAGAAGGTGCAATTTTCATCAACTTGGGGGAAATGAAGACAGAACTAGGGGCTCTGGGAGGGACCGCCTGGAGATTTAGTGCCATCTCTGCCTATCTGGCCTTCAGGACGGGAAGGAGAGGCCCAGGGGGTCCAGGGTTCACCCTCCAGGGTCTGCCCTTGGAAAGGTCTGGGGTAGTTTACTGAATCACCGGGACCTGCTGTGGGCATGCTGCCCGGGTGGTGGGGGCATCCAGGGAGCAGAGGGGCCATGGCCTGGACCAGAGCAGCCCAGTCCCCCGGCAGCCCAGCCCCAGGGCAGACAGGCCTCAGCTGGAGCCGCTGGCATCTCATCAGAGCCTTGTAGACACAGCAGAGACCTCCTACACACCAGTCGCCTCCCCGGGCTTGGCCGGGGTCTTGCTGCCTTCTGTTTCACGACTGTGCTCAGCTTTGTAAAGACCTAGCTGATAGGATGTATGATTCTCTGAGTCTCAGAGGGAAATTTAATCAAGTGTCTCGGATTCTTTCATGATATTTAGTTTCGTAAAATGGTCTTTCCAACTTGCATCCTCCATATTCTATGAATTGAGAATTATTATGATTTTACATCAGACAAAGTTTTCCTATCTAATGCAAGAAATCTCAGTAAAAATTGCAGTAGAAATCCGGATAATTGTAGCCAATATGTGTGTGTATGTATGTATGTGTGTGTGTGTGTGTGTGTGTGTGTGTGTGTGTGTGTGTGTGGTGTATATATATATATATATTCCCGCACCCCAGAAATGACCCTGGGTTGTGAGAGACGTGTAGCTTTTCTCCTGATTCTCACTCGGGATGCCCCCGTGGTCCAGCAGCACCTTCTGGAAGGTGGTCGCAGTGCCTCACAGGACCTGGTGTGTCATCAGAGATGCCCTCGCTCAGGGACAGCGTACAAGAGCCTTCTCCGTGCCCAGGGGTCCCCACGTGCCCGAGAATCGCAGTCCTGCTGGAGATGCAGAGGGGGATAAAAATAGAACAGCCTCCTCTGGCCAGGGGCGCTGACAGCCCTATTACGCTCAGACTGGAATGGTCACGGGCGCCATCCCCAAATCAGCCCATTTTTTACTAAGATGATAACGGGGCCCGGGTCTCCGTTCCGTCCACTTCGGCGTCGGTCCCGAAATAGCTGCTGGTCATCGCTTCTGCGTTAACGTTTTCATCTCAATTCAATTACGTGGCGCGTATTTCTGGGCGGCTGGTTTATCATGTGAGAATGTCATTTAAAAGTGGTCCGCACCTCACATTCCATATTTAGGAGGAAAATTAAGTAAAACGTCACGAATGCTATACCCATCTCTCCACAAGCCCCCGTGAAGCACTTCGCCCTTTAAATTCTTTTCTGAAGATGAGGCCCAGCGGAGGAGGCCGGGGACCTCGCCACCAGCAGGGCTGTGTGCAGATTATGCAGCGAAACCCGCCATTAAGACGCTTGCTCTGGGGCTTCCCTGGTGGCGCAGTGGTTGAGAGTCCGCCTGCCGATGCAGGGGACGCGGGTTCGAGCCCCGGTCCGGGAGGATCCCACGTGCCGCGGAGCGGCTGGGCCCGTGAGCCGTGGCCGCTGGGCCTGCGCGTCCGGAGCCTGTGCTCCGCGACGGGAGAGGCCACAATAGTGAGAGGCCCGCGTACCGCAAAAAAAAAAAAAAAAAAAAAAAAGGTAAGACGCTTGCTCTGCTTGTTAAGTGCAGCTGGGGTTACTTTGCCCTGATCTGTGATACTGCATCAATACTTTAGAGGCATGTTCCGTTTGGGATTTGTTTTAAAGCAACTCACCGTTGGTAAACAACTGTAAATCAGAGTATGAAATTAATCACGTAATGAATGTGGTGGAGCCATTTTGGGTAACACAGTTGAGTTTAATTGCCTTGATGTTTATGCGGTTCACAGACACTGCACTTTTGACATGAATTAAAAGCTTTCTATTTAAGACACGGCAGCTCCAGTTAGACGCCGATGGCCTGTCCATCTGCAATTCTAAGGCGTCCAAGGCGTCGTCCCACCAGCGTGACGCCATGAGGGCACAAACTGGGTTTAGGCTCCCGGTCACACCTTCGCTCTGGGCTATGGCTCCATCAATCCTGGGGCAGCAGGCGCAGTCCGCTGGGGGCCTGAATAGGGCAGACAGGCTGACCCTCCAAAGCAAGGCCGTGGACAGGCAGAACCCCGAGGCCTCGGTGCCAGGATGAAGGGCGGCAAGACGGGGGAGGACCTTGGTCTACTCACCCACTTGGCACAGTAATGAGTGACGCTGGGCCGACCCCTGGTGGCCTGACGGGGGCGTGGACCACTGCACGAGGGGCTGGACTGGAGGACCCTTGGGGTCTCGCATTTCTGAGATAAAGGCTCTCAGGAAACCTCGGGAGGACGCGCCGACCCTGGCTCCCCGGGGAAGAGCTCCCTCAGACCCTGACTCACAGGTCTCAGGGGAGAGGAGTCACTTTAAGTGGAAAAATACAGATTCTGATAAAAACAACCACATACGTCATGTCTCCCGCTGTGAAGAGCATGTCCTCAGCAAACATCTCCTCCCCATAAACCTGGCTGTGTCTTCCCATTACTGTAGAAACTGGGCTATTTGTTGTGATTCCATCATTAAAAAGCCGGCCACCTGGACCTGAATAGGAAAGCGCGTTGCAGGGCGCCAGGCAGGCCAGCAATCTCCATCCCCCACCCGCACCCTGCTGCCCGCCTCTTCCCCCAGGGCCAGCGCCCTGGTCTGCGCTGCACGCCCTGCCCTCCGCTGCCGGGTGGTGCTGATGAGGCCTTGAGAACGTGGCGGGGCATCAGCACCAGGGCCAGCTCCATCCGGGGCGGAGCCTGTCTTTGCCTTGGGCCTGGGTCCACTTTCCTACATTTTGGGGACTGAGCAGCTTACACTTCAGGCCTCCATGGATAGCAGCCTCCAAACAAAACCTGGCGACTGCGGGCTGCTCCATCGGAGGAGGGTGTCCCTCCTCCCGGCCAGGAGGGTCCCGGGCAGTCCCCACAGCCCGCCCCACAGAGCACCCCACAGAACTCAGGCAATAACTGCCTTGGAGGGGCTGGAAGAAGTCAGCGGGGGCCGGTCGCACGGCTGTGGGTGTGGAAGGGCCCTGACACCGGCAGGCAGGGCGTTCTGCAGGGCACACATCAAGATGCCCTTCTCCTGGGTGCCCTCTTCTTGTCCAGGGCCATCCTCCCAGCTTCAGATCTGGTCTTGTGCCCGCATCTTACGATCAGAGCTCTTGGCAGGACACATGGCTGTGGGATGGAGATCAGAGCCCTCTGCAGATGAAGAGGCTTGCAGGGCCCAGGGGCTCCTACCCGCTCCCCAGTCCCGACTGCAGCCGTACAGCCCTGTTGCAGTGCTGAGCCGACCACGGCTGCCAGCCTGGAGCCTGCGGGAGTGCTCTGCCTTCCAGTGGCCAGCCCCTCACTTCTCCAGCCCCGGCCTGGGCTTCCTTCCTCAGAGCTGTCTTCCTCGGCTCAACAGCCCAAGTCCAGTCCCTTCACATGAAGGGCTCTCTTAAGTAAAGCTGTGTCTCCGTGTGAAACTACACAGCCTCACTGCAGTGAGTCTGCTATGGCCCACGTGCCCTGGGCTGTGAGGATCCTGGAGCAGGGACTCTGCTCTCAGTGTCACTGTCATCCTGGCACCCAACCTCCAGCCTGGCACCTAATGGGATGCGATGGCACAGACAGAAGAAAAGGGGACAGGGAGAAGGAGTGGACGGATGGATGGATGGATGGGTGGATGGGTGGGTGGATGGATGGGTGGATGGATGGGTGGGTGGGTGGATGGGTGGGTGGATGGGTGGGTGGATGGATGGGTGGGTGGATGGATGGATGGATGGATGGATGGATGGATGGATGGATGGGTGGATGGGTGGGTGGATGGGTGGGTGGATGGGTGGGTGGGTGGATGGATGGATGGATGGATGGATGGATGGATGGGTGGATGGATGGATGGATGGGTGGATGGGTGGGTGGATGGGTGGATGGATGGATGGGTGGGTGAATGAATGAGTGAACAGTCTCCACTGTGTGTCAGGAGCTTCCTTCAATGTGAGTTGCAGTGTTGGCTGAGTTCAGTGTGAATGCATCGACAGTAGGTATGAAACAGGGTGTCTTTTGCACTGAAGGGAGGATGGAAACGCTGTGGGCAGAGGTTCCTGGAACCCAGCCCTGTGTTTCCCCAGGAGCAGCGGCTCAGCAGTTGCTGATGCCGTGTCTGGCAGCTGTGTAGAGCATACCTACTGCAGGGGAGAGAATGGACCATTTTCTCTCCCCCAGACCCCTCCCAGCTGTTGATGTGTAATAGTCCTGCTGCAGCCTGCCCAGCCCCTCAGCCCCCAGACTCTGCCCGGTTCCCGTGGCCAGAGGACGAGCTGCGAGAAGCCTGCTCTTCAGTTCCATCCACAGTGGTGGTCACTCTGGACCGCGCTGGGCAAGCCCTGCAGGTCAGGATGGATGGGAAGCTTTCAATCCCCTCGGCAGAGCTGACCTGAGCCCAGAGACCCCCGAGCAGGGCCCACAGGCGGTTCTTCTCAGGGACCCCTGGGCCTGCCTCCCACGTTGGAGGTCGGTGATTTCAGAGCCCACCACTGTGCCTGGGTGGGCGCTGGCCGCAAACGGGACGCTTGTCACACAGGGGCTGAGCCACAAGGAAGAGCCGGAGTGGGGAGGGGGAGTGGTTGCTCAATATGTATTTTGGCTTAATGGATATTCACTATTTTTATTTACCTCCTTAACCCACAGCTATGTAGATGAATGCAGTGCAATACTATTCCTACAGCAAAATGGATTATGAAGTAATTTCCTGAGGAATGAACGAGGGATCCTGAGTGGGCCGCCAACGGGAGGGCTCTCTGGGCCGGGCCTGAGCTGGGGCTGATGGATCTTCTGTGCCCCGGCGTCCACCCTCGGGGACCAGGTGACCAAGTGTAGACAGAGCTGGAAGCATGCCCTGTCTCCATCGCCGCGGGGCCCAGAGCGTTCCATGGACCAGAACGCAAGGGCAGCGCATCCCCTGGGCCCGTCCCCCATGCACCTGCTGACTTCTCAGTGGAATGCGCCTTGCCTGAGCCCTTCCTGGGGGGGAGCAGCCAAGACAGAAGTCCTGACCCCTCAGAGGTTCAAGGCTTCTTAAGGAGCCCCCCGATGTCCTGGCATGGACACCCCCTCACTTGCCCTCCCTCTCTGCTCTTCAATGGATTCTCACCTGGGTCTGCCTGGCTGTGCCCCCTGCAGGCTGTCTTGAGTCTCAAGACCAGAGATCATTCTGTACCCGTGTGGCTTCAACATCCAGCACTGCTCTGCGCCCATCACAGGCACTCTGTAAATGCCGCCTCCAGGCTCTGAGTTGAATGGGTAACGGGTGGCACTTACAGCAGGATTGGGGCACGTTGGCCACCTGTCATGTGGGGAGAGACCCCAGAGTATCTCAAGGTCCTATCAACCTCACACCAGGGAGGAAGTAGGCCCCATGACAACAGTGTATCCCAGGGGAGGGGCCAGCAGCAAGGCCTGGAGTTTCTATGCATCAGCGTCTGCTTTGGTGGAGGGTCAACCAGACACAAGAGACGGGCCAGCCCAGATCCTGGGGAGTAGGGGCCTGTTGTGGGGGGGTGTGCAGATGAAAACCCACACACGGCAGCTAGGAAGGGGCCGGTGACGGTTCTCACCTGCTCTGCCAGTTGCTGCCCGGGTCCCCTTTGCCTGGCCTCAGATGTCTTACCTGTAAAAGGCAGACAATGATAGAACTTCCTCCACAGAAGTGCTATGAGGATTAAACAAAATACTCCTTGCAACCTCGTGGCATAAAACAACCCACGTACATCACCAGTGCAGGGCATGGCACGAGAGTTTAATAAATACAAGTGACTCCTACCCAATTCCTCACTGTATTAGTCAGCTCAGGCCAGAACACCACAGACTGGATGGCTTATATGACAGGAATTTATTTTCTCACAGTTCTGGAGGTTGGATGTCTAAGATCAAGGGGTCAGCAGGATGTGTGTCTGATGCGGGCTCTCCCTTTGGGTGGCAGACGGCGCCCTCTTGCTCTGTCGTCCCATGCACGGACCCTCTGGTGTCTTCTTATAAAGACACTAATCCTATTGGATCAGGTCCCCACCCTTAGGGCCTCATTCAACCTTAATTACTTCCTTAGAGGCTCCATCTCCAAATACAGTCACACTGGGGGTTAGGGCTTCAAAGTGTGAATTTGGAAGGACACGAATATTCAGTCTGTAACACTCATAAAGGGTAACACTCTAAAGCTTTGTGATAAAGGCCTGTTGATTAGAAAGGCAGGAAGGTGCCCCAAGAGTTCAAAGAGAGAGGGGGGTGGTGGATGGGTAGTGGTCAGTGATGGCCTAGCAGAAAGGGACCCAGGAGGAGAGTTAAAGGGAGTAGCAAGAGGTCAGGTTAGCCTGAGCAAAAGCTATAGAAGTGGCACTGTGTCCAGTGATGGTGCGTCTGAAGGCAGAAGGGCCAGCCAGCTGCATGTTAAGTTCTCTCACTGGCTTGACATACTGTGAGCACAGACAGTGACTCCAGATGCCAGTGGCCTAGAAAAAAGAATCCAGTTCCGTCCACTTGGAGCTTCTCTTTGGCTGGAGAGATTTCTAACCGCAGCTGCTTTGGTGACATAAAGCTAGTCCCCTGTGACATTGACAGTTGAGTCACATACTGGACGAAGAGACAAAAGTTCCCCTTGCAATGCTGAGAAGCCACCAATATTGGGGTCTGTTATAATTTTGTGGATAATAGATCATATCACACGTGAGAAGAATTCAGAATATGGAGATGAAGAAAAACAATTTATTAATGTTAATAAATCCTCCAATAAAACTTCCAGGAGGACCTATGGTGATAAATTGAATAATTATGAGTATAATTATCACTAACTAGAAGTATAATTTCATGCTAATGCAATAATAATGACACAAAAGTGTAGATCATGAATTTTAACTGCTTAGTTATTTCACATTTTCACAAGTATGGACCCAAAAAAAAATGAAATCTGATCAAATTATGGTTGACTGAGAAAGTGTTCTTGGTTTAAACAGGCATCTTATTGATTATCTTTACTGGACTGCAAAAAAGTCTTATGCTAATTAGGAACTTGAAGACACTGAATTTAGGTAATAGATACTCAGTAATGCAACACTTCTCTGAGTCAGAAAAATCTGATTAATCAACCGTTTTATCACCCTTGAGAAGGATAAAACACCACATGAAAGAAGAGGGGTGGCCAGAATTTGTATTAAGTCTGTATTTCATGATGATAAGTGTTTCCGGGAGGGATAGACTCAACGAAGCATTTTAGGGTATTAGAGGCAGCCCCAAGCTAACTGCCTCTGAAAGGAAGGATGCCCAGGCAATACGGGATGGAGGACGTGGGCAGTTACCCTCAGCCTGGACTCTGGACCCAGGCAACACAGCTCAACGCCCTGTAGGGCTTTCCTACAGCTTTTCATTCATACGATTATTGGGGTCTCTAAGAATTGTCTGTGTGCCATGAGAAAGATTACCAGGACCGGCCCTGAGATCAAGTCCTGTAGAGTCCCAGGGAAATGGGGGGCATCTGAGTTGACCGCAAGGGCCCCAGTTGGGACACACAACCCCCTGCTATGCTTGGCTGTCTCTCTTGGTGTTATTTTTGCAAATATCTTCCAGTGGATGCCAGGCAGTGGGACTGTGTTTTGTGGCCAGCCTTTCCCCTCATGGAGAGCCGGGGAGGAGAGATGTCTTCCCAATACAAAAGGCCTGAAGTGGACATTGGAATGAAAGATTCCATTCGTCTATTTTAAGAAATGGCCCGTTTTCCAAGTGGTTATGTCCCCACCTGTCGTGCATGAGCCCTCCAGTTTCCCCACCTCCTCGCCGTGGGCAGGATCAATCTTTAATTGTAGCCATTCCGATCGATGCATGGTCATGTCTCATCACTGTTTTATTCGCATTTCCCTAATGACCAATGATGTTGAACGTTTCTTCATGCACTTATTTGCTATCCAAATACTTCTTTGCTGAAAGGACTGTTTGAATGTTTTGTCCATTTTTTACTGGGTTATTTTCTTATTGAGCTTTGAGAGTTCTCTATGAATTCTGGACCCAAGTCCTTTATGAAACTTATGCTTTATAAAGACTTCTTTCTCCCTGTCTGTGACTTGTCCTTTTACTCTAGTAACAGTCTTTTGAAGACCAGAAGTTTTTAACTTTGAAGAAGTCTAATTTATCAATTTTTTATTATACAGATTTAATTTTTGGTGGCCTATCTATGAATTATTTGCCTAAACCAAGGTCTCAAAGATCTTTCCTATGTAAACTTCCTGAAGTTTTAGAGTTTAGATTTTATATTTAGGACTATGACCCACTTTGAATTAATTTTTGCATATGGTGAGAAGTATGATTAAAGTTTGGAGGGTTTTTGCATATTTATATCTGAATGTTCCAGCACAGTGTGGTGAAAAGACCATCCTTTCTTTACTGAATTGCTTTTGCAACCCTGTCAAAATCAGCTGCTCGTGCACATATAGATCTATCTCTGGTAGCGTGAATCCTCCGACTTTGTTCTTTTGTTCAAAGTTGTCTGGTTAGGCTTAGGCTCTTTGAAATTTCATGTGAATTTTTGAGTCAGTTTGTTAATTTCTACACAAATACCGGGTGAAAGTTTGATTGGGATTGTGTTGAATCTACAGATCAATGTGGGGAGAATTACATCCCAACAGTCCTGAGTCTTTGGACCCATGAAGTCTCTATTCATTTAGTTCTTTTGTGATTTCTCTAAGTGATGCTTTATTGTTGTCTGTGTACAGGTCTTCTACATCTGTTGCCAAAGCTGTCCGTAGGTATTTCATATTCTGATACTATTGAAAAGAACATTGTTTTTTTGTATTTTATTTTCTGGTTGTTAGTCCTGCAATAATGCTAAAATCACGTATTATTTCTAGTAGCTTTTATGTAGATTCCACTGGATTTTCTAAATAGACTATCATGCTATCTCTGAAGAGAGACAGTTTTACTTCTTTCAAATCTAGATACTACGTACTTCTGGGTGCATTTTTGCTCTCTTGTATGTACTGCTTAGAACTTCCAGTACAATGATGGATGGAAATGGTGAGAGCAGACAACCTTGTCTCGTTCTTAGGGGGAACCTTTCAGTCTTTCACCACTGAGTACGACGTTAATTGGCCATAGATGCCCTTTATTAGGATGAGGAAGTCCCTTCTATTCGTAGCTTGTTGAGAATTCTTATCATGGAGCCATATTTGACTTTACCAAGAGTTCTGTTTGTTTGGTTTTGGCATCTATTGAGAAGATTGTATGATTTTACTCTTTTGGATTTCTAATATGGTCAGTTACCTTAATGGATTTTCAGATGTTAAAAGAAACTTGTTTTCCTGAGATAAATCCTACTTGGTAATGATTTATTTTCTGTTTCATGCTTTGTTGAAGTCAATCTGCTAAAATTTTGTTGAGAATTTTTATACTTACATTCATAAGAATTATTGGACTGTGGTTTTCTTTCTTGTGATGGCTCTGTGTTTTGGGGGTTTTTTTCTGTATCATAGTACTGCTGACCTTATAAAATGAGATGAGAGGTATCCCCTTCTCTCCAACAGTGAGGAAGAGTGTCTGTAGAATAGGCACTATTGCTTCCTTAAATGTTTGATAGAATTTACCTGTGAAGTCATCTGAACCTGGAGTTTTCTTTCTGGAAGATTTATCAGTTTTTTAAATCTCTCCAAAAAATCAAATTTTGGTTTGGTTGATTTTCTCTTTTGTTTGCCTCTTTCATCTTTCATTGGTTTCTGCTCTTAGTTTATGATTTATTTTCTTCTACTTAATTTTGGTTTAATTTGGTCTTATTTTAGTCTCCTAGAGATCTTTGATTAAAATCTTTCTTTTTTTCTAATATAAGCATTCACTGCTATAAATTTCCCCCTAAGAAATACTTTAGCAGCATCACACAAATATTGATCAGTTGTATTTTAATTTTCTGTCAATTTAAAATATTTTCTATATTTTCATTTTTTGAATTATTGGCTATTTAGGAATATGTTAGTTTCCAAATATTGGGGTATTTTTCAAAGTTTTTTTCTTTTATTGATTTCTAATTTAATTCCATTGTATTCAGAAACAACTTCTGTGTGACTTAAATCCTTTTCCCTGTGACCTTTTTATGACTCATAATGGTCTGTCTTGGTAAATGTTTCATGTACCCTTGAAAAGAATGTAAATTTTATTGTTGTTAGGTGGAGTATTTTATAAATGTCAATTATTTCAAGTATGTTGATAGAGTTTTGGCCTTATATATAATTATTTTCTATCTACTTATTCTGTCAATAATGGAGAGAGTAGTTTTTAAATCTCAAAATATAATTATAGCTTTTTAACTTATTTTTTATCATATCAGTTTTTGCTTTATATATTTTCAAGCTTATTATTAGGTGCATAGGAAGTTAAGGTTGTTATGTGACCTTGGTGAATTTACCATTTTATCATTATGAAGTGACAGTCTTTACCCCTGGTAATGTTTGTTGCTCTAAAATGTAGCTTGTCTGATATTTATTCAGTCATTCATATAAGAGGGTTAACATGGGATAAACTTGTTTACTATTTTCATTTGAACCTATAGGTCTTCTATATTTAAAGTAAATTTCTTATAAATAGCATAGATCTGAGTCTTTTTAAACTAACCTATCCCTGAATTTTAATTGGGGCACTTAAACCATTTATATTTAACGTGAATATTGCTATTCTTTATGTCTATCATCTTGCAAATTGTTGTCTATTTGTCTTACATTGTTTTTTGTTCCCTTTTTACTCTTTTTCTGACTTCTTTAGAAGGAGAAAAATTTGATATAATATCAAATTCAGGGAATGGCCATTTCATTTTTTGACCAAAAGGTGTTTTCAACAAAAGGTGACCATAGCACCCTCTATTACCTAACAGTAAGCAGGAGAGTCTGGGCTCACCACTTTCAACTATGGCTGGGGAACAATTAAACTGCTGCTGATTTATGAGGGAATCCTGGGGGAAACAAATATATACAGCAAGTACTACTGTACTTACTCATGACATTCAATTATATCATGGGTTAATCTTCACCCTGTCATAAATAGGCACTGAATTTAATTCACAGAAACAAGGAGCCAATAATCTGGGTGTCAGCGTATTTCAAAATACTTCTCTCTTTTCCTATTCTTAAAATAATTTCCTCTTCTCAGGTCTCAGCGGTCACTCCTTGGAGCTTCAGCGTGCCTCAGCAGATGCCCAAACTCTGCTGACTCCCCAAGAGGCAGGCCCTTTGCTAAATTCTGCACAATCACCAGTTTCCCGCTGGCCCCTGGCCACGCCCTACTGCCCAAAGCCTCACAGGTTGGCTCTTAGATCACCTGGTCATTCTTGGGGTGGGGGGAGGGGCGTTCTTTTTCTTTTGTTCTTTTGTTCTTTTGTTCAATGGTCTCTACAGTCAGCTCCCTTCATCAGGCCCCTCCTCCACACTCTCACTGGAAACCTCTTCTTTTGCACCAAAGGTAAAATAGATAGCTAGTGGGAAGCAGCCGCATAGCACAGGGAGATCAGCTCGGTGCTTTGTGACCACCTAGAGGGGTGGGATAGGGAGGGTGGGAGGGAGGGAGACGCAAGAGGGAAGAGATATGGGGACATATGTATATGTATAACTGATTCACTTTGTTATAAAGCAGAAACTAACACACCATTGTAGAGCAATTATACTCCAATAAAGATGTTAAAAAAAGAAAAGATCTTTGTTTGGAAACATTATGTTTAGTCACCTAGAAATTCAATAGGAAAATTGGAAAATGACCAGAAATAATAAGACAGCTTGGCACTTTGTACCAACACACGTAATCAATAGCTCTCTAACGGAGAAAAACACATTAGGGAGAGTAGTCACTTTACATTGGTAACAGTCTCAAAAGTGTTAAGTATGTATCAACAGACAGAATAAGAAGTGGCGGCTTCCCTGGTGGCGCAGTGGTTGAGAGTCCACCTGCCGATGCAGGGGACGCGGGTTCGTGCCCCGGTCCGGGAGGATCCCACGTGCCGCGGAGCAGCTGGGCCCATGAGCCGTGGCCGCTGAGCCTGCGCGTCCGGAGCCTGTGCTCCGCAACGGGAGAGGCCACAGCAGTGAGAGGCCCGCGTACCGCAAAAAAAAAATAAAAGAAGTGGCAAGAGTTCTGTAAAGAAGGGCATCACATTACAGACGATGCCAAAAGGATGGAATGGGGTACGAATGGACCGTCTGTATAGCCCCAAAATTCATACCTTGAAGCCCCTCTTCTGATGGGGTAGAATTAGGCAGTTTCCATGAGGCCATTGGGGTGGTGCACCTGATGGGATTAGCCACTTCTATGAGGAGGAAGAGATCCCAGATCCACTCTCTCTCCTCCTTGCGGGGACATGGAGAGTGGGTGGCCGCCTGTAAGCCAGGAAGATGGTGCCCTCCAGACACTGAATCTGCTGACACCCTGATCTTGGACGTTCAGCCTCCAAACAGTGAAATAAACATCTGTTCTTTAAACCACCCAGTCTGTGGGATTCTGTTATAGCCACCCAGGCTGCGGGGTGGGATGGATGTGAGCTCAGCCCCACTTCTGGGAAGAACACCGTTGTCTTCAGACTTTCCCACCAGAGTCCTGGAAGGCTGGACCTTTGTTTGTGCCTCCTGAGGGCCCAGGACCCAGAATAAAGCAGGAGCCCGGTGAGGATACATCAGGGGAAGCAGGGAAGGAACTGGACAAACTCTCAGGAGGCATTATCCTGGAGCTTAATGCACTGGTTTGAAATAGCACCGGGAAGGAAGAAAGAAGCATAGCAATAAAGGAGAACGTTATCCTAGAATATTAGGAAAAAACAAAAACCTCTCAAGCATATGGAATAGTTTCAGACAATGAGATGCTGTCACAGACTTTGTAGCAGAGCCACAGGCCAGGGGTCTGTGAGCCCGGACCCTCAGGCTTTTCAGGTCATCACATCGGAGCAAATGGTAATTTGTGTGGGAGAAAAACAGTCAAGCAGAAGTCCTATCGACGGATCTGAACAAAACTTGCGGGACCTTGTGTTCTGTTTGATTTTTTTTAATGTGTGAAGAAATGCACAGACATCAGGATGGCCACCGACACTCGAGTTGGGGTCACCCCACCGAGGAGCCTCCCTTCCAGCCCCCAAGTGTCCGGCTGCTTCCGCCTACCCAGCGCCCGCTCCCCGAGAAGGTATCCTGCCCTGGCTGGGGGGTGGGGCTGGCTACACTGCTGGATTTCAATGTGTCTGGCTGTTCCTTTTTCTGAGTCCTCCCAGGTATGTTAATGAGCAATTTGGAGAAGCTGCACGGGGGGCTGTTAGCCAGACACTGTGTTAAAGTGGGAGCCCCAGCTGAGCTTTACTCTCTGCCAACATCCCGCCCGCTTCCAGAGGCACCAGGCAGGCTGCTCTGTCTGCGCACCCCAAACACATCCCCACAGCTGACGGCTTTGCATGGGAAGCCGTGCCATCGTTTTGTAGTAAAGGAGTCATGCGTTTTCGAGATTTCCAACTAGCTTTGAGCAGAGAGCTGTCTCTTTTCGCTTGGCCGTCCTTCTGTCACGCACGCTGCTCAGATGTTTCCCTTCCCGGCGCAGTCAGCACCGTGGTTTCAAGACAAGCACGACTAAGGGAGATAAGACCACAAGGAAATTGTCCATTTCTGGCACTCATAAGAGCATTTATTAATAGCCCGAGTATCGTCGTTCGTTGGCCCCAAAGTCCTCTCCCCATGGTTACAGATGACCCGTTTCTATCATCTGGCACGCCTAGAAGAGACTTCACCTGATTCATTTTAACTATTTTCCAGAAATGATCCATTTTCCATGAAATTGTGTATAGAGTTTATTTCATTCCTAGAAGTCATTACTTTGTCATGAAAAATCCCAAGTGCCCTGGCGCACGGGGGGATAAAACGAGCCTCAACTCTCATCACAGAGCAAAGGGTAATTTTGCCTCCGTGCCAGGGTACAAGGCTTTGAGCGGCCGTCTTAGTCTGCATCGAGCGTGGGGTCTGCTTTAAGGGATGGGAGGCACGGCCAAGCGCCCTCTGAAAGGTTGAGGGCTGCACAGCGCCCGACAGGCTGTTTACTACGCAGCAGTGACACCTGGGAAAGCACCCCCAGCCTTGGAGCTGCAGGCTGGCGATTCTGACGGGTTCTAGGAGGGATTCTCCCAGGCAATGCTGACACGTATGCTCAGCTCTCTAGTCTGCGTGAACAGATTTTTTTCATACGTTCAGGGAAGAGTTATTGAGGGGCCGTGGATATGAGACAAGACAGCAAAGGTTGTGTTCTCTCGCTCAGTGCCAGCATCCCAGGACTATTCTGAATGTCACTTAAAAATCTGTAATGTTCTTAAATAGATTCCACAGCTAATCAGGCATAATTCCACATCTCTCTGTAAAGCGGTTTAAGTATCCGTAATTCCCAAGCCAGCCTCCTGGATCTTATGTTGTGTGTCATATGCTGCGGAAGAATGGAAGCAAAGCCCGCATCTTAACAAGGGCACTCCTTCCGGGTCACCTCTTGGGATGCGAAAAGGAATCATTGTGAAAACAGTTTTTCACCTCTATTAACCGCTCACTTTATAAAGACGCTGTCAGGCTTAATCAGGAACTGAAGACGTGGGACGCTAAATCGTATGCATAGGAAATGTCTCTGAATTCCCAAATGCTGCTTGAGGGAAAAACAAGACTGGGTCCAGGAAAAAGCAAAGCGCAAGGTGACATTTACAAGAATCGATGACAGAGCCCTGAACCACGGAGCCTGATTACCCACCGCTCGTTACGCCCGCCAGCTGGTGGGTGTCCAAGTCCAGGCCTCCCCACGCGAGCCCCTCGGCCGCCAGCCCTGGCTGGGTCTTTGCAGGAGGCAGAGGAACTGCTCAGGTGTCCACATTGTCTGGCCTTGGGAGGCTTCCTGACGTGGAGGCCGGGGCCTCCTTTCTCGCATTCACTCATTCACTCGTTCATTCAATGTGCCCAGGGCTGCAACGTGTCCCAGACGCCCATCTGCGTCCTGAGCCCTCAGCACACACCTAACAGAACCACCATCCTGCCTTCGCAGAACCTGCAGACAACAAGCAAAGTCTGAAACACGTAGACTGTGCCAGAAGGCTATCGGGGCACCGAAGGGGGGGGGTGCTAGCAGAGAGCAGAGGGCAGTTTACACCTGGAGGTGGGAGGCAACAGGGAAGTGAGAGCAGGCAGGAAGCCTTTAGTGCCCCGAGTGGGGGGCAAAGGGCTGTCGGCGGGGAGGGAGCCCAGCGCAGACCCCTCGGGGCCCATCTGTTCTCATGGGCAGGCGCTCCCTAGGGGCAGGAAGTGAAGCGGGGGCACGGGCTCTGCGTTAGGAGCCCCCATGGCGGCCACTCCGGGAACAGGTGGCAGAGGTACAGGTGGATGTGAGGTCGCCTGGGGGCCAGGTAACGCCAGGGGATGTGAGCCGAGCGGAGGGGGCATTTCAAGAGAAGGCCTTGTGGCCCAGGTGTATTCAGGATCAGCCTTCCTGGATTCCTGACTGTGGGTGGCGGCAAAGAGGAGTCAGAAGACCTAGAGCTTTGCAGGGAAAGGACAGGCGCTCTCAAGGTGTGGGCAGGGTCACGCCTGGAGCTCACGGGACCCGAAAGATGCAGGAATGGCTAGAAAACGTCATCCGTGGAGAGGAAAAGGCTGGGGGAGGGCAACTTTAATTAGAAAAGGATAGAGGGCTCAGGTGCGGACCCGGTAAGCCTGAGGCGCGTCCTGGGCACCCATGTGGGCGGATGTGGGTCTGGACTGGGGAGAGATGCCGGACGGAGATCGCACAGCCCCTCTGAGCCTGCGTCCGCGCCGGGAGGTGGAGAAGACAGCGCTCCTTCACGGAGCGGCCTCGGTCCCTAGTATCACGAGGGAAAGGCAAGAATCCCAAGGAGACGGAAGAGGGACGGGGAAGGTACAGGACACCTGCGAGCATCTCTCGACGTCCTCATGGCTTCATTCAAGAGCCGCTTTGTGACTTTACCAGGAAGGGAATCGTAAGTCAAGCTGCCGGGCTTCGGTACGTCGGGTCGGATGAAATCAGCAGAACAGCCTACATTCAAATCAACCTTGGCTGCTTTTAGGGATTAACTCATAATGCAATTATAAACTAATTTGGATTAAATAGCAGGAAAATAGAGTTATTTTTATTATTTTAAAGACTGAATTCTACACTCCTTATCCCCACTATTTACTAGGCAGTGTGGCTGTCTAACCTCAGTGGACACAAAATAACCCTGTAGAGATCACTCCTTTGATCTGCACCTCAGCTGTCTGGGGTCCGCGGGCTGTGCCTCCCCATCCTGGGTTCCATCAGGATAAAGTGTCTTGAGCATATCATATAAGGAAAACCGCCAAAGGCATGAGACTTTTAAGGCTTCATTGTACATTTTCAGATCTCCTCCCTGAAAACAACGTAAATTTCATCAGCGCTATGTGAGTCTGCGCTTTTCTGAAAGCCGTGCCATTGCTGGGTTTGAAAGAAAACAGGAGGAAAGTGGCGGGTGTGAGGGTTGATCGCTCACCGGGACTGGTGCGGCTGAGGCCTCTGTGGCACTCCCGACCCCTTCAGTCGGCCACCCGCGGCCACGGGACAGGCCTTCCCGGGCCCAGGCTCCCAGCTGGGACAGGCCCACGCCCGCCTTCCTCGGCCTCTTGGTCCAGCCGCCGGCACTCCATCCTTCCGTTCCAGTCTCACAGCGGCCCCGCAAGCCAGGCTCAGCCTCTGGGCTCTCTGCTCGGAGCTGCCCGTGCCAGTTCTTGCCCCCGGGCCCGCCCCCCACCCCCCACCCCACCCTCGCTCCATGCGTCTGCTCCAAGGGGAGGACTGCATGTCAGGTGTTTATTGTTTCCTCGACCCCCAGCGCAATCAAATAATTTTTAGATTTGCTTATTTAAATGTCCGTTGTCTGACCTGCTTCCCATCCCATCCCATCCCAACCCCCCTCCCCAGGAAATACACGCTCCAGTGAGACAGGTGCAATACACCAGCCTCACACCTACTGCAGTGCCGGGCAAGGGACACCTGGACGGGCTCATCCGGTGAACGAATGAATGAATCAGTGAGTGAGTGAGTGAATGACTGAACGAAGGGGCCCTTTGCCCATTTATTTGTTAGAGCCTGAAAATAGTTCCCCTTTCTTTTGAATTGTAAAAGCGCTTTGCCATTCTCCGTGTTAACCCTTTCCTAACTGTGGCAAAGCCATTTCTTCCTTGTTATTCAGTCAGATGATTTTAGGGATCTTTGTACTTTACTTATTTGTAAGCCAGAGTCAAATTCACTGTTCTCTTTAAACAGTCAGAACTATTTGCTGTTTTCTGCCTTTGATTCCACGCTTAACACAAAGTTACCACCACAAAGGTTGCACCAATGGTCACGTATTTTCTCTGATTTCTTTCTTTACAGCAGAATTGTTAATCCTATTGGGATTTGCTCAGGAATCAGAGAAGGGGTGACTCTGCTCCTTCCTGCGCGTAGCTGGATCCAATTCACTCTGCCCGCTTGTCTCTGCAGCACTTCCAGGCTCCTGCCAGGGCAAAGCAGCTCCAACATGAGACACCCCTGGGCACACCCACTTCTCCCTAACCAGGCGGACCCTCTGCGTCCACTCCTGCCCACGGCCAGCCCCCCGGGCTCTGCTTCCCTGGGACCCTGTGCGTCTGCAGGTGGCGCTGCTTCCCTGGGACCCCGTGCGTCTGCAGGTGGACCCCCGCCCCCATCAGAGCACAGGTGTCAGTGACTCTTCCAGCTGCTGGTAATTCTGGACCCAGAGCCACTGGCCACTGGCTCCCAGTGGCCCCCGTGCGGCGCTTTCCTCTGAAACTACAAAGCACACAGACAACTGAAAACACAGCGGCCAGCCCGCCCTCAAAGAACCTGTCCGCCCTTCACGAAGACCCCATGACCTTCAGAAAGAGGCTTCCCCCGACCCCTGTGGGGGTTCCCTGACTGCGTGGGGAGGGGCTTCCCTGAGCACTGGGCAGGGGGCAGGGGGGGTCGTCCTCCCACTTTGATGCTCTGGCACATCAGGCAAAAGACTCAGTGAAACAGATGTGACAACTTCTGTTCTCAGAGTCTGGCTTTTTTCTCCTTTCCATGCTGAGTCTTCACCCCTTTCAAAGATGGTCTAGGAAGTCGGCTGTGTTGAACTAAATACCTGTAATTACTCTTTATCATTTAAGACAAGCTTCATTTTTAAAAAAGAAAAAATAGTAAAATAAAACAAGCTGCGTGGTAGTTTCCATGGAAAACATACACTCCTTTTGTAAGGAAGCTTCCGGAAGGCCCCAACGTGTAACAGGTTGCCGGAAACCCCAACGGAGACGTCGCACGTGGGATCTTCCCAGACCGGGGCACGAACCCGCGTCCCCCGCATCGGCAGGCGGACTCCCAACCACTGCGCCACCAGGGAAGCCCTTGAGATTATTATTAATAAGCACTTAAGTTCTATCGGTGGCTTTTTTTATTTGTCAATTACATGGCAACTGACAGGACAGTTGAAATCTAAGTAGGATTACAGTTCACATTGTTGGGAAGAAAATTAGCTCAAAGTCAACGATCCTATATGAAAACATTCTGGCAAAAGTCACATATGAATCCCTCATAATTTTCAGGAACCGCCAGGGCCAGACCTCAAGCTTTCAGACCCTGGTTACTGAATTGTTGGAAACGTCCCTGCAGTTCAAAGCGGCTGGATCAGTAATTAACCGAGGGCTTCGTCCTCCTCCGTGCTGACAGCTCAGTTTTAGTGTCACTAATGGGAACCATCTCAGAAACCAGCTGGTCTGCTCTCTAATTGCTGTCAGAAACGAAAGCCTGAGTTCAATTATTCTAAAACAAAAGCAGACATTTTGGGTGTGAATCCTTCAATATTTAATTGGACTATATCTGGCAACACTGCAGAGCAGGTCAGCTCAGTTAGTTGTCAGGAACACCTGGCCCAGCCAGCTCACTTCGGAGCTGTGAGCCCCGCACCTCCGCATTCACATACGAGCATCTTCACACACCCATACTCACATTTTCCCATTCAAGTCACTCATTTTCTTCCCTGAATACTTTTATTTTGAAGGGAAGCTTATACCACTGTGAAGTTACAGGTTGGATGACCTAGTTATATTTTTTATAATACTTTTAAAAATAAAATTATGGGGCTTCCCTGGTGGCGCAGTGGTTGAGAATCCGCCTGCCGATGCAGAGGACGGGGGTTCGTGCCCCGGTCCGGGAGGATGCCACGTGCTGTAGAGCAGCTGGACCCATGAGCCATGGCCGCTGAGCCTGCGCGTCCGGAGCCTGTGCCCCGCGACGGGAGAGGCCACAACAGTGAGAGGCCCGCGTACCGCAAAAAATAATAATAATAATAAAATAAAATAATCAAAATTTTAAAATGATCATCCCCGTGCAACCAAAACCATCCCACATGCCTCCAAGAGGCTCCTACTTTGGCTGATCCAAGACCCACCTCAAGGAACAGAACTCATGCCTTCAACAGACCTCCCATGTCTGTCTCATGGGTGACAGACTTCTCAGCTTAAGCCAAATCATCGGCGGCGGCACACCAAGGTAGCAAAGGTTTGGTCTCAAATAATTGCCTTTTGAGTTGGTGTGGGGACCCCGCACTGGGCTTCAACCCAGAGGTGCTGCCAGCAGGAGAAGGTGGGCCCCGGTCTGCATCCCACCGCCCAGCACCTGCCCCCACCTGCCCACTCCTGGAGAGGCCGTGACATTTCTACCCGGTGCTGGTGACAGAGGACGACTGGGTAGCTTTGCCCTGGGGCTTGTCGTCTGTTCTTGTGACTACCTGTTTGTTTCTCTCTTTGTTTGTAGTTTGGAAGCTTAAAGCCAACTGCTGTCCCCCTGCCTACCGACCCCCTTCATTTTGATTCAGGATTTGTGTATTCATATCTTGTATAATAGCGATGTCTGGAAACCATGTCAAACTCAGGGAAAACACAAATAAACAAGCAAACACACAAACACATACATGTTGAAAGTACAAAAAAGCTAAACAAAAAAGAATAGAGTGACCATGTTAGTAAAGTGTGATCTGAGCTGATCGTTATAGGCTTCACACACTGAGTCATATTTTTTCTGTTTTTCCACTAGTGATTCCTCCACCTTATCGATTTATCTGGCACATAAAAGGTGAAGTTTCCTAGTTTCTACTAGGCGGGATGTTCATGGGCTTGGGTTTCTACCTCCAAAAACTCCCCCATCTTTTTTCTTTTTCCTTTCACAAATTTCTGGTTGTTTCATTTTAAGAGAAAGCTGTTCTGCTGCCACCCTTCTGAGTTCCACCCTGGGGACGATGTACGGGTATTTGTCTGAAGGAGGAGCAAGCTCAGGGCCTCACACCCGAGGACTGGTGCAAGGATGGTGCCATCCCACCCGCCTGGCCACCCACATCCCTGATGGTCAAATACAGAAGCTGGCACTGCACTGAGATAAGAACAGCTACCGATGCCAACGACCTAACACATGCAGGAAAGGAGCACATCATCCGTCAGCCGAGACCCACCGTCCCAGCGGGTGAGCTCTGTCAAGGCCGTTCGCAACTCCCCAGAACTTTCAAATATTTTAAGAGAGGTGGCATTCTGTCAGAGGGTCAAGCCGTTCCAGAGGTTCTTGTCCCTGACCTGCAGGCTCCCCCCAGCACGTCCAAGGAAAGTGGCCTGAGATGATCCAAGGTCATGCCAAGGACAAAGCATCGCAAGGCAGCTCCGACCAGGAGACACAAATGGTCAGTCGCTCTTGAGATCATTGCAGACTCCAGCATGAGGGGATGGAGGGGCTCCATGAGGGCCCACTAACTTGATTTCATGAGCAGACAACCTAGAGGGAAGACTCGGCATGGAGCTGGTCCAACCCCAGCACACAGTGACGGCATTTCCAACGCGGCCAGTGTGATGGAGTCCTGGATGGGGCAGCCAGCACGTGAGCAAGTTAAAAGGAGGGGCCAGTGATGGTGGTTCATGGAAGCAGTCAGATATCAGTCCATTCATTTAATAAAATTATACTGACACCTACTATGTGCCAGGAAAATTAAACCGTATTAAAAATGAGAGGCGTGCTCAATGCCGGCTGCCTGCTATTTTATGGGGTGGACGGAGAGCAGCAGTGCAGAGAGGACTGTGGGATGGATGGGGAGGGCAGGGTGCCCTGGAAGCGTTCGCCTACAACTTTATGTTCTTTTTAAAGTTCCAAGTAGCTCCCTGCACCAGACATCCTACACTTCTTTATTTATGGTCTGAAATTGGTGCTGGGCTGGACCCCGCCCCGGTGCAGGCCCCTGGAGTTCACTGCATCCTTGGGCTGATTTCTGGGGCCCTGCCTCATCAATAACATTTTAAGTGACTTCTAAATTGCTTCATTTATTAAATGTTTGCCATGAGAACAGAAAATAGGATGATTCATTTTAGTGAAAGGGCTTGTTCTTTTTTTCTTAAAAACTTTGTGGAAAAACACCCCATAGTAATTGTGGGCCTCAGGCTACTCCGATGGAAGAAGAGAGAGGTATCTTTTCAAAGCCATAAATGAGACCATCTCCCGACACACTCTGTGAGAAACTAGGAACGAGGAGGCAAAGTTGTTCATTAAGAAGCCAGGCTCAGGGCTGCAGGGGAACCGAGGGGCCAGCTAACTTGCTCTGGCCCCCCCTTCCTTCTTTTGGGGTCTCCGAGCCCTCACAAGGTCACACGCTGAGCTGCAACCATCCATCACCTTTCCCGAGGCCGGCACAAGGGCTGCGTCTGCCACTGGCTGGCCAGAGACCCAGTTCCTCTTGACTGGACGGGGGGAGGCTTCTATTATGCACACAGGGTGCCTGGGGTCCCTCCCTGGGCCGCACATGTAAACAGAGTGCCCAGTGCTTAATTGCAGCTGCCAAGCCCTGAACAGCAGATTTATTATCCACATGCCCGAAGCCTTCATTAGGAGTTGGAAAAACAAAAAAATTACATTGTAAAATACTGGAAAATAATGCAAAAATACCTATTGGTCTCTGCCCCTGGTTGCTGGCATAGGGCTCCAAAATCCCTTGGAATTTCCTGGGTGATTAGACCATCCTTTGTTCTAATGAGGCCACTCTGGGTGGGCTTTCCGGATGGGGGCTGGTCACCAGAAAGGGCCCTGGCCAGAAACTTGGAGCTCTCAGCCACCCCCCCACCCCCCAGGATGGGCTGGAGATTGAGTTAATACTGATCACACCCACGTGATGAAACCTCTGTAGAATCCCAATGGTCCGGGGGCGCGGGGAACTGCCGGGCTAGCGAACACAACCACGTGTCGGGCGGGTGACGCACCCCAACTCCAGGAGGACAGAAGCCCCTGCACCCTGGACCCTCCCAGACCTCGCTCTGTGTGCGCACCTTCATGTGGCTGTTCCTCTGTGTCCCTCATCGTATCCTTTTCCTACAATAAACCAATAAATGTCAGTAAGGGTTCCCTGAGTTCTGTGAGACCCCTATCAACTTATCGAACCTCAGGAGGGGGTCTCAGAAACCTCTGAGTTAGAGCCAAGTTGGACAGAGATTGTGGGTAACCTAGGGGTTGGCATCTGAAGTTGGGGGGAACAGTCTTGTGGGACTGAGACCTTAGGCTGTGGGATCTGACACTAACTCCAGGAAGATGGCGTTAGAACTGAGCCAGTTGTAGGAAACCCAGCTGGTGTGACAGAACTGCTTGGTGGGGGAAAAACCCACGCACATCCCGTGTCAGAAGTGTGTGGGTGTGTCAGGCGTGAGAAGACTGAGTTTTCCTAAAATGTCGTTTTCCGTCAGCTACCGAGCAGCAAATATTTTTATAACCGTGCTTCCTAAGTTTCATTTCGAGTTCAAAAACGTGCACACAGAGCCCCGCTGATATCATCCGGGTTTGAAAAGGGGAAGAGCCACACACGTGGTCAGCAGCCCTCCCCAGGGGGCGCTGGTATGTTTCCAAACCAAGACGCTCCTTTGCCAGAGAGCCTAGAGCGACTAATTATGGGAAGGCTTAATTTGCAGACATGATGTCGCCGAAATGTTCAGACGTCAAAAATGTCAACTAACTTGAAATGTTTTTTTCTCCAAAATATAATTCACACACCATAAAATTCACCCTTTAAAAAAGTATATAGTTCAGTGCTTTTTAGTCTTGATTACTGCAGCTTCATAGTAAGTTTAGAAATCGGGAAGTTTGAGTCTTCCAACTTTGTTCGTCTTTCTCCAGATTGACTGGGCTATTCTGATAACTTGAATTTTTATAGGAATTTTAGAATCAGTTGTCTACTTCTTCAAAGAAACCAGATGAGATTTGACCAGAATTGTGTTGAATCTGTCAATCAGTTGGGGAGATTTCGCAGATTAGCTTCACTGATTTTCTCCACTGTTTTTCTAGTCTCTTTTCCATGTATTTTCTCTCTAATATTATTTCCTTCTCTCTCCTTGTTTTGGCTATAACCTAATCTTAAAGTGGAAGGTTAGATTATTGATTTGAGACCTTTCTTCTTGTAATATAGGCATTTACTGCTATAAATTTCCTCTAAATGCTGCTTTAGCTGCCAATGCTTAGCAGACTTCTTTGAAGAAATGGACAAGCTGCACCCCATAAGTTTCAATATTTGAGTTTTTGGTTTGATTCATCTTAAAATATTTTCTGATTTTATTTGCAATTCCTTCATTGAACCATTGAATGTTTAGAGATATGTTGTTTAATTTCCAGGTATTTGTGAATTTTGCAAATTTCCTTATGTTATTGATTTCTAACTTTATTCCCTTGTGGTTTGAGAACATACTTTGTCAGATTCCAAACTTATCAATATACTGAGGCTTGTTTTATGGTCCACCAGGTGGTTTGTGCTGGAGAACGTTCCACGTGCACAGAGAATGTCTGCCATACATTCTCCTGCTGTTGAGTGCAGTGTGCTACAGTGTCTACTAGATCTGGCTGGTTTACAAGTTGTTCAAGTCTTTTATTTCCTTGTTGATCTTCAGCCTGGTTGTTCTATCCATTACTGAAAATGAGATATCAAAGTCTCCCACAATTATTGTTGAATTGTCTATTTTACCCTTCCATTTTTTCAGCTTTTGTTCATGTATTTGAGTCTCTGTTTTTAGATGCATATACATTTATAATTTCTATATCTTCTGGATGGATTCACTCTTAGAAAATATACTTCTTTGTGTTGAGAAACTAATTTTCCTATATATTCCCATAATATAATGTAGCAACTCTGGAAAGTAGATTCTTCCCCCACCCTCCCCAGGGTTTGAGGTTGCTGTTTGTTTGGGTTGTGACTCCTGTCATTGTTGTTTATTTGGTGATTTTCTTAACTAATTCTCTGAATTCAGTATTCTTTGCCATGTTTGGACACTAAGGTTTCTGCTTGGTTAGCTTAGCAATCAGATACTAATCGGACGGAGATTTCTAAAACAACTGGAATCCACTAGTCTCCCAGTCTTTGCCACGGGGTTCTATGAGCATGCTGGGCCACACCTTCAACGCTCAGCCAGGCATCCGACAGCTCTGCCTCAGCCTTCACTTCCTGCTTGCGCGGAGCCTTAAGGTCAGCCAGAGGCGGGAGCTCAGGGCCTCCTCGGGTCTTCCTAATGGTCTTCTCTGCCCTCTACAGGCAAGTATTTTCTAGATTCCCAGGAATAACCCTGATGGACAACCCATTCCCCAGATCTTTAAAAATCTTTTTCGTTTGTCTCAACTGTTATCCACCACTTCAGGTAGCTGCGAATTTAGCAATCTCCTCTATTGTTTTTGACAAACGCTTTCCAGGAGAAAGGCACACTGCATCGTGCAAGCTCTGAGGTAGGTGAAAGGAAGACAACCTTGCATGTGGGGTCCTCGGGGAGCCACCAGACCAGTCCAATCATGACAGTCACCTGCAAATAAGGCTTGGAAGGAGCTCCAACCCTGTTCTGCCCCTTGAGGTGAATGCTAGGCTGCTGGGTTTCACTGTCATTGGAGGTTGCTGGCTTTTAAGGCTACTGTGGAACTGCAGAAAGGAATATGAGAATAGGACAAAATAAAATGCTACCAAGCTTACTGTTCTGACCAAGATTCAGTTGTTGTTATTGAACCAATGTTCTTCAGATTGTTGAAGAGATTTGGTTCATTTCAGGGTCTGAAAAAGTTGGTTCTGACAACTTTTGCAGCTTTCTCGTTGCTCAGAGGAAGAGAGAATTGGGGGAGGTTCATAATCCACTATCTTCAGTGACCTCATTCAGCTTGATTTTTATTGTCCCTGTCCTGTCAAGGGTGAGGGTCCATCTCAGAGGGAGACCCACAGCAAGTCTGCATGGACAAACTAAGTCTAAAGCTTGGGTGAGCCCTGGGGCTTGTCTCCTGCACAGCTTCCTTGGCTCACCATGAGGGTCTCCCCCATGAGCTATAGCTGCCCAGCCCTTCCCTCTCCTCACCATGCATTGCATGAAATAACTTGTGCCAGCCTGATGGACTGGCTTCCAGGAGAGGGTTCTCACCAGAACTCAGGATGCCTTGCTGGCATCCTGATCTTGGACTTCCACCCTCCAGAACCCTATGAGACATAAACTTTGTTGTTTAAAAACCAGCCAGTCCATTTTGTTACAGCAGCCCAAGCGGATTGATGTGGGAAGGAATAAATGCAACCTGCCCTATAAATTTTGGATTTACCATTCCATATGATCACCTAAGCCCATTCCTTGAAATAAATCTCTGTTACATATAAATATCTTACTGGTTCTGCCGCCCTGGAGAGCCCTAATACATAGGGTATAATGAATTCTGTCATGGCTTCATCTCTCGGTAAAAGTCATTGCAAAACACAAAGGACAAGCCAGAAGTTAAGGGGGATCTTCCTCATTTAGGGTTTGACTGTTTTTCATCCTCTAGTTTTCTATAGTTGCCACTCTGGTTTTAGCTGTTGTAGTCCTCAAACAAGAGGTGAGTCTTCAAGCCCATTACTGCGGCAACACCTCGGAAGGGCCGTGTTCTCCATGATGGCATAAGGACTTCTTGCCAGCAGCCACCTGACCCTCCCACCATGTGACCTTGGCCAGAGGACATGCATCACAACCATCTAATGATGAGTCAGCCTGTGCCCTCATTAAAACAGGAGCTTCAATCTCAGACTCTTAATAACTCAATCTGACCAAATAATTAGAATCACATCCTGCCAAAAGTTGCTGGTCTTAGAGAGTTAGGGGGGCTCCATGCAGAAATTAGAGATGAAAATTCTCCTGATTTAAATTTTATTTAACAGATACTCATCGGGCCAGGAGCCATCGGGCAAAACAGTCTCCCAGCAGTAAAGAAGCATGTATGTCTATAGAAAAATTTAGTGGGAACCATAATTACAACTAAAAACTCCTTGGTTTAAAAATTATCATGGGGGGCTTCCCTGGTGGCGCACGCAGTGGTTGAGAATCTGCCTGCTAATGCAGGGGACGTGGGTTCGAGCCCTGGTCCGGGAAGATCCCACATGCCGCGGAGCAACTGGGCCCGTGAGCCACACAACTACTGACCTTGCGCGTCTGGAGCCTGTGCTCCGCAACATGAGAGGCTGCAATAGTGAGAGGCCCGCGCACCGCGATGAAGAGTGGCCCCAGCTCGCCGCAACTAGAGAAAGCCCTCGCACAGAAACGAAGACCCAACACAGCTAAAAATAAATATACATAAATAATTTTTTTAAAGTCCCTCTTAAAAACTGCCAAAATGTACACACACACACACATATATATATATATATATATATATATATATATATATATATATAAAATTGGGTCATGCCTGCTTCTAGAAAATTCTGCCCATGTGTGTGAGCACTTCAGGGCTAGAAATACCAAAATCTGTGGCATTATGGACCTGCAAGTTAAACAACAATGACCACTACACACCTGTTAGAATGGCCAAAATCCAGAACGCTGACAACTCCAAGTGTTGGCGAGGATGTGGAGCAACAGGAACTCGCATTCCCTGCCGATGGGAACGCAGGACGGTGCAGCCGCTGTGGAAGACAGTGTGGTGATGTCCTACCATACTACCTAGCATTCACTCACCTTGGTATTTACCCAAAGGAGTTAAAAACGTATGTCCACACAAACACCCGCATGTAGAGGTTTAAAGAAGCTTTATTTGTAATTGCCAAAACTTGGAAGCAACCAAGATGTTCTTTAGTAAGCAAATGGATAAATTACACTGGTACATACAGAAAACAGAATATTATTCGGCAATAAAAGGACATGAACTATCAAGCCATGAAGAGACACGGGAGGAACCTGAAATGTGTGTCACTAAGTGAAAGATGCCAGCCTGAAAGGGCTACAGACGCTGTGATTCCAACTCTGTGACATTCTGGAAAAGGTACAACTATGGAGACAGGAAGAAGACCAGTGGTTGCCCGGGGCTGTGGTGGGGAGAGATGGGTGAATAGGCAGAGCACAGAGGATTTTTAGGGCAGTGAAGCCATCGTCTATGATACTGTAATAGTGACACATGTCATTATACACTTGTCCAAATCCATAGAATGTACAGTGAGCCCTGATGTAAACCGTGGAGGCTGGGTGATGATGGTGTGTCAGTGTAGGTTCATCGATCGTAGCAAATGGACCATCTGGAGGGCGTGTTGATACAGGGGAGGGAAGGGGCAGAGGGTACATGGCACAACTCTGTACCTCCTGCTCAGTTTTGCTGTGAACCTAAAACTCCTCTAAAAAAGGAAGCCTGTGTTTTCAAGTGGAGGAGGGATGCAGAAGGGGCCGCCCAAGTGCTGTATGTAAGAAGGACCCAGCCTGTCCAGCTGGCTCTCAAGGTGAGGAGAAGGGGCCCCGAGCCCGGAAATGCTGGAGGAGGCAGGGGAATGGATCTGGATTCGCCTCCAGGGCGTCAGGGGCGGGGAAAGTCGTCTTGGTTTCAGCCCAGTGAGACCTGGGTGGGGCTCCAGCCACAGAACCCTGAGATAACAAACGTGTGTTGTTGGAAGTCGCGAGGACGGAGGCAGCCACCTGACACCAACGTTACTTCACACGCACGGCTGCCACTACGTTGCTTTTCTGCAGGTTAATTTTTTTTCACTTAACAGTGTATCTTCGAGATTATTCCCCATCTCATTCTTTATCCTGGCTGCATAGTATCACCATTATTTATTTACCCAATTCCTACAGATGGGCATTTGGGCCTTTTGCAGTGTTGTTTGTTTTTTTAACTTCAAACAATGCTGAGCTAACAGGCATGCGGGCCCCCACTTCCCCCTCTGCCATCTTCTGTCTGGGAGGAGAGCCGGCGTTCGCTGCCTCTCCCTGCGCTGGGGCAGGTGAATCTCACCCTGTGAACTTTGGCACCGCAAGGAATTCCAGAACTCCCCGTCAGGAACTCACACGCGTCTCAGCATCACCTCGCTGGTTGCCCTAACTGCTAATCACCTCATTTAAACGTCTATTCCTTCCCTCTCCCTCCAACGCCCAGGGGGTGTCAGGACCGTCCCTGCTGAGGCACCTCCCTGACCGAGGCTGGGATCCTGCCCCCCGGCCCCGCGAGCGGGAACCCCCACCCACCGTGAGCTCCTCTGAAATCCCACACAGGGAAACAGGCGTCCAGGAACGGCGTCTGCAGAAGCAGCAATTCAATCTCAATCGAGGAAGAAAAACACACATTTTCTCTCTGTCTCTGCCGATTTGGAAAGTGGAGAAAGGTGATTTCAAGGGGCCCTTTGGGAAATAAGAGGAAACAGGTTTTGGAATAACTGTGGGAAGGAAGGGGAGGGAATAATTACAACCGGAGACAACAGCCGTCCTCAGGAGGAAAGAGGGGTACCGTGGGGTGGCCGCAGGCAGCTCAGGGGCCCTCGGGGGTGGAGAGGGGCCTCCCCGAGGGGCCCCTGGTGATGTTTTCCAGCCCCGAAGGCCAAGAGCACGCCGTCCTCCCCTCTGCCCATCAGGCGGCCCAGGCTGGGTGGGGGGTGGAGGCATCACATCCCCAGAAGGGTGTCGGTGACCCCCACCAGCCTGTGGCTCTCCCCGGGGTCCGGGAGGCGAAACACAGGACGCTGGGCCGCTCTGCAGCGTCCCCGGGACGGACAGAGAAGCTGGCTTTCTTACCGGTGCCCGGGTGATTTGGACGTGATGGACCAGAGACCCAGCCCGGTCCACCCGGCTCCCGCGTGGGCTGTTCTGGCTGAGAAGGGACTTCCTTGCATCTCACTGAGCAGACGTGGAAGGAACAGGGGGTTCAGACAAACATGGGGAGAAACGTGCGGTTTCCCCCGCAGGCCGCCAGGAACTGGCCGCCCTCTGTAGCTCCTAGAAATGACAGATGGGATAAAGCAGCGACCCGGATGACATGGGTTTGGGGGGAACGCAGCTTGCCTGGACCTGAGTGTCCAGTGGGCACTGGGGGTCATGTCCTGGATTCATCCTGCAGTTCGTGGGAAGCATCCAGGTGGGAGAGCTCCCTGTACGGGCCCTGCACCATGTTGGCATCTAAGGCTCTAAGAGGAACATGGGCAAACGCCCTGCCCCCGGGAGCCCCTGCAGGGGACGAGGGGACACGCTGGGAGTGACGGCACCCTGGATGGCCTGGCGGGGTCTGTGTGCAGGGGTTTTGGGACAGACCAGGCATGGCCCCGTCTCCTTTCAGGGCACTGGGCCCTCGGCCGCCCCAGCCCGGCCTCTCCCTCCCTCCGCATGCCGGCTTCTGCCCGGAGCTGCAGCTTATTAAAATTTCAGGCCGACTGGTCTACCTAGAGCTGCCTCTTCCATTTTTAATGTCTTCAGCCTATCAAACCTGCATATGCCGACTCACCCATGCTCCGATGTCCCTGTCTTCTAGCAATTTGTAATTTTTCCTGTTAATTTCACAGCAATGGAGAGTGGACGAGAGTTGGTCAAACTAAATGAACTTTCAGATTACATGGGTCTTTATGTCAGAGAGGAGGGATGGACTCAGGAGGCACGTTGCCGAGACCGCCTCCCCCCTCGGCTTCCTGTGGGGGGTTAAAGACAGCGAGATCCGCACACAGAGGGCTTTAATCCGGGCCTGTGTGGCGATGGGGCCGCGGCCTCCCGCCGCTGTCCGGGCTGGGGAGCCAGTCGAGGAGGCGTCCTGGCTCCCTGGGTGTGGTGCCCGGTTGCTCAAGCACACAGACCCGCCAGAGACCTGCCCGGGGCTTCCTGAAGCGACTTGAAGCCCTGGTGGGGTGCTGTCCCCCTAAAGCCCCGAGGGCGGTGAGCGCCAGCTGAGCCCCTGCGTCCAGAGAGCCTCAGACGCGGAACAGAGCCAAATAAACAAGCCACCATCGCCCGAGCCTCCTGGGCTCCTTCCTGGGAAGGAGGCTCATGAACCCAAAACAAGACGCGGGGCCATCAGCTGCCCCCGTACGATGTGGGCTGCCCCGGGTTCCCCGAGACTGGGGGACGGGGTGGCCCTGGGGAGGCTGGGGAAGGGCGAGTCTCTGGGGGGGGTGTGAGGGGGTAAGATCAGGGGTCCCATGGGAGTGCTTGGTCAGGGATCTCTAGAGAAACAAGCCAAGAACGGATTCTTTAAATGACTTGCTTTTGTTTCCTTTTCACTTAAACAAATAATGGCCCCTGAAGAAAATATGGAAACTACAGATAAGAGAGAATAAGCCCTCTAGTGACATCTGACTTGAAGGAGGTGCCACCCCTGCCAGGCCCGGTGCCCTCAGTCGACCTCAACTCTGCCCCACAAAGTGGCCGAGCCCCTCCCCCCCGGGCCACCCTCCGACCCGGACTCCGGAGAGACCGTGTCCCCCACCTCCTGGCCCCCGTGCGCCCACGGTCCTCTGAGTTACTCCTGCGCATTTTTCCCTTAACATCTGGGCTCTGGACCGTCTGGAGTTTCCAGGGATCCTTCCAAGCGCGGAGCTCACTCAGATCCCCTGCCGGGTCCCAGGGAGGGATCAGTGAGACGCGGGCCTACGGTCGGGGGTTCGTTCCATAAGCGCAGATGGAAAGTTCTGGTGAGAACAGGGCAAGAAAACCACCCCGGGGGTCAGGAGGGCAGGAGAGGAGATGGGACCCGAGCGCCCCCCCTTCGCATAAACCCTTAAACTTACCGGTCACACAGCAACCTGTGAAATACGACCCATACCGTCATCCTGCTTTGACAAGCAACGCAACTCAAAACCGTTTTTAGACAAAAAGTCTCTAAAATATCGAAGACAACCAAGTGTCATCACCACCTGTCCGGGTGTCCTCTGGATGGGCCCTGACATTTAGCTGAGTAATTAAACAGTCACAATTCACACATTTTATTTTCTTAACTGTATTTCAGCAAATCACTAGATTTTAATCAAGATATGTCTACTTCGTGTTTGGCTAAAAATAATGAATTAAAGATTTAAATAATAAAATGTAACTGTATTGAACATATACGCATTGTGGATACATTTTCATTAAAATGCGACTGAAAGCTTAAGAGATAAAAATTAAAATATTTTCTATGTTTTTCAAAAAAAGTTATTTTATCCCACAGTATTAAGGATTATTTATTAAAATTAAAAGGCGAAATGTAAATTATAAATAATGAGTGCCATGGGAAAAGACTAGAACAATAAAGGTATCGTATTTGTCCCAAAGAAAATCTCAGGTGATTCAAAAAAAATACAAAATACGCTGCCATAAAGTTTGAAATTTTACGAATACTTTTTGTTGAGTGTTTATTATACTCCAGTCGCTGTTCATTTAATTGTCACACGAACCTAAGCCTTTAAATTAAAATGACCTCAATAAGAATAAATCTGGTTTCACTTTTGTTTTAAGTGAATTGACTAGTATTAAATTTTAATAAAAATAAACCTGCTAGTCAGTCGAATGTTCTAGGTCCATCTAGCTGTCAAAACGTCACCACCCTCACAGGGTGGTCCCGAGGGGCTTGGGGAAGGGAAATGGAGGTGTGGATCCAGGGCACCAAATCCAGCTGTGGCGTGAACGAGCTGGGCCGCCGTGCAACGCGGTTCCAGGTCAAAGTCGAGAGTCGCGTGCGTGAAACTTGCCAAGACGGTGGCGCTCAGGTGTTCCCACCACACACACAAGACACCGGGGAAAATGGTCCCAGGTGAGGGGGTGGCATGTTAATGAGCTTGATGGTGCGGCAATTTCACAGCCTATATATACAGCACGTCCCCAAGTTGTAACCCTGACATGCATTCAGTTCTTAATTGTCCGTTTTCCCTCCGTAAAGCTGGGAAATGTCCCTCTCCGAGAAGGTTTTGTCTACACCTACGAGGGTGCAGATTTTAGAGCAAGATGACCTGCTTCACGGTCACGAAGCACGGCAGATGCCCGAGTCTCTTCAGACCGGGCGTGGACGGCACAGGAGCTCAGACGCTGGAAGGATGCCTCCTCCAGGGAGCCCACCCATTCTCTCCACCTGGGCAGCAGCTCGGCACCGACCTCCAGGCACCAGGCATCCTTGGGCAGGAGAATGGAGCATCTTCCCTGAGGCCTGAGCCACGTGGTCTGAGGCTGGAGTCTGGGGCCGCAGGAGCTGAAGCAGGACCAGGCCAGGTTCTCCCCAAGAAGGTGACCCTGAGCTGCGACCACGGGGAGGGTTAGTGTGGGGGCCGGCGCTCCCCAGGCATGGAGGGCAGGGCTGCTTCCAGGCAGGTGGGCCAGGTGGGTACCCGACAATGCGACCTGGTCCTCCGGGGCAGAGAGCCCTGCTCTGAGCTCACATCTCCCTGGGAGCGTCCATCAGAGAAACACTGGCGGAGAGAAGGAAACTACCCAAACACACCAGGGACACCTTGCTTCAGAGGGCGGCCGCTGCGGCTCCCACATCCGCACTGGGGGTTCGTGCTCAGGGCCGCCGGGGGTCTTGGGCCGTCAGCACAAAGTGCTCTGGAGCATAACCTTGACCTTCCCCTCCCCCTCCTCCTCCTGGGATCCTCCCTCAGTGACCTGCTGGGACCCCAGCCACCCCGTCCTGCCCCCCACACGCCACCTCGGCTTGTCCCCTCCGTTCCTTCCCGGCCCTGTGAGCAGCTGAGAGGTGGTGACGGAGGCCCTGCCCCATGCGGGGCAGTCGAGTTTCCAGAAGGGACTTCTGCAGCCTCTCCAGAGGCAACAAGAGCCCAAAAGCAAGCGGCTGGGGGAGGTGGGGGAGCGCGGAGCAGCCGAGCCGTGGAGAACAGGGAGCCTCAGGAAGCCCCCCGACTGGCACGTGCCCCACGGTCCCTTCCCGCAGGTGGAAACTTCTGGAACACTTCAGATACCTGGCAGTGAGGGAGTGCAAGTTTCCTCCGAGACCAATTAGCTGTGGGGTGAGAGTTGCCAGCAGGGTTTGCCGTGGCCGCCGCAGGGCAGACCCAGGAGCCGGGTCCTGGGAAGCCAGGTGGTGCCGTCAGGAATGAGGCTGCCCGGCGGCTACTGATGTACCCCATTGCATCTTCTCCCCTGCAGCGCAGCTGTGTGCCCAGCTCCTGTGACGTGGGAAAATCCCACGCGGGCCGGGGCATCTCCTGGACCCCTGCACGGACTAGCCGAAGTTTTCAGTGTCCCCGTGCAAGGCACAGGGTGCCAGGGATGAGAGCCAAGGGCACCTTCAGGTGAACCCCTCAATCTTCAAACACTGCTGGTGAGCAGTTTGCACAGTTCGGTGACTCAGCAGCAGGTGCACCACCACCCAGGTCCTGACCAGAATCCTGCCAGCTCCCTCCGGGCCCTCTGACGGCCGCCCGCGTCCTGACCTCTGCCGCCGGCGGGGCGGGGTGGGGGGTGGAATGTGGGCAGCCGGGTGCAGGGGGAGGCCCACGAGTCAGGAGGGGTCACGTGAAGGACAGAACTACAGCAAATGCAGCGCTCCCTGCCTCCTCCCATCCCACGTCCGTGTCCTGAGGACAGGCCAGCGTGCCGTGTACAAGCTGGGGCACGGGTCTCAGGAAGACCTGTGGCAGGACGAGGACGGTGCTTGGGGCCCAGCAGCACTGCCTGAAGCAAGGCCTGCAGGGCCAGCCATGCAGATGGGTGGCGGGGACGGGAGGGGACGGAGGGCAGCTCAGGGACTGGAGCCCCGGAACATCCCTCACGGCCGGCGCTGAGCAGGGCTCCTCGGGGCAGCGGCCGGGGGGCTGGGAGGCCCCTCACCGCCCAACAGAACCGGGGAGCCCTCCTTGACCTCAAGTCAGGTCTCTCTCTTCCTTCTTGGCAGACGCCCTGCCTTCTCTGGGCTCCTGCTTTGTCACCTGTGCGCGAGGACAGCGCCTACTCGGGTTTGTCTGGAGAGTCAAGCCAGGCTGCTTGAGGAACCCGCCCAGCCTTAGTTTAAGAATCGTAAGCTGAGAGCACTTGCCCAACAGAGAAAGAGGCCAGGGACCGGCTCACCGGAGACCTCACTGGAACAAGGGGTTCCTTCTCACTGAGAGGTCTGATTCAGGGAGGAATGCGGGGAATTAAGACTGACTTTCTGCACGCTGGGTATCGCCTCTCTGCTGGGGCTCGAGAGACGGCCTGGCCGGGCGTTGCCTGGCGGGGGGCAGCAGGGAGGCTGCCTCACCACCCGCGCGCGGCGTCCGGACAGGAAGGGCGACGCAGCGGGGTCCTCCATCCCCCGCCGAGGGGCCTCCGAGAGGCACAGTGTCCCTGGGAGAGAAGCAGATTTTCCTGCCAACAACTAGGAAGGAATCAGCTGGACGGAGCCAGCAGGGAATGCCACCAGGTTTGGGAGAAATGAAAGTCTGCGTTCCAACGGGGAAGGATGTCACGGTTTCATGGGGAGAAAGAGAGGAGGAGCCGCCTGGAGTGAACCGGGCTGGGGGGTCCGCCTGCAGGGCTGCGGGCGTGCGCTGTGCAGTAGGAGCACAGCCGCCAGGAGGTGACCAGAGAGCTCAGAGGAGTGAGGGAGGCGCGGGGTTCCGACCTCAGCGCCCCGTCCGTGGAGGGGCTCTGGGGACCGGCCAGTCACCCTGCTCGTGGATGGGCCCCTGCGATTTGCACTGTGTCTAGGAATGGGGCGGGGGGGGGGGGGGGCGGAGGGACAGGGTCTCTGTCTGCCAGGCTCCTCGGAGCACAGGGGTCCCAGCGCTCCAGCTCTCGGCTGTAGCTGGCCCGGGCGGGACAGGCCTGGGCCTCCAGGTGAGGCCGGGAGGGACTTGCAGCCCCCTCGCAGCCTCCTGGCTGACCGGCCCCCATGGGGTCAGTTTGCAGCCCAGAGGGGCCCCAGCTGCGCTTCTGGAAGCTCCCAGTTCCCTGGGCCCTCGGTTCCCATGGAGCCTCCGGGTCAGGCGCGTCCAGCCGCTCCCAGCCCGGGAATCAGGCAATCGGGGCTGTGCCAGCCCCAGAGCCGCTGCAAGAGCCTGGGCCAGAGCTCAGGGAGAGCTGGCCAACAGCGCCCCCCGGTGGCCGCCGTCACCTCTGCTGCCGCGAGCCGCCTTCCCGGGGCCGCCCTCCCTCCCTGGTCGGGCCTGCGCGTGCCGCGAGGCTGCTTCTCTAGCCGAGAGTCTGTGTGCGCGTCGTCGGCCCCTCGGTGCTGGCCACAGCTGCTCCGGGGCTGTCTCTCTCTGTGTCTCCGCCAGGGGGGGAGGCCTCGAGGTCCTGGAGGCTCCCCCCAAGGGCATCTCGCCTGGCCTGATGGATGGGTCTAGGGAGGGCTTCCTGGAGGAGGTGACACCACACTGCTAATGTTGCAGAAAGACCATGGCATGGCCAAGCAGAGATGTGAGCTCAGGCGCACGGGCGCCTAAATAGAGGGGAATCAGGGGCGAGGCGGGGAGTGAAAAGGGGCAGCGCATGCGGGAGGACCGGTCCCCGGAGCGGAGGGGGCAGCGGAAGCCGTGACGAGGCGCCAGCTCGGGCTGAGCCATCATCCCGAGTGTATTTATCCACCACGTTGCGCACCTTGAACTCACGCAAGGTTGTAGGTCATAATGGTGTCTCAGTCCAGCTGAAAAGAAGCCTCTTTGTGGAACGTTAACGAAGAACAGGTGAAACACAGACAAAGCCTGGAGTTGGGGTCGTGGTGAGGCGCCCACGTCCGTTTCTCCCCGTTGCCAAGCGCACGGTGGGGACGTAAGGTTTCAGTGTCGGAGGAAACTGGGGAGGGGGGGGCGGTGTGTGCAGGTACTTTCTGTGCCCTTTTTGGAAATTTTCTCTAAATCTAAAATTATCCTAAAGTAAAAGTTATTTTTTTAAATCCGCCTGCCCTCTGACCCCCTCCTCCCGAAACAATCTCTAGGAACCACTTGGGGATTCACTGGAGGCTGTCGCATTGCGGGGAAGGAGGTGCCCTCGGCCGGCCCGGCTCACAGAACGCAAAGCAGAAACAGGGACGCCGCCTCTGGGAGCTCCCGTGGGTGGCCCGGGGGGGGGGTGCCCAGTGCCAGGGGCTTCCATGGAACCACGGGAGCCGTCACGCCCGGAGAGATGCCACGCTCCCCCTGCCCCGGGCACCCCTCCAGGCGTCAGCGTGTTCAGTAACGTGGTTACCTCTCTGGATAAAAAGAGAATATTCAGAGCAAATTCCAGATGAAACACCTGGCCACATATAACCCGCTCGGTCCTGCTGGGGTCTGGAGTAGTACAGGACAGAAAAGCCTGAGCTATCGACTCGCTTTCATGTCGCAAGATACGGGCTAACTCGTCGGGGACTTGCTGGGCGCAAACCAGGCTGCAGCAGCCCGGCTCTGAGCGGCCCTGGAGGGTCAGCCCCGCTGGGCCGTGGCCCCGGTGGCGCGGACAATGACAGCCGGCCACCCAGGCGCTAAGGCCGTGGTAAGAGGGCGGAGCTGGGAGCCGGGTCCAGTGGAGGTGCAGGCGTGGCTCGCCCGTGGAGGGCCTGGAATCCCCGGGACTCGAGGGCAGACGCGTCCCTCGCTTCGTCCAGGGGGAAACCGATGGACCGTCACGGCAGAGGTGGGTGGCGGCCAGCACCGCGACCTTGGCCCCCGTGATACACGTTGATGGCACAGCCTGGCCGGGACTGCCTGAGCCGGGCCTGTCCCGGGCACGCCCCCCTCGGCCACCCGGCAAGCTTGGAGCTCTCTGGACAGGGCCTGGCCTAGTCATGATGTCGGGGGCCCTCGGCCTGGGAGGGCGGCCCCCGGAACACTTGAAGCACCGTTCCTGCGCCGGCTGCGTCTCCGCTTCGTGGAGGGAGGACGATGTTGCTGATGTCGCAGGAGAGGTGAATCGTCCCCTCGGGTCACGCGCGCAGTAGGTTCCAGCCTAGGTCTCGCCGCCTCAACACCGAGGGGGCTGCCCCACAAACGCCAGCAGCTGGGGGGAAGTTGGGGACACTGCACTCTGTTCCAGAGGGAAGGCCCGGCCCTGGGGTGCCCTTGGCTGTGAGGGGTGTCTGGCCTGAACGTGGGGTCCCATTGCGAACAGGGCTGGCCCTTCCCGCCCACGGCCTGTGAGCTCCACCTGTCCATGGCCCCTCAGGGGGTCCAGGGGGCGGGCAGGGCTGCGGAGAGCGGAGGGGCCGGTGCCTCCAGCAGGGCAGGCTACGGGCGGCGCGGGTGGACTTCTCCCTCCTCGGCCCGCCGGGGCCGCCGCCTCCTTCTCCTTGCCTTCGCCCCCCCCATCTCCTCTTCCTGCCCCCCCCGCCCGCCCCTCCCCTGCTCACCTCTGGCTCCGGTCCAGCCCCTCGCACACAGCCACAGCCCGAGGCCCCGTGAAGGCAGCGCCGTTCTTCCTTTCCTGTCACTCCCGAGTGCACGCCTTCCATCTGCCACGCGCTGCCCCCGACTCCTGTCCCCACGTTTCCCTTCCTCCGTCCAGTTCCGCCAAAGCCCCTCCCCAGGTCACAACGGGCTCCGTTAGACTCCACCTCCTCCAAACACTGTCCGCAGCCCCGAAACCTAGCTCGGAGCCCAGGGCCCGTGCCCCTCGACCCCCTGGGGCTGCTGAGAGGAGGTGACTCGTGGTGTGATTCGCCGAAGGCACTCAGTCTCCCCTGCGTTACCATCTCCCGGGCTTCAGCTGGGCGCACGGTATTTAATAAACGTTTAACAGCAACAATAACAGGTCAGCCCGGCACGACGGAGGGTTTTTGTTCAGGGACCTGGCCGTGCTCTGGGTCAGTAATGAAATGCGTCTCGGCAGAGCTACCGAGATGCGGGGCGGTAGCGGGGGGGCCGTTCGGAGGCCCTCGTTGCCTTATTCGGGGAAGTGGCCAAGGAAGAGGCATGACAGGGGCCAGTAAGTGCCCATCTGCTCCTCCCGGAAAGCTCTGACCGCAGGCGCCGCGTGGGCCGGCCCCCCACTCAGCCAGGCCCGGGCTCCTCGTCCACCACGTGGGGCGCACGGGAGCAGGTGCTCGCGGGGGGGCGGTGACACCCGTGTCACGCAGATGCCACGATGAGGCGAGAGGGGCTCGGCCAGGGCCCCTCGGAGGGGACGCCGGGAGGCCCGTGGTGGTGCTGTGCCCTCCTTGTCCGGTTTCTCCTCTGTCCCCTTCTGATGAGCCGGGGGGGTGAGGGGGGCCGGTCCCTTGAGCCCTCAGGACCCAGAGAGAGCTCGGCCCTGGGGGGAGCGGTCCCAGGGAGATGGGCTGAGGAGGGGTCTGGAAGCAGCTGTGAGAGGCCACTTGGAGGCAGACGGCACTGGGGCACCAAGGACCCGCAGCACCAGGTCACTATCATACCCAGAACTGTGTCCTGACCTCCCCGCCCACCTGAGCGGCTGGCGCCTGACGGCCTGTCCGCCACCTCCCCCTCCGCGGTCCCGTAATCACGCATCTAAGGGAGCGCAGGACAGAAATCAAAGAGGAGCAGAGCGCAGGGAAAGGGGCCGCACTTGGGGGCAGGAAAACCTAAACAGTGACGTGCCTCACGCCAAAACAGAGCCACACAAAACAGGGGTCCTCGGGGACACTGGGGTCCAACCTGACGAAGACTTTGCAGGGAAAAAAAGATTTTCAAAATAAAATTCGGTTTAACGGTGCGGATACCATATGGATGCTACAAGGTGCAGACCTCAAGGCAGGAACCATAAAACCACGAAAACAGGGAAATCTCGTGAACAAAGGGTAAGAATTATGAGGGAAGGTGGGAAATCCAGCACATGAGCCATTCGAATACCAAAGGAGAAAACAGAAGAGAAGCTGTGGTGGAATAAATAACAGGAGACCGTTTCTGTGAAAGGAGCCGGCTGACCTGGAGAGCTCAGGACCCAGGTGGCTCTAGGGGACCTGGCTTGAGGCTGTCCCTGTAGAATCCCCAAATAACAGGGACGGGAAAAGCAGGTGCACTTTGGGGTGGAAAGAACGCGATTCAGACCAGCCCTAAGAGCACACGCTCTGATCACGCCTCCCGCGGGCCACACCAGAGCGTCTCCCGACACCAGGAGGGAAGGACCAGGACCCCAAACCTGCACAGGGAACAGCACGTCAGCACAAAAAAAGGCAGTTTGCAGACATGCAGGTCACACAGCGGGTACCACCTGCTCTCTTCATCTGAAGAAAACTCAGCGAGACAAAAGTCAGCCACAGATGAATGGATCTGAAACATTAAGAAACAGCAGCTTCTCTGCAGGGAAGCAGGAAACAACTCATTTCTTGTGTATCCTTCCAGAAGCAAACTCACAATCACATGCAGATAGGAAACCACATGCCCGGCCTTTACAAAGGGAATAAAATAGCAACATATTATATACATTGTGCGGTACTTTGCTTCTTCACTGAAGATATTTCTATAGCAGGATATAAAAAACCTTTAGTTGTGTTTAACAGCTGCATAGAGTTCAATGTCATGAATGCAGTATGATTTATATCATCAGTCTCCTATTGGTGGACACTTGGGTTGTTTCTCGTAATTAACTTTTACTAACCACTCTGAAACGAACATCCTTTTTCCTGTATCATTTCTTATATGAGTGTATCTGCAGGCTAAAAATATAGAAATGCAATTGCTAACTAAAATGGAAGTTCTAATAATGGTCTAGAAATGAAAAGATTTTACACTATCTCAGCACAATCAGGAAGGTTGAGGAGGAACGGAATGAAAAGGAAAACTGAAAGGACTCGTTGAGTGGGAGAAAAGTCTTGGAGGCAAATACAAGTCTGAACCACGTCACCTCACTGGGCTGAGGGGAAGACCTAGCACAGGCAAATGTTAGCACCACAGTTTCCAATTTTAGAAGAAAAAAAAAAATCCCCGAAAAGAGAATGTAATTTGCAATAGAGCTTTCAAATAAAAAATGTAACCTTTGGGGAAGAAAATGTAGTACACAATAATATGACCAAACCTACCCCAAAAAGTAGGTAAAATGCGTGGAAAATGTAACATACGCAGCAAACAATAAACCCAAATATCTAAGCCATCACATTAATGTGAGTGGACCATCTTCCCTGCTAGAGACTACGATCTTCAGTTTAGATCAACAGCAAAACTAAGCTATGTGGACACGAGAGGAACAGAAGCAAAGTAATAAGAAAGTGCTGGAAACAAAGGAAGGAAACAGGGCGGCAAGGCCGCAGAAAAGGAAGCACCGGCAACAGGAAAATATAGCCCCCAAAACAGTGGTAAATTAGGAATCGCAGGAAGATCCTTACTATGCAAAGTTCCCTTACCAAGTCAATAAGTATTTAAGGTTAAATTACTAAGTGGCGTGAAGAGGGCCAGACCCTCATGATAACAGGCAAACTTTATGAAGAAGTTAGGATTTTCTCTGGGCATCCAAAGGGTGGCCATGGTCACTACGGTTGCCCATAAGGGGTCCACCAGGAGCTCTGCCGTGAAGCTGGGGCCCTGGATGGACTGGGTGTGAATCTCCATCTTCCTCCCTGTAACGGTGTCCCCACTGCATGGGGCTCCTGTAAGGACCGCTGGAGACGCTCCGGAAAGCCCTTAGCGCGTGATAAATGTGAGTGATTCTTCCAGCAAGAGCTGCTAGAAATCCAGGGGGACTTGATAAAACTGACAGTACAGCGAGCTGTCCCCACACCTGTTTTATTACTGTGCAGACTGAGTGCAGGATGAAAACGACAGTAAAGAGAGACTTGGAGAAAATCTCATTGAACAACCACTAAACGTGATCAAGTAGATTTACGACGTGCTAACCACCTTCACAGCCAGCATGCTTCACAGAGAAAGAGCTACTTGCCGAAACTCTTCACAAAAATCAGTGATGTGCCTGGCTTCAAATAAAACCTTTTGGCACACTTAAAATGAAAGTCAAAACTCGGCTGCTCACGCAATCTGATTAGGAAACGTACAACTGGAAACAATAATGCAGAGATGACCAACTAGGTCTCAAGGGCTTGAACAGAACGAAATTTACTTAAGACCATCCTTGGATCAACAAGTTAAGAAAGAAATGATAAAGGACCTCAGAAGCTTTGAGAAAGAGAACATTTCGTGCCAACACCAGCTGGACGCGGGAAAGGCTTTATGAAAAGGAAATGCATTACCTTATAAAGAGTTTCGTTATTTCAGAGGAACAAAGAAAATAAAGGCATTCGGTACTCCGCTAAACACATCAGGAAAATTTTAAAAAATGAACTCAAAGAAATTAGGAGGAATAAATTTAATAAACATGAAAGCTAAAAATAATGATATAGTAAAAAAGTAGATAGAAAGCATGGCTTAATCCAAATACGATTCTAAAGTTAAACTTTTAGAAGGTAATTATGAGAAAGAAAAATAGAGACACAGACAGGGAGAGAGAGAAAGAATGAAAAGGGGGGGAGGGGGCATGGAAGACCAAAAGTGAAGCGTCATCACATGTAAAGGAAAAATTGAGAGAATTATAATTATGAGGTAATAATGCATCTAACTCAATGACAACATATTTACGAATCTAGAAAAATAGATAATTTCTTAGAAATGTAAAAAGTTCACTAAATATATCCAGGAAGAAGTAGAAAAACTTCAATAGGCTAATTACCATTAAAAAAATTGGAAAACTGATTAAAGATCTACCAGTGAAAGAAAATCACCAAGATCAGATGCATTCAGACTGAATGTCAACCAATCTAATAAGGTAGAAAAAGATTAATCTATGTCACTTAAAATATTCCAGAACATAGAAAGTATTTTATAAGAAAAAATCTCCTTTGAATTTTATGTAATTTGTATAGCTCTAAAAACAAAACTGAACAAAGACCACAGCAAAATTATTGAAACTGCGAATATCATTTATGAACATAGATACAAAATTCTTTTTTTTTTTTTTTTTTTTTTTTTTGCGGTACTCGGGCCTCTCACTGCTGCGGCCTCTGCCGTTACGGAGCAGAGGCTCCGGACGCGCAGGTTCAGCGGCCACGGCTCACGGGCCCAGCCGCTCCGCGGCACGTGGGATCCTCCCGGACCGGGGCACGAACCCGTGTCCCCCGCATCGGCAGGTGGACTCTCAACCACTGGGCCACGGGGGAAGCCCCAAAATTCTATTTAAAATCAGTATCAATCCATGGATCAATAATAACAATAACACATTATGACCAAATAGGGTTCAAGGGTGCTTACCCTTCCCACTCTCCAGGTCCACTTGACATAATCGGAGTGGACTGGGTACTGGTCTACAGAGAGTCCAGATTGTCAAAGTACCTTCGGAATCTATTTTGACAGTGTTAGCATGACCCCAAACAGTACAAAATAAGGTTTGTCTTGTAAAGACAGACTGTCTTGAGCCTCCCTACGGATAAAGATTGGGGGGAAGAAGCATTTGCCAAATCTATAACCATATGCAGCAAATAGATGCACAAGTAGACATGCAGTGCTGACCCTGGAGAAGCTGCTGAGGCTTGCTGTAAAACTACACACCACGTGCCAGAGATGGTGCTGGTCTGGTCCAGGAAATGCAACGGTGGGAGAGCTCAGTATCTGAGGCTGCTGCTGAGAGAGGTGTGTGGTTCAGCCACGAGCTACAGCTTCAGCCAAGTATGAAGTATGAGCGAATGGCACTTGACGGTGACCCTAATCTCTGCAGCTCTCCTGGGAACGGGGGTACTGATGGAGTAGTCATGGTACCGGTAGTAGTACTGGTATCTCGGCCAGGGGAGGCGGCAGTTACAGGCCTCTCATTGGTCCTTCCTATCATAATACCTTTGTTCTTCAAGAAAGAAGAACCAGTGTAGCTGGATTCATGGAACAAAAGCTTATTCCTCTACCAGTCATTCACTGGGATGGATCAAGAAGCTTGGCCCATGGACCCGAGGAGCCTCTGTAAGACTGAACTGCATCCGACTCCATTTCATCCATGGACTACGTCAGCCCCCACTGCAGCTGGAAGACCACAATGGCATTTCAAGTCCACTCATGTCCATTTAAAGTCAGACTCTCCCACTAGTGGTCCTTGAAGAGAACGGATATTTTTCTCCTTGTTGCAGAAAGAGCCTGACAAGTACCTACTGGACCTTTGGAAGAACTCTTGGAAATTTTCCCCACGTGTGCTGGCAGTGGGCATTTAGAACCCTCGCTCAAGGGGAAGGCCTCTCTCGGCAGCGGGTACTGGACCTGGGAAGTTACTAAGATGTGTATTCTTAGGGAGGGATTGTGACTTTCATTGCGGGACCAACACTACCGCCTACTTGTGAGATCTCAACTTTCATCTGTTATATAAGCTGAGCACCACACAAGCAGACAGCCATCCCTCCCTCCCAGGAAGACCATGGTCTGTTAGTGGTGGTTCCCAGCAATGACCCTGATCGCCATTCTGGCTTTGCTGCTGAAGTTGGGGGCAACATGAACATTGCTACTGAAGAGTATTGATCCAAGGAAACTGGCTGAGTCTTGGAAAAACAGTAAACTTCATGGAGTTTTCATTTACTCCCATCCTCCTCTCCCCAACTGCTAGGTAGTGTTAAAAACCAAGAGCCTCACAACGATGGAAGCTGTGGACACCAGCAACCTGGAAGCCACTAGGGGCAAAATGGGCCTAAAGCTCCAAAAAACCCATCCCCCAAGAATTGTCACTGTTTGATTCCTCTGCCAGCTTCCTGAAATGCTGCACCCGGGAGACTTGTATGTATGTGATCCGGCTCCGAGCTCCGTCTGCTCAAACAAACCTGTGTCCAGCCCGTTTGTCGTAAACAATCAGCAGCAGTTATTTAGCATTGCAGCTGCCTCTGCCAGGAGACTGGCCAGGAGCTTCAAAGGGAAAGTTAGGGAAATGAGATGCCTCCAGGGAGACTTGAGAAGCTCCAACCTACTGCCGGGAATCTAGAAGACGGCGCACATGTGCAGGGCCCACTAATGCCCTGACCTTTGCCTCTGGCTGAGCTGGAGGCTTTTCACACAGGGGGAGGGGCTGAGGCAGCGCTGTCACCTGCCTGCCGAGGTGGGGAAGGGGAGCCCCACCACACACAGGACCCTCAGCAACCCCTGGGAGGCAGCAGTTAAAGGACATCAGGAAGTCTCTGTCCCATCATTACCAATCTCCAAGCTAACTTCACTGTCCACACACAATAAAGACTGCAGACCTCATAGAACTAGCCCAGAAAAGTCCCTAAACGAACACATTGTAAACTCTGTGTTGGGGGAGGGGGAGGAAGAAGTCCGATTTCCAGACTTGTCACATTATATCACTTAGAATAGTCAATTGTCGACCAAAAAGTAGTAGGCACACAAGGAAACAGGGGTAAAAGCAGTTAATAGAAGCTGCCCCTGAGGAAGCCCAGACATTGGACTTACTAGACAAAGACTCTGATCACCTATTATTAATATTCTCAAAGAACTAATGGGAAACTTGTCTAAGAAAATTAAATAAAAACATGAGAATTGCATCTCACCAAATAGAGAATATCAATTTGGAGAGAGAAACTAGTGAAAAGAATCAAAGAGAAATTCTGGAGTTGAAATATAATAACTGAAGCAAAAAAATCACATCTCCTGAATCCAACATAAAAATCCTAACATATTATTCAATAATTCTCCAAAGATTGTAACTGCTTTATGTAGCTGGTTATACACTAAGGTTATCACAAACCACCCTCAGCAATGGGACTAAGATTTTCTACTTAATACTTTATGGTCTTGAAAGATTAAAAAGTAGAAAATCATTGTCAAAAATGGTAAAAACTCAGATTTGTTAAAGTAGTATTTTGATAGCATATGAAACTTAATATGGTTTGTTGTCTGCTATTTTGAGAAACCTGATGTTTAAAATAGGCATATTCATAACCATTGGTGAAACTGCTATCTTCTGATGGTAAACACGCTTATCCAAGCATAAACGTATTGCGTGCACACACACACACACACACGCGTGCGCACACCAGGGTGGAATGCATTCTGTTCATTTCTGGCACAGCCTAGGATTTCCTGCACAATGAGCTAAGCGTTAGTGAACATTCCAGGGACTTGGCTTATGAGAATCCAGTGACCTTCTCTGTGTCCACCAGGAAATATTCAGGCTTTCCCAGAGAGGACAGATCCATTTCTTCCCGATGGTGCTGTGAACACACACATTCCCTGGCATGATCTGCACAGCTGCCTCTACCTCAGTCCCCGCAGCTTCCGCTGGAGCCTGACCCCGAACGTGAAGCTTCAGGGCTCTGCATAGGAGGGGGCCCAGAGTGAGGGGGCATTTTGCTGTGGCCACGGCGGGCTAAATGGACCTTCACGGGCTTGGAGAAAAGGTCCATGGGCATTGGTGGTTAGATGCGCTGCAAACACACAGGTGGTCTGGGGGAGGGAACAGGAAAGCATCCCCGCTGGAACACATGCCCCCTCTGCCAGGTGCTACCAGAGCACAAACTCGCTGGAGGAATTACATCCACCTTCACACTAAGCCAGAGCCTTGGGTCGGATGTTTCCAGAGCCTCGTCCGACAGCGGAGAGTCAGTCCCCAAGAGACCCTCAGGGGAGATCAGATTTCCGGGCTGTTCTGGACAGGAAAGCCTGGAGCCCAGACAGCAGCGCCAGGAAAATGTGCCTCCTTCTCCGTTCGGACCAGCCTCCCTGGAGAGAGAGGAGGTGGCGTCCGGTGATGCGGGGCCCTGCGTGCAGAGGGGCAGCCACGTCGCCCCTCCCCTGAAGCCCAGGCGATGTCCTTCTCCAGCTCCCGCAGGGCTGGAGGTGCCCGAGGAGGGGGGGGCATCTCCTCAAGTTCCTTCTCGTCACTCACTCTCCTGAGCCTGAGGGGTGCAGGGCCTCTGGCCAGAGGTCTCGGGCGCAGCTGTGGCCCCGTGGGGTGGGGCGAGTTCACATCTGCCTTCGTTCAGGCTGCTTGCTTTCCCGCTGCCGGCAGCCCGTGCGGGCTGAGCGATGGCGTCCCTCGCCCACCAGGACCTCAGCACTCACTCCCCGTGGGGAATAAAACCCATTCCTTCAGACTCTCCATGAAGCCTGGATGTGCTCCATCTCTGCTGGATTCTGCGTTTCCTTTCTTTCTGTGTGTTCTTTTCGTGATCAGTGAGCTCCGCCTCTCAGAGCGCACCATCTAGAGTGGATTGCAGGGAGGGCTCATTGCAGGGGGTGCTGCCTCAGAGCAGGGGCCCCGGCACAGGGGCTGTGCAGCCTCCCGCAGGCCCCCAGCCGTCGCCCCTCTCCCACCTCTGTCTCTGTTCTCAGCTGATTGACACCAGTGGCCCCAGTGGCTCCCAGACAATGCACAGCCTGGCCGCTGCTCCAGCCTGCTAATTCTGTGACAAACCCTGCTTCCTCACCGCCAGCGTGCCTGCTGGGCATTCGGGGTGGGTCCGTTCCAAGAAGCTGCGCTCCCCACGGCCGAGCCTGAGTCATCATCGGCTTTCCATCTGCTTTGGGAAACCATGGGACCACTCACTGCATCGGCGTCTCGCTTAAGATGGAGGCCCATCTCCTGGAAGGCTGGTCTGTGGCTCCTGAGCCGTGGGGGTGTGTTTACTCAGGGGTGGCAGTTCCAGCTGCGCTTCCTCTCCCTGGCGCCCCTCACGACGTGCGGTGATGATGGAAAGTCTTGGGGGCCCTGGAGGAATTCGTGCCTGTGCGCGTTCATCCCTCTAATCCACAGGGATCGACCTGCCCGAGTTGGCTGCCCAGAAGGTGTCTCTTCTTCAAACGCAGTTCTTCTCAGGTCCGACCCGAAAACAAGAAATATGCCCAGTAAACTGGCATATAAGAGACATGACTTAGTTTTAGAAGTTTTGCTTCCAGAAAGGTAAGACAGTGATGATAAATATTGTGTATTTCGCATTTTGTTTCCAGAAATATACAGTAGAGACGGTTTGGAATCTCCGAACCTGGTGGGTGACACAGGAGGCACCAGAAATCATCAGCGGGCTCTGGATCTTGTGTACCCCTCTCCAGAGCTCAGCACATCTGGCACATGGTAGACACTCGGGGGTCTTCCTTTGAATGAATGAATGAATGTTGAAAGCAAGAATGCTGCAGGTGTGCTTCTACCAAGAGCACAGAAAGCTGCAGACGGGCGGGGAGGAGCAGCCCCTCCAGCTGAGGCCGCGGGGACACACCTGAGGGACAGGTGTCGGGAACCAGAGACCAGGGGGAGGGCCCTGCCCCCACAGGGGTGAACAGACAGGAGGCTGGACTGTGAGTCAGGACCAGATCGCAGGGCGCTGGGCCACAGCTTCGGGGGCTGGATTCCCCCACAATGTTCACAGTGGGGCCCTCGATGGGGCCTCGGGGCAGGGGTGCTGATGACGTAGTTCGGGTACAGAGAGTCGTCACTGGAGAATGACTCATACTGCGTGTCCAGTAACACAAATTTAAGAAGCTCGGGTGGTTTGGGGGCTCAAATTAAGGACACTCTCCTGACCCCGAGCTTTTCAGATACTTGTGAAAGACTTTTAAAACTTCCCGTCATGAAGCTGTGAAGCCTGAGGGTGTTTCTCCCCCTCCCCCTCCCCTCCCCCTCCCCTTCCCCCTCCCCCTCCCCCTCCCTTCCCCCCTTTTCTCTCCCCCTCCTCCCCCTTCACCCCCCTGGTCTGGGCACAACACTAGTGACAGAATTAACATGGCTGCATTAACATGGATTTCTCACCCCTCGGCTGTGTAACTGGGAGGGGTGGATGGCGGGTGTTCCCGCCTCGCCGTGTATAATGCAGAGACGGGGGACCTGGATCCCAGGGCATTGTCCCTTCCCAGCTGCCTGACCCCGGGGAAGGTGGGCACCTTCCGAGCTCAGTTCTCCCTCACCTCCAGGGCCCCGCCTGCCCTCGGGAAGTAGATAATTTGCAGAAAGGCTGCAACCCCTCTCCTCCTCATACCCGGGACCCGTCGGCTGCCCCCAGAAGCACCACGGCCGCATTTGGGGGTGTCCCAAAAGACGACAATTTTTCTGTATTCCTCAACTCAGGTGGGTCGCTGGATTCACTGGGGGCCCAACGCCATGGCCCAGACCATCCCCGCAAGGTCTGTGAGGGTCTCCCCTGGACCACGTCTCTCAGCCCTTGGACGGGGGCCGCAGGGGCCAGAGGACCATCATCTGGATGCCTGGAGCGTCATCTTCTCAGGCCGGGCAACAGGGTGAGGTCTGGGCGTCCCCACCCACCCCCGACCCCCGGCACGCCGCGCCCCTGTCTAGACCAGGGGCCCAGGACGTCTTAGTCCAGCGGGGGCTCAGTGACACCCATCCACCCGGGGGTTCAAGTGAGACAGCTGGAGACATTCAACATGCACGGTGGACGCATGCGGGGACCAGACGTGAGAAGTGTGGGCTGTGGCCGCCTCCGGGCCCCCTACTGCGAGGCAGCCTCGCCCTGCACACCCCTCTCTCCCCCCTCCCTCCCTCACTGCCGCCGCCGGGGGTGTGGGCCAGGAGGTGACCGCTCTACCTGGGCGTCCATAGCTGTGGAGGGAGGATGAAGTTGAAGGTCATGGACTCGGGCACACAATCCAGGAGGAAAGTGATGTGTTCTGGAAACTTCTAGAAGCCCTCCTGGGTCAGAGCGAGTGCTCCTGCTGAACATCTGGATGGTCACCCTCCAAGAGAACAGGGTGTCCCCCACGCGTGGACAACACGGCAACTGGAGCGTGCTTCTCCCGGGCCCCCTTCCTCCTGCCCAGAGGCCACGCAGGGTGCCCCCAACGTCCGTCAGCCAGTTTACTCAGAGGCAGGACGCCCGTCTTGGGTCTTGTCGACGTCTCCATGGGACACGAGCTGCTCACCTGAGTTAGCTAATTAATGGTGGTCATAAATCCCTGGCCAATCGCATAATGAGATTTAATATTTGATGTCAGATTATTAGAATGTAATGAATTTGCCACTTTAATATTGATGAATAATCAGTCCTATTAAGGTGGTGGGCACCAGCATTTAGTGCGAAGAGAAAATTAATTGCCGAGTTAATAGCACGCGTCCCGAAGCGAGATGGCCTCGTAGCCCTGTCTCAACTCACAGCTCGGTCTCCTGACCTCCCGCCGGAGAGACCCATCAGCTCGTCTCACCTGGGTGATCAGAGTGTCTTTCTTCGGAAGAAGACCGGAAAGCTGAGGATAACTTCTAGGAAGACGCCAACGGAACAGAGCAAAGGTCATTTTCAGGGACAGAATTGTGTCCCCGAGACTCACGTGTTGAGCCCCGGGGTGACTGTATTTGCAGATGGGCCCGGAGGGGGTGAGGAGATGGACACAGTTGCGAAGGCGGGTCCTGACCTCACAGGACTAGTGTACGCTCGTGAGAGGAGGAGACACCAGGGATCTCTCTGTGCAAAAGCTGCAGGTGAAAATAAGGGACCCCCGCGTGTGCAAGGGGAGACAGGACGAGTCCTCGCGGTGAAAAAAGAACGAGAAAGAGGCTCCCGGGAGAAACGCCTCCCCTGTCACTGTGGGACCTCCAGGGAGCTTACGGTCCACTCAGGTGTGAACAGCGTGACTACAGAACCGCTGGAGCCTCGCTGTGACGTGGGAACACAGAAGTCAGAGTGACTCGAAATTTAATCCCCTTTTCTAATTAGAAAATTAATGTCCCGGCCAAATGTGCCGAGGTCCGTCGTGTCTGTGGCGGTTCAGCAGGACGCGTGGAGCACCCCCGATGGGGGCGGGGGAGAGGCGGCCAGAGCAGAGGACCTGGCGGAGGCCCACACCCCAGACACAGTCATGCGGCCGGGGGTGGGCCAGGCCGGGGGACCCCTCCTGGGACAAGCGGGGAGATAGAGTCTGGGACTCGCACCGGTCCTGCCCGGCGCCAGCAGGCTCAGACCGCTTTCCTGTCCCCAGACCTCAGACTCTGGCTTGTACCAAGGACCCAGGTGCCCGCGTGGCCTTCCCGCTGCTCCCAGGCACCTCTGGTTTGGGCTTCAGGGCATCTGCCGTGGGAGTTGGCACCTGCGGCCCTCCTGCCTTGTCCCGCTGTCCCCCAGGGGGCATCCTGCCGAGGCTGCGGGGACCCCAGCACAGCCCGTACGGCCCTTGTGCCCACGTCCCGGAGAGCCTGCGAGCGTGTGGGCGGGGCAAGGGGGACATGTGTGCGTTCGGACAGAATATGGCTCTGTTCTCACTGGACACTTTAGAAATCCCATTGACTGTGTATGGATCATATAAAGTCCACGTCAAATTCACCTTAGTGGCTGGGTCTGCCGCCATCTGACACGCGATAAGTGTTGTTGGTTGAATCATGTCCCCTAAACCTGTGACTGTTTGCAGACAGAGTCTGTGCGGGTGCGATCAAGTTCAGGGGAGGTCACACTCGATTAGGGTGGGTCCCAGTCCTATGTGACTGGTGTCCTTAGAAGAAGAGGGAACTTCGGACGCAGACGCCCAGAGAGGGGACCGTGTGACAACAGAGGCAGAGGTGGAGCCTCTGCAAATGCAGCCACAAGCCCAGGAACACCAGCGATCGCTGGGCCCCCCGGCGGCGGGAGAGGCAGGAAGGACCCTCCCCTGGAGCCTCCAGAGGGAGCGCAGACCCGCCCCCCCGATTTAGGACTTCTGGCTGCAGACGTGGGGAGCAGAGGTTTCCACTTTTCCACCCACCAAGTTCGCAGCGCCTGTTACAGCCGCCCAGGAAACGGGTACGGCGGTCGCCAGTGACTGTTCAATGAATGAAGACCTCCACACTCAGAGCTCTTTAAGATGGAACCTAACAGGCGCCTGCTCATGTGAATCCTGACAGCCTGCAGACAAGTAACAGCTCACCCCGAACGAGAGCGGCGCCAGCGCCCAGACTTGAGAGCCAGGTGTCTAAGGGCCACGGAAGAGGCCACTCTGCTCGCCAAGGCCGAGGGTTGGATGGGTCATTCGGGCTGCGATACACCATCAGCCCCAGGGTCAGGCCACGGAATGGGCCTCCGCGGCCGCCCCAAAGCCCAGGGATGCACCGCGTCGCAGAAGACTTATACGTATCCAGTTCACGGCATTTTACCAAAGGGCTCTTCCATTTTTAATTTTTATGGAGTCTAGTCTTCCCGTTTTCCTTTATTATTTCTTTTATTATTTCTAAACTTATAATGTTCTTTCTCCTCCGTGTTTTGATAAATGTTTAATTCAAGCTTTACAGTGTTTCCTTCAGGTTTTCAGGTTTGATTTGTTAAATCTACAGCCCATGGATGCATCTGGAATTCACTGTAGGACCCAGTCGGGCTGTGAGCTGTCAGCCCAGCAAGAGGGGAGGAGGTCTCTTTCTCCTGCGGGTCTGTGCACATGCACACAGACACGCATGAACACACATGCACATACGTGTGTGCCAATGCAGACGTGCATGTACACACAGCTGCACTCAGGCACGTGACCGTGGCCGTTGCCACATGTGGCGATCAGCAGGAAAGACACACAAGGCCATTTTTCACAAAACACGGAGATGAGTCTTAACACATCAACGCTAGAATGAAAGGCTGTGGGTGTGATTTCAGGAATTGGAGGTGAAGGGGCCATTATCAGCGTCTGTTTCAGAAGGGCCCGCGCCTCCGTGCTCACGTGGCGTAGACCAAGGGCAGCAAGGCTGAGACCGTCAAGTGCCCACTAAGCAGCCCCATTTCTCCTCCATCCCTGAGCTGTGGCCCTACAGGTAATGGGCCCAGGGTGGATGACGGGCACCCCTCCTGCGGCCGGACCGGGTCTCCCGGGAGGCCCTTTCCCTGTCCGGATGGCTAGAAGGTCTTGTGCGGCACTGGAAACAGGAGGGGGCAGCCGGGTCCCCACATGGCTGGTCTAGAAGAGCTGTGCGCTGGGGTCCCCCATCTGGACGATGAGGAAATGCACTCCTGTCTGCGCCCGCGGAGAGCGTGGGCCGCCCGAGGGAGGGCCGGCCCGGGGGTGGGCGTCCTCACACGTCCCCTCCCCCTGTGCAGAGCACAGCATCCGAGAATTTCAAACCAGACCCAGCCTCCCGGAGCCCCATCGCGGCCGCGTTCACACGCCGGCGGGCGTCCCACGCCGCTGCCAGCCGGGTGCGGCCCAGGCTGATTTCTAACCAATAGCCGCGTCACAAGGTTCAGGCGTGGCCACTTCCCTGGTCGTCTCAGGGCACCTGCAGCCCTGCACGTCTCCCCAGGCCGGTCTCTTTGTCCCACAGCTGCTCTGAGTGTGAGCCGGGGCCTCTGCTGACCACTCTCCCCCCAAATGGCGCCCCCTTTTCACTTATTTCATTTTTAATAACCTTTTGAAAAACTTAGGACAGTTTCGGATTTGCAGAGAAGTTGCCAAGGTACTTGAGAGCGCCCTGCAGCCCAGGCCCCCCGGCGCAGGCCCCCCACGTCACTGAGTCACGCGCGTTACCGTCGATGAGCGACCCCGGTGCGTCTTCACGGACTAACGCCCCCGCTCTGCTTGGATTTCCCTCGTTTTTACCCGACGTCCCTTTTCCGCCCCAGACCCCACCTGGGACACCCGACATCAGCCGTCACGTCTTGACTGTGTTTCTCGGGTTTTCCTTGGCTTTGAGGACCTGGCAGCTTTGAGGAGAGCAGGTGGGGGTCTGCTGGGATCTGTCCGACGTTTTTCCCACGACTAGACCGAGGTTATTGGTTATTGGAGGAACAATGACCCACCCCCACGTGCCCCCCTTTCCCACATCCTAGGAAGGGCACATGCGTTAAGGTGACATCACCAGGTGCTGGCCTTGCTCGCCTGGCTGAGGAGGGCTTGGCAGGTGGTCAGAGCACGTCTAGCCCCTGCAACACCTGTGGCTGAGGAGTCAGGGTCCCGTGGGCTCGGGAAGGAGCCTGGGCACAGGGCTGGTCACAGGGGAGCTCTCCAGCCTCTGCGTTATGCCAGCGAGACCACCCGTCACCTGCGCAGCGGCCTGGCCCTTCCGGGCTGTGTCTGAGGCCGTGGAGGGCGGGGCCGTGGCAGCACGACGGCCAGCACGACGGCCACTCCTGTGTCTGGCGGGAGTCTTTCCAATGTCACCGCCACCCGTGCTCAAACCTCAGGGGACGCCCTAGACGCGTGAGGTCTGGAAGGTGTCTCCACCACCCAAGGGCAGGGTTCTGTGGGGGGGAAAGCTCCGCTTGGTCCCCTGAGTTGTCTGCAGGAATTGGAAAGCCAAATAAAATCCAGGAGAGCTGCCGCGGTCACAAGAGGCTGCCGGGTCTGTCGCGAGCAAGGCCGGGCCGTCCACGCCGGCAGGTCGGGGCAGAGGCTGTGGGGAGGGGCCGGGACCAGGTCACTGTGCTGCAGCTTGTCACCTGGAGCGGAGTCCCCTGGTTGCTTCCTGAGGGTGGACTCGGGGCTGCAAACCATGGGGGTGGGTTACAAGCCTGTCCCCAAACCTCTTATCACCGCGTGACATGAAACGTAACTCAGTAACGAAGTACTCGACACAGTTTGAGGACACCTGTGTCCACTTGTCTCAGTCAGTGGGCCAAGGGGATGTCGTTTCAAAGCAGAGGCCACCCTGAGTGTCTGGGCCACTGGCTCTCCCTGAGCCGGAGCACTGGTTTCAGTCCTTTCCAATCAAAATGCCAAGCGATCGGGGAGGACCTAACAAAGTGATGCCGACGGTACATTTGGAAAATAAGCAGGCTGAGCCCCGTGGACGGTCACGAGCTCACGGGCATGGCCGAGTGCCACCGTCACTGCGGCACCCGTGATGGGATGCGCTACCAGAGCTCTCAGAGACCCCACGGAGCTCGGGGTGAAGGCTGCACCTTTGGGGTGTGGGCAAGGTCCAGGGGCCAGCTGACCACCCCGGCCTGGACCGCCCTGCTCCCCTCACAGCCCCAGCGCCAGCCCCCACGGGTCTTCCCGGCACCCCTGGCGGGACCTGGTCCAAACCACAGCTTTCTCCTCGCAGCCACCTTCCCCCAGAGGGGGTCGAATAAAAGCAAACCCGGACGAGATGAGGGAAGTTTACACAAAGAGGCCGTAGTGGCAGGGAGGAGGCCGTAGTGGCAGGGAGGAGGCCGTAGTGGCAGGGAGGAGGCTGTAGTGGCAGGGAGGAGGCCGTAGTGGCAGGGAGGAGGTCGTAGTGGCAGGGAGGAGGCTCCAGGCAGGATCTGCAAGCAGCCCCAGATCAAACAGCAGGGCAGGGGCACGGCCGGCAGCGCGTGGGAGGCTGGGCAGGACGTGTGGTCGCAGACCCTTGGGATAAACCCAGGAGGAGCGGGTTCCGCATTGAGTCTGGCTCTAACGCCCATAGGAGGAGGAGCCTTGCCGCAGGGAGCGCCTCCCGCTGCAAGACCAAGGCCACCCGAGGCCGACAGTGACCAGTGGAGGGAAGGCGGGGCCCGGCCTGGCTCACGGGCTCTGGCGGCGTGACCCAGAGCGGGGACCCCTGGGTAGGGCGACAGCCCGGCTGTGCGTGCTGAACAGATTCACGTACTCGGCTTAAATGAAGGGAGAGCGCTTGGGAGAACATAAGGCGTGTATCAAAGTAAAGAGAATCAGGAGATATGGCCTCGTCGATAAAGTCTGTGTGTCAAGGCGCGTCCCCGTAGAGCCGCTGGCGGGGGGCCTTGCGGTGACAGCGGCCTCGAGGGCCCACGGCTCAGCCTGACCTCACGGGATCTCTCCGGGTCACACTCGGGCAGTTCCAAAGGATGAAACATGCCTGCCAAGAAGCACAGCTACTGCCAAGCAGCCCGAGACATAAAGCTATTTTCCCTCATTGAGAGAATGAAAGTTATCAGTTCTAATCAGAGCTGCCAACTTTGAAGTTGCCCTTCACATCTCACTGGTCGCCTAACAGCCATCAGCACTCGGGCCTCCGTCGGGCTCCGTCCTAATTACTCTGCACAGCTTCCACTGTAAACAGCCGGAGACCCACGCGGGGTGGGTGGAGCCGCCTTCAGTCGGGTCAAGTATTTCAAATTTTGAAATTAATCAGCGCCGCCAAGGAAACAAAGCGTGGGCTCCAGATCTGCCGTTGTGCACAAAGAACGCATCACTCCCGGCCCCGATTTAGAAGCGGGGCCATGGGTCTGGCTCTGCTGGGAAGGGACTGACTGCTGGATGGGAAGCTTTGCTCCTGTTCATCCGGCCCCACCAGTGACAGCCCACAGGGTCCAGGAATAGCATCCGAGACTCGGGGCCTCTCGGCTGGGCCCCTCCCTGCACTTTGGGGCATTTTGATGCCTATTAATTAACAGATTTACGGGGAGTCCCTCATCTCTGATCAGGCTTGGCGTTCCCTCTGGGCCGGGCTGCAGGCATCCCCCCTGCCGTACAAGCATCCCTGCTGCCTCCCCTACGTGCCCCCCCCCGGCTCCGGGGGCGTCCCCTAGAGAGTGTCCTGCTCCCCGAGCCCCTTCCTGACAGCTCTGTGCGGTTCAGACTTGTCAAAACACAGGCGGCTTCCCCAGCCTCCCGCAGCCGGGCAAGTACGTCCCTGATCCGAGCCCCTCTGGGCCGTGAATGGCTCCCCACCTCTCCCATTCCCTGAGGACATTTTTATTTAACTTCTGAAATACTAGGCGGAATTTGAATCCTTTTAAAGGGGGACACAGTTTATTGTTTTCCTCTAATTATCTGGAGAAAAGTGAAGCGTGGCAAAAGCGCAGACCCTGCTACCCCGGCTCACGGCTCTAAGAGAGGGAACCGTAACACCTGAGCCTGAGGCTGTTTCAAAGAGGGGGGGTCAGTGCCGGGCGTAGGAAAGGCCCTCGAGGAGGGTGACCCGGGCTGCTGCTTGGGGTGCCCGTATTCCTAAGAGCGGTGGGGACGCGGGCCGGGCAGACCAGCCTCGCGTCGCTGTGCACCAGTCACCCGAGCCGGGCTGGTGAACACACTTCATAACTCAGGAAGCGGGACCCTGGGGCGGGGGCTCGAGTCACCCAGGCCCAGATAAAACACTGATGTCGGGGGGACCTCACACTCCTCTCCCGGCCGTCAGCGGAGCTGCGAGGCCCCCAGACCGGAGCGAGGTGGGACGCCGGGCGGCTTGGTCCCCGGTCACCTTTCTCAGGCCAGGGTTGCCATGGAAACTCCGCAGGCTCCATGGAGAATTCCCCAGCTGTTTAATTTTAAGCTGGGAGTCACCAGTAAATACCCAAGGAAAATCACCTCCTGTTTAGAAAGAGCTTTGCTCCCACTTGCAAATTAGGGAAATATTCTTTGAAGACCGCCCACTCCAGGGGCCAAAGCCAGGACAGGGGCCTGCGGACCTGTGACCTCGGCCAGCGTCAGGCCCTCGGGGAGGAAGCACCGGTCACCGCTCGTGGGAGAAGCTGCTTTGTCCACACTGGGTGCCTGGAGTGGGGAGGATGGCGGGGCACTTTGCCAGGAGCCCCCGCTGTGGGTGCCACGCGGGAAGGAGGGCGAACTTGGAGGGCGTGAAGGGGGAGGAGGGTTTCCGGGTCACAGGTGGCCGTGTGTGAGACTTAGCTAGTGCCCCTACGGACACTCAACTTTACATCCAGCAAGGACACCGCTTGTTCGTGTGTTTATTCCTCAGATATTTATTAGGGACCCGCTGTAACATGCCAGGAACGGTACAGGCTCGGGGAAGCCCAGGCCCCTTTCTGGGGTCTTGGTGGAGCCTGGAAGGCTTAGGGAGGGTGGAGAGTGGGTCGCAGGAGTGATGCGTGGGGGTCAGGATGCAGGTCGTGAGGGACGACCTGTGTGGATCAAGTCCAGGTGTCTCGGGGAGCCTGGTGGGAGCTCTGGGACTTCAGCCATGACTGGAGTGGCCACCTGTCCAGGCTGCCAGCGTGACCGCGGGTGACACTTGCTGTCCAGGACGATCTCGGGGGACACTTGTTTTCTTGATCCCAGAAGCGGTCTAGTTTGGATGATGAAGTTTGTGGGTATTTATCCAAAGAAAATGAGAAAACGAACTCAAGAAGATACATGTACCCCAGTGTTCCTAGCAGTGCTATTCACAGCTGCCAAGACATGGAAGCAACCTAAGTGTCCATCAGTGGATGAGCAGATAAGGGAGATGTGGTCCATATACACAACGGAATACTACGCAGCCATGAAAAAGAATGAAATCCTGCCACTTGGGATAACATAGATAGACCTTGAAAGTATTAAGCTAGGTGAAGTAAGTCAAACAGAGACAAATACTGTATGATTTCATTTATCTGTGGAATCTAAAAAAGATTCAGAATCAAAAATTAAAATAAAAAGCTCATAGATACAGAGAACAGATTGGTCAAGCCAACGGGCAAGGGTGGGGGGGTGGGAGAAATGACTGAAAAAGATCAAAAGGTAAACATTTTTTAATTTTTAAAAAATATATGGGGCTTCCCTGGTGGTGCAGTGGTTAAGAATCCGCCTGCCAATGCAGGGGACACGGGTTCGAGCCCTGGTCTGGGAAGATCCCACATGCCGCAGAGCAACTAAGCCAGTGCTTAGTTACTTTTTCTCGCCCTGACGCCCCTGGCCTGTGATGCAGGACGTCCTTGGGGCCACCGACTGCGCAGCTCGGCTGCTCGGCTCTGCCCTGTTTCCGCCCGGTGCCTCCAGAGCTGCTCTAGGCCGTGGAGATGCCAATGTGACAGGACAGACAGACACACGGTCATCTGTACCAAACACCACTCTTAGAGGCTTGTCATTAAGGACCAGGGAGAAGGAGGTCGGTGTGAGTGCAAAGCCGGCCCCAGCCATGGAGCCCCGAGGGGCCTGCAAGGATCGGACTTTGGGTAACACGTGTGCACGTGCACATAGAGCGGGAGATCCCCCCAGCCCAGGGTCTCCACGTGCAGCCCCCCTCCCAGGGAGAAACCAAAGAGCAGAAGGGCCCAGGCTGACACCACAGCGACACCCAAACACGTTACAAGTCGCTGCACAGGGGTCTAATCTCCAGATAAAGGACAAGTTGTAAAGGATGGGAATCGGGGTGGGACATTCCTAAAGGCTCCCCGGTGAGACGGGCTTTGGGGAGCGGGGCGGGGCGGGGTCTGTAATCGGTCTGAATGGTCAGCACCAAAGCCCCGCACTGTCCCCCACATAATGGTGTTTTATCCAGTTTTCTTTTGCGTCTTCCAAAAGCGGGGCGTCCGGAGGCAAGCGGCTTTGCCAATGGGGTTGCTTTGCTCCGGGAAAAACTCACACCGTGGCTGTGCCTTCGGGAGCTGCTATTTGTAAGAAGAGAGCACAGGATGGCGACTGAGAATGTCACTTAATCAGCGTGAAAGCGGGGTGCACAGTGGCTATGGTGCCTGCCCCCTAAGTTCATATGCTGAAGCCCGAACCCCCAGGACCTCAGAGGGTGATTGTAGGTGGAGATGGGTCTTTAAAGAGGCGATAAAGGTGAAATGCAGTCATCAGGCTGGGCTCCGACCCAGTGGGCTGGGGTCCTTGGAAGAAGAGGAAGGGACCCCAGAGGGGCACAGGCTCAGGGGAAGGACCTCGCGAGGACACGGGGAGGCCAGCCGTCTGCAGGCCCAGGACAGAGGCCCCAGGAGCGCCAGCCCTGCCCGTGCCTGGCTCTCTGACCCGGGCCTCCGGGCCTTCAAGACGAGAAATCCCTGTTCTTCAGGCCCCGCGCCGTCTGTGTCCCCAGCCGGCGGCAGCGCTTGCAGAGGCCAAGTGTGCGTGTGTGACCTCTCAGTGGGCCTCCGGACGTGGAAACCCTGTGAGCAGGGACTCTGCAGCCCAGCCTCCCTCCCACGTTTAGGGACCTGGGCAGGGACCTGCGTGGGGTCTCCCGAGACCCCTCCGACCGCCCCTCCCCAGTTGTCACAACTCCAGGCCCCCCACCCCCCCGCAGGGGACGGGAAGTAGACTCGGGGGCCTCCCGGCCATTCAGGGACGCCCCTGCCCCCAGGCCCCCGGGCAAAACCAGGCCCTCGGGGTCCTCAGGAGTGAGTGACCTTTGTCATCGGGGGAACAAGGTGGCTCTACACCAGCGGGGGGCCCGGGGATCCTGGCGTTCCCTGGGTCACCCCCTTCCTCCCTGTCCCGAGGTAAAGCACAGCAGAAGACAGCGGCAGCCCTGCCTGTGGAGACAAGGGCTGAGACCTCGCAGGGGTGGACGTGTGTGTGTCACTGCCGGGTGGAGAGCCCGGGGACTGGGTGGGGCCAAAGGCGGAGGGAGGGGGCCGGCCACCCGGGAGCGGAGTGGCCCGCTGTGCCCCAGGGAGCAGGGCGCAGAGCGGCTGCCTCTCCTTTCCTGGAAAGCTCCTGGGCCCCCAGAGGCTCCCTGCGCGCCGGCCTGCAGCTGCGGCTCCACCCCAGACCAGACGGAGCACGGATGGGCTCACCCCGGACTCTGCTGGCCCCCAGAGGCAGAGAGGTGCCCGCTGGGCGCTCATACCCGTGTGGGGCAAAGAGACGAAACCGGGCAACCGTAAGAGGAACGCCGAGGGGTGACAGCGGGAGTCAGGACCCCCCCGGGGGGCTCAGGTCAGGCACACGCTGCTCCAACCCGGAGGCCTAGCGGCGCGTGAAATGAGGGGACAACCACGTAGACGCCAGGACCGGCACCCCAGGCTGGACGGGGAGGCCGGTCGGGGCCAGCGACCAGGCGTCAGACGGGCAGAACCCAGGGTCTCGCCCCTGAACCCTCCTCTCTCCTGGGCTCCCTGCGGGAGCCGCTGCTTTTAGCTCTGTGACGTTTCCCGTTGTCCCCTCCGTCCTCGCGTCCAGGGCTCAGGGGCTGCGGTGCTGTCCAGGGCCATCAGGCTCCCAGCTCAGGTGAAAATGCAGCCAGCTGGGCTGCCCCCACTTCCCTCCTTTCATGCTTCTTCCTGGAGCTCGGTCCCCGGCCTCCACAACCGTGGGAAATAGACGTCTGTCGTTTAAGCCGCCCTGTCTGTGCTGTTTGTTACGCAGCCTGAGCTGACTGAGGCAGAGCCCACCGAAAGACCCCGCCGTGTCCCACAAAGCCAACCCCAACGGAATGGTGCTGCTTTTCTCCTCTTGGGGATAAATAGCCCATCTGTGTGGACTTTGGTCAGAGGATGTTAGCATGTCTGGAGCCTGTGAGAGGTGCTGGGCTTGTGCCCTGGTTCGGTGGAATCCCTGGAGAGTCGGACAGGGGTCCCGGTCCTCAGGGCCTGTGACCCCCTCCCCAGCCTGAGAGGCAGAGTCAGGGCCACCCCTCAGCAAATCCATCCAGCGGACACAAGTTATGCGCCTGTGTTTCTCATTTACTGTATTCACAGTGTGTGGTTAAAACTTGAAGGATCATTTCAAGGAGCCATGAGGGCGTCTGCACTGGGCACCACAGAGCTCTCATTTCCAAATAGGGTGGCTGAGGGTCACACATTTTCCTGCTTAATTGGTGCATTCCAGATGTGTCCTCTAGAAGTTTGACAATTTGCACAGGACCTGAAATAACTCCTAATATCATAGTATCTGCTAAGGGGAAATTCCAAACAAACCCTCAGAGATGAAGGAAACAGGGGAATACTCAGAAAGACTTGTTCATCGGTCTCCATCCTTCCCTCCCTCTTTCCTTCCTCTTTGCCTCCTTCCTTCCTTCTTTTAACTTGTTTCTCTCATACGCAGGCAGCACAGGGAGATTGCTAACATAAGAAAATTAATCAGAGACAGTAAAAGTGTCACTGCCAAAGTAACAAGCCGAGCAGACGCCCAAAGTGTGAAAATGTGCAGAGTCCTTCCTAAGGACCCTGACTGGGTCACGATTCTGAGCTGATGACATTTTTACATGCATCACAAATACAAAGAGGTGTGATTGCTGCTTCGAGTCTGGGCTGGGCTGTGAAAGGCAAGATACATGGAACTTAAGCTTATTTACAGAAGCCCGGACACTTGAGCCCAACTAGGCAGGTGTTACATGTTCTGTAAATGCTTGACTGCATTGGAGAAGTGCCATCGGCTTGATGGAAGGAGAGGGACCCCAGCTTGAGCTGGTGGGTAAGAAGGATGGCCGGGGGGAAGGTGGGCACGGTGACAGGGTGATGTACGTTCCCTCCATCCAGGTCCACAGCCAGCTCTATCTTTAGCCACGACACCTGGGCACAGGGGCTCAGCTCCAGATAATTTTATCAACAGCTGGACTCCTCTGGATTTTGCTTGTAAGGAGGACACACATTTTTCCCGCTCAGAGATGAGCCCTTAATGCACTGAGGAAGCCCGTGATCGATCACTGCGTGGTGATCAGTCAGACACGAGGAGTTAGGACACTGTGTTTATGACGAAGGGACTCAGACCCTTGAAGAACGTGAGTTAAAGAGCTTTACGGGACATGCACATCCTCTGTGAATGGCCCGTATTCCAGCCGAGCTTGTTAGCAGAGGTCTGGCTGCCCGCGGCTGTGTGCCTTCACCAGACCCCAGGGGAGAGACAGACCTTGGGGACTGCGTGTCTCTGTGCGTGTCTGTGCGTGTCTGTGTGTGTCTGTGTGTGTCTGTGTGTGTCTGTGTGTCTCTGTGTGTGTCTGTGCGTGTCTGTGTGTGTCTTTGTGTGTCTGTGTGTCTCTGTGTGTCTCTGTGTGTGTCTGTGTGTCTCTGTGTGTGTCTGTGCGTGTCTGTGTGTGTCTGTGTGTCTGTGCGTGTCTGTGCGTGTCTGTGTGTGTCTGTGTGTGTCTGTGTGTGTCCGTGTGTGCTCAGGCACCTGTGTGTGTGTTTGAAACTTCGACCGTGGGAAAGGAAGAGCCACAGAAAGGAAATACGTGCCTTGGGGAGGGAAGAAGGACATGCACGTGCGTGTGAGCGATTGATGTGTGCCTGTGTCCACATGTGAACGTGTGCGTCCAGCATGCATCCACGTGACGCACACGCCATGGGCAGCGACCGGGAGACGGAAGCTCTCTCCAGAATGAAGGCCTCTGGAAGAGGACTCCCTTTCCAGTAGGTACCCTTGGGATGAGCTGCTCTGCTGTCAGGGGCTTGCAGTGCCCTTCAGACGGGCTGGGGCAGCTTGGAAAGAAAGGCTGAGGGGAGGGTGGCAGGAGCCGGGCCCCTCCCGGGTCCAGGGCCAGCTGAGAACATCCGGAGGGAGGGGGAGGGAGTCAGGGCTTTCCGCAGAGGACAGAGCAGAGTCTGGTGAGAAACCAGCTCAAGTCATTAACTACGGGGCTTTTGGCACTGGAGCTGGTCCTTTTCTTTTCTTTTCTCTTCTCTTCTTTTTTTGTTAAGGAGAAATTACAGACAGGAACCCCCATATTTAACAGCTGGTCCTTTTAACAGAAGAAAGTCACACTGAGACAGGAGTCATCAGAAGGGTCCACTGAGCTGGACATGCAAAATGGCTCAGCCAATGGCCGGCAGTGATGCTGGCCTTTCCGAGGGGCTCAGCTGGGCTGTCAGCAAGGTGATCGCACACGGCCTCTGCAGGTGGCTCTGGCTTCCCAGAGCTGGGCAGCGGGTTTTGAGATGAGACATTCCAACAGCAGGCATCCCAAGAGACCCAAGCACAGAGGCAAGGTTTCTCACGCCCTGAGGCTCATTCTGCGGTGTGAGACATGGGGTAGAAACAGCTGTGTGCCATCACAACAGACGCAGAAAAATCCTTGGAAAATCCACCATCCACTCGCGATAAAAACTCTCAGCCAACTGAAACTCAGTGAAAAGTGTAGACAGAACGCCAGCTGCGCACGTGCCGCGTGCCGGGGAAAGAAACAGTCTTGGCTGTAGATCCAGGACGAGGCGAGGACACCTTCCTAAGAGTCTGGTCCAGAGTCCCGGGAGCCGTTCAGAAGAGCCAGTGATAGGGTGAGGCGGGGACAGGAAAGGGGGAGAGGGGTGAGGAGAGAAACAAAGGTGGCCCTATCTGTGCAGGGCAGGGAAATCTTCTAACTTAATGACTTTAATTAGCAACAGCAGCAACAAACAATGAAACCAGTGAATAAAAGTAGGAGAATGTGAGCACACAAGGAAACATTGTGCCTTTTCCTTAAAGACTGTGAGATGAAACTAACTACGGAGCCAAATACCACGCGGTGAACCACTCGTTTTTCGACAGGAAGACTCAAAAGCGTAACGAGGTCGATTGTCTTAAACGGTTTTTGTGGATTTAATGCAATTGCAGTCAAAACTTTGACAGGTAAAATTTAACTCACATTAAGTTCCTACTCTATATCATAAAGAAAAATCCATTTCTGACACATAAAACCTTAAAGGTAAAAGGCAAAACGGTAACTGCAGGAATAAGATTGGAGAGTATCTTATGATTTAGGGGTATGATAACATCTCTTAAGACAGAAAACGCCAAAGAAGGATAAAGTTGACACTATTAAAATTAAAATTTCCTGCATCCAAAAAAGTACAAATGTTCCGAGAATTCAAGTCACGGTCAATAGAAACATTTGCAATGACATATACTCAAAAGAGAAAATGAGATGGGCTTATAAATTCTAAAAAAAAATCTGATTTTTTCTAAATAGTTAAAAGAAAGGCAAATGAAACTCAAAACGAGATATCGCTTCACGCTCAATAGACTGACAAAAAAAGAAAAACTGTCCAAAAGTGGCGGGAAGTTTCACTCATCGCCCCAGTGAATGGAAATTGATGCTGTCTCTGTAGAGTGTTTCTCAGCACTTGGTGCAAACATGGTGGACAGGATAATGGCTCCTCAATATGTCCACATGCAAACCCCCAAAGCTACCAATCGGTTACGTCACACGGCAGAGGGGAATTCGCACAGAGGACGGATTGTAGGCTGTTAGTCAGCTGACCTTAAAATGGGGAGGTGACCCTGGATTCCGCAGGTGGGCAGCATAATCACAGGGTCCCGAAAAGCAGGGGAGAGAGGCAGAGACAGAACAGCAGCGTGAAGTGGTGGGGGACCCTGACCACCTCTGGTTTGAAGATGAAGATGAAGGTGGAGAAAGGGCCCTGAGCCCCGGGGGTGCAGGGGCTTCTAGAAGCTGGAAGAGACAAGGAAATGTGTTCTCCCCTAGAACCTCCGGAGGAGACACAGCCATGCCCACACCTTGATTTTAGCCAGTGAGATGCATTTCACACTTCTGACCTCCAGGACTGTAAGAGAATACATTTGCGTTATTTTAAGCCACTAAGTCTGGGGTGACCTGTTAAAGCAGCAGTAGAACATTAATACAGGAGGTTAAACTTAATGATGCTAAAACAACAATTCCACTCTCAGGAGAATGACTTTGAAAAGTTCCCGCAGATATGAAGATGCAGCCTGGAGAGTGATGTATTGACAGCTTCCTTGAGGTCTCATTGAAATACAATAAAGGGCATAAATTCAGAAAGTGCAATTTGATACGTGCTCACCTGTGAGCTGATGGACACAATCCGGACAGAGTACAAACGCAGAGACCCCAGAGTTCCCTCCACTCCTTTCCACCCCCTCTGCTCTGTTCCCTCCATTCCCAAGCCACACTGGTCTGTCTTCCTTCACTGTGAATTAGATTGCGTTTTCCAGAATTTCACATAAACAGAATCATACGGGGTGCACTCATTTTTCTCTGGCTTCTTTCCTTCCGTTTAATTATTCTGAGATCATCCACGTGGCTTCATACATCAGCGGTTCATTCCTCTTTAAGGCTGGTAGCCTCTCGTCGTGTGGGTGTCCTGCCTTTCTTGACCCATCCACCGAGGATCACTATTTTTAATCTTAGTGATTCTAATAGGTGTGTCATGGTATCTACTGTGGTTTTAATTTATATTCCCTAGTGACTGATGACCTAGAGCGTCTGTTCAGGTACTTATTTGCCGTCTGTATATAGTCTTGGTAGTGTGTCTGGTCAAATCTACTGCCCATTTTTGTAAGTTTCTGGGGTTTTTATTATTGACTTGAGAGGGTTCTTTGTAAATTATGAATTCAGGTCTCATAGGAGATGGGTGATTTGTAAGTATTTTCTCCCCGTCTGTGGCTCGCGTTTTCCTTCTGTGAATAGTGTACTTCAAAGAGGCGAAGGTTTTGTTTTAGATGAATTTTTACGAAATTTTCTTTTGTGGATCATGTTTTTGGTTTTAGGTCTAAGAAATGTTTGCCTAATCCAGGCACAATTATTTCCTCCTTTGTTTATAAGTTTTATAGCTTCATTCAGATCTTCCACTTAGGTCTGGGGTGCATTTCGAGGTGATGTCTCTATCCGGTGCAGGTTATGGGTAGAAGTTCATTTGGGGCACGTTGATGTGTATTCACTTGTTGCAACACCCCTCGTTGAGAAAACGATTTTCAATCCACTGAATTGTCTCTGCATCTCTGGTGAAAACGGGTTGCTAGCTTTTCAGGGTCTGCGCCTGCCCCTCTGATCGATTTGTCTATCTTTACGCCGGGACTTTCTTCGGCTCCATTGATCTATTTGTATATATTTATGCCAGGATCTCACTGCTTTGATTACTGTAACTTTGTAATGTCTTGAAATCAGGTCGTTTTAGCCCCCCACTTTTGTCCTTTTAAAAATTGTTCAGTTATTAATTGATTTTTCTTCTCACGTGTCATATTTTTCACATTTTTTTGCATATCTTTACTTTTTTTTTGGATACCAGACACTGAACTTTACCTTGTTGGGTGCCAGATATTTTTGTGTTCCTGTGAATATTCTTGAGTTTTGGTCTGGGATGCAGGTAAGATACTCAGAAACAGTTTATCCCTTGGGCTTTGCTTTAAGGTTTATTCAAAGAACAACAGTATTACACATGTCTAGGACTGGTTACGCCCTCTTCTAATGAGGCAAGACCTCCAAGGCAAGTCCTTGATCCAGTGCCGTGATTTGCGAAACTGTCGAGTCTGGCTGGAGGAGACATGAGCTCTCCGTCCCTGCCTGAGCATCTGGTTCCCTCTAGTTCTTGCAGGAAGGTATTTCCACAGCGTCGGTCCCTGATAAATCCCTGAGGGGCCCCCTGTAAACCTCCAAGCTTCTCTCTGCCCATCTCTCATCTCTCAGGCGCCATGCCTTGTGCAATCCAGATGTGGTGGTCTCTCCAGACCCTTAGTTCCACATCCTCGACTCGGAGGCGGGGGGGGGCGGGGCGGGGGGGCTGCTGATTTCCACCCGGCCTCACCCACAGCCCATCTGCCTCCCCAGCCTGCACTGCCCCCCGTGCTTACCTGGGGCTCTCTTGGAATCTGGTTCATCTCTGAGCAGTGATTGCTCTTTGCTGACTGGTGTCCAGCATCTTGAAAACCATTGCTTTGTATATCGCTTCTGTTTTGTGTTCTTTGTTTTTCTTCAGGCAGGAGGGTAAATCTGGTCCCTATTCCATTTTGGCTGAGCACAATTTTTTTTTTTTTTTTTGCGTTACACGGGCCTCTCACTGTCGTGGCCTCTCCCGTCGCGGAGCACAGGCTCCGGACGCGCAGGCGCAGCGGCCACGGCTCACGGGCCCAGCCGCTCCGCGGCATGTGGGATCCTCCCGGACCGGGACACGAACCCGCGTCCCCTGCATCGGCAGGCGGACTCTCAACCACCGCGCCACCAGGGAAACCCAGAGCACAATTTTTAATAGGAAAAAAAAAAGCCTGAAAACAACCTAAATGCCCATCAACAGCAGATTGTAAAAATACAGTGTCCCTAACCTCCAACACCATATAACAGTGAAAATACTTTATGCACTTCAATGTGAATGAATCTCAAAAGATAGTGTTGGCCAAAGGATCAAATCAGAGAATGATAAACACAGAACTGTCCCATTTATAGGTCAGAGCAGACGAAATTAATAAATATCTTGTTAAGGATGCACTGATAGGAGAGACGCCATAAAGCAAAACACAGAAACGGTGAATGAACAATTCAAGAGAAAATCTTCTCCAGGGCAGATTAGGTGTTCGAGTAAGAGGGACACACAGGAAGCTGGTGTGGTCCAGGGGAACCAGTATCTACCCGGTGCAGGATGATGCACTGCGTTGATAGTAACCCTGTGACCGACGTCTCACAATCTACACAAAATCTTGGTACTGCTGTGGGCATAGACAAACATATCCTATATGTTACAACTCACGATACTGTTTTACAACTTAAACAAACTATTCTTCTCAAAATAAAAATTTGCCTAAACTGTCAGAAAACAAAGTTCACTGATTTGCTACTTATAAGGGAAATGCCTAAAGCAAAATATGAATATTTTAATTACCAAAATTAATAGGCAAATAAATTCAAGAAGATAATAGAGAATATACACAAACAGTATTACAGGGGACACTAACCTATTTATTTCTGTATTTGTTACAACAGATAGAAGTGAGATTGTAAAAGTTCTAACAATATAAGTAAGAAGCAATTAATGTATTTTAACGGTACTGAAAAGATTTCAAAAAATAAATAACATAATATGGTACATATACAAATAAGACACTGTTCGAGAACATCCAAAATTATAAATTATATGGAGAGTGTTCCCTGATGATGTCAAAATAATAATAGAGGACATATGCAAAACTTTTAAAAATGACACATGTCTTGGGATTGAAGAAAGAAAGGATGCCTCTTCTCTTTGACAGAGATCTTCTAGATCTCTGTCAAAATAAAATATATAGAATATTTTATATAATATGTTTTTATTAGGATTGTTAAGACCTGTGAGGTTGATGGTATTTTATGTGTATCTGTCATTCATACGAGCTTATCTGAATTGCCTGTCTGTATCTTTTTCCCATTCTTTGTTAATTGCATTTTTGTTGCTGTTGATTTGAAGGGTGTGTGTGTGTTATGTGTGTGTGTGATCTTAATCCAGGGGAGCCTTAAGAGTCTAACAATTCAGTTCCATTTAGTACTACCTGATTCAGCCAAGGACCTGTCACCCTGCAGAGGCAGCAGTTAGGGCTCTGGGGTGCTCGTTCTGTCCTGGGCTCACCTCAGCTTGGCGGGGAGGGCTCATGGGGAACCTGCAGCAGGAGGAGGGGAAGCAGGTGCAGGCTGACCAGGCAGCAGACGAGAGTGATCACGGGTGGCCCCTGCCTTGGGGTCATCTCCCCTCTTCTTTCCCAACCCCAGGGATTGATGCAGGAGAGGCAGCCCTCCCACCCTTCCCCGGAGCACGAGGGCAGCTGGTGCCCACAAGAAACTCACGCTCTCCAGGGAAAACACCCAGAAAACCGAGGAGTTGACTCCTGTGGACGAGGCAGGCCAAGGACATGTAAGGAGATAAGGGACGAGACGGGACGAGGAAAGTTCACTGAAGAAGCAGCCAGTGGAGATCGTGGGCAGGAAAATGTGTCACTTGAGATGTAGCACAGGAAGCAGGAGAAGTGGGGAAAACCGTGGGCTCGCAGGCCACAGGGAGGAGCAATTGGACATCACTGTGGAACGGGAGGACCCCACAGGCAGTGAGAGGATCACAGAAGCTACAGGGAACGAGCGTCTGCTCCCCAAAGCCGCGCCAGCACCCCCACCGGAGGTCTCTGCCTGCAGCCTACGGGGCATTAGAGAAAAGAGGCTGCACTTTACACATTTATTACTGAGTCATATTACTGAGGTGTGACAAAAATAAATAAGTAAACGGTCTTTTTTGTTGAGATAGAGTTGATCTACTATGTAGTCGTTTCCGGCATACAGCAAAGTGATTCAGGTAGATACAGATATGGATATAGTTAGATTCTTCTTCAGATTCTTTTCCCTTATAGGTTATCACAAAATATTGAGCATAGTTCCCTGTGCTCTACGGTAGGTCCTTGTAAATAGAAATAAACTCTTAAATTCCTCAAATAAAATCAGCAAATCCAGAAAATTCACAAGCTGTATGGGGAATAGGGTGACCTAATACCTAGGTGCTATTTTTGTCTTAACATATAAAAAATACACTAAGCCAGAGAAAAGGAAAAGAGAAAGAATATTCATGACAGCTCAGGAAGGAACACAAATGTACCAAACTTTGTATCTTCTTAGAGAAACAACAGAAAAGTTGATAAGGCAAAAATCAACAGCAGTAAGTAAATATAAGTGCGGTCTGAAACATAATCACCCATGGAGTAAAATATATAGAATATATAACAATAGAAGAAAACACAGGAAAGAAATGAAGGCGAAACAAATAAATGGGTGAGGAATAAATATGATAAATGGAAAATAGAAAATAAAATGGCAGAAGCCCTAGTATAGCAACATTTAAAATAAAGTTAAAAGATTTAAACTTACTCGTTACAAGACAAAATGTCTCAGGCGAATGAAAAATAATAAGACGCAACAACACAGCATCTATTAATATATACATACTGAAGTGCAGGACGGTTGGCACTGAGAAGATGGAAAAGACATTCAACCTGAATGTGAGCCCAGGGGAGGCTGGCTGGTCATCATAATATTGGACAGAATAAAATGTGGCTAAAGCATGTCCTAAATATCAAAGCAAGTAAAAGGGCAATTCCACTGACACAGAGCCACCACTAACACGTATGCACCTAACCATACAGCTTAAAAGTATATCAGTAAAAACTGAAAAAAAAAAAAAAACCTGGTGGAAGAGATGGGTACGTCAGATATTGTGCCCGGCGATTTTAACTCCTCTGGAATCCTTTCGGTCCAGTGGTCAAACACGCACGCAGAACAGAGACACACACAAAGAAAGAGGCGTAAAGATTGAATCAAGTTCAAGATATGTGGAATATTTGCAAGTGTAGACATATAAAGTCTCAACAATTCCCAAAGTTTCAATATTATACAGAAAACATATGCCACCTACAAAGTTTTAAGATTATACAGAAAATATATCCCAACTATAAGACAACCAATTTTGAAAATACCAAAAAGTATCCAAATTGCCTATACGTTTAGAAATGAAGTGACATTTTATCATAGAAATTCTGGGTTATAAAGGAGAAGAGAACTAATTGAAAACATCTAGAAGTGAAGGTCAATAAAACACTACATGTAAAATCTGTGGATTTAGCGGAAGCAGTACTTAATGGGAGATTTATGGCTTTAAATGTATGAACCAGGAAACAAGTGAGATTAAAAACAAGCAATCTGAAGATTCAACTCAAGAATTTGGAAAACCACAACAGAACGACCCAAAGAAACAAGAAGTGGGGAAAAAAAAGAAAGAAAAAGGTAAAAGTCAATGAAATAGAAAAGAGGATTAGAAGAGAGATACAAGAGAATTTGATTCTTTAAAAAGAGTAATGAATCAGCTTTCCACAAATCTGCACATGGAAAAAAGTAGGAGGATGGAGAGAAGATTAGAATGACACAGAAGGGGTGAGGACAAAAATGATGGCGTTTTGCAGAGGCAAAAACACTTCACGGGTATTTCAACAGGATACGCCAATGCATCTGAAAACCTAGATTAAACGGATAAAAAGACACAATGCAAAAACTGGCTGAAAAATAAATAGGGAATGTGAATGATCTGCTACTTATTAAAGAAATGAAAATTACAGCCAAAGACATCCATCTTCAAAACCCTGGAAAAGACTGTAAAAAAATTCAAGTCTATCAAATTTTCAAGGAACAAATATAATGTAATATAATGCAATATAGTAGAGTATAATATAAATATCCATCTAGCTTTATGAAACTCATGTAATATTGGTTTTAGGACCAACAAGGGTTATAAAGAAAATAAAAAAATATGTCTTCTTCAGTGATGAACACAGATACCAAAATTACAAATAAAATATTAGTTACAGAACACAATATTGTATTTAAACAATACATCTTGAAATTACAGACACACAGGATGCTCTGCAGAGGAACTCGAAATGCCTTCCCTTTAAGACCAGCTCGGCACTGCTGCCCAGTGTCCCCTGGAGAAGAAAGTGAGTGCCTTAGGGGGGAGGGGGAGTCACCATCGTCTTTTGCAGACATAATGATCATCTTCCGAGGAAAAAAACAATCAGCACAATCAACAGACAAACTAAGAGTTCATCGATATTGCTGGAAACAAGGCCAACATATACAACCAACAGCATTACCTGGACCTTTAATAATCAATAGAATATACGATAAAAATAATATGACATTCACAATAGCCCCCCAAAAAATTCTATGTCTGGGACTAAATTTAACCAAACATGCAGGACCCCTCCTCGGAGAAGATTTTAAAATTCTGATAATAGACAAAGGGAATGATCTGAATGAATGAACAGGGGTGCCATCGTCTAGGATATAATTATTTATTACAAAGATGTCAGTTCTCCCCCAAATAATCTATGCATTCAGTACAATCTGAATTAGATTTCTAATTGGAGCTTTGGAGAAAAACAGAATTATTTTAAAAGTTGTACGGATGAATAAATGTTCTCAAAAGGTTCCAGTAAACTTAATTTTCTTAATGCAAGCATGTGTTATGACAGACTACCTGGCCACAGTAACAAATACGGTGTAGGGTGTGAGAGGGATGCCAGCGCAGACCTGGAGAGGATTCAGAGATGGCTTAGTGCACAGGGTGTCACACGCGCGGGATCCGTGGGACGTCCAGAGGGCTCACTATTGACTGGAGAGCAGAGCTGTGCCAGCGCCTGCCAAGTACAGCGATGGACCCCAGCTGTGCAAGATGGAACCACGATGTTAACAGAATAAAAGGTAGACTCGTAAGTTTTATCACCCAGGGAAAGGGAAGGGCTGCTTTAAAGGAGTAAAAACTTCAAAAGCACAGACCAGGGGACCTCAGACTGATAACATTTTGATCCTATTCCCATTGTATTAATTTCCTGTGGCTTCTGTAACAAAGAACTGCAACACCAACGTATTCATTTACAGTTCTAGAGCCCAGGAGTCTGAGCTGGGTCTCATGGGGCTTCAATCAAGGGGTGGGCAGGGCGGGGCCCTTCAGGGGGCTCCAGGGGAGAATCCATTTTCTTGCCACATGCCCTGGTACCTCCAGAGAGGTGCCCCTTCTCTCCTCAGAGCCAGCGATGTCGGGTCCAGGTCTCACGTTGCCTCACCATGACCTCCTCTCCTGCCTCCTTCTCCAACTTATAAAGACCCTTGCTGATAGACAGAACCCACTTGGATAATCCAGGACAATCTCCCGAATTTAAGGTCCACTGGTTAGCAGACTTTGTTCCAGCTGAGGCTTGAACCCCCCTTGCCATGCAAGGCAGCACATTCACAGGCTCTGAGGATTATTATATGGACATCTTTGGGGAGAGCTTTAGTCTGCCTACACCATATTATATTAGATTATATTATATTATATTATATTATATTATGCTATATTGTATCATATTTAAGCACATATAATTTCTAGATAGATAGAAGATGATGTAGTTAGATGACAGATAGATAGGTAGATAGATAGATAGATAGATAGATAGATAGATAGATAGATAATAGATAGATAATAGATAGATAGATGATAGATAGATGATAGATAGGTAATAGATAGATGATAGACAGATGATAGATAGATGGATGATAGATAGATGGTAGATAGATAGATAATAGATAGATGGTAGATGGATGATAGATAGATAGATGGTAGATAATAGATAGATAGATGATAGATAATAGATAGATGATAGATAGATGATAGATAGATAGATAGATGATAGATAGATAGATGATGGATAGATGATAGATTGATAGATGATATATAGATAATAGATAGATGGATGATAGAGAGATGATAGATAGATAGATGGTAGATAGATAGATAGATAATAGATAGATGGTAGATGGATGATAGATGGTAGATAATAGACAGATAGATAGATAGATAATAGATACATAGAGGATAGATAGATAGATGATAGATAGATAATAGATAGATGATAGATAGATAATAGATAGATGGATGATAGATAGATAAATAGATGATAGATAGATGGTAGATAGATAGATAGATAGATGATAGACAGATGATAGATAGATAATAGATAGATAAATAGATAGATAGACGGTAGATGACATCGTGAAGAACGCCCACACGCCAAATGGTTTTCAGTGGTTTTCTCCGCAGAGGAAGGTGGTGATTTTGTCTTTTTCCACACACCCTTTTCCATCATCTCCGTTACCTATGACGAGTGTGCATTATTTCCATAAATATGTGTGTGGGTTTCCATCACAGAATGTTTAAATGAAACCGTAAAATAAGACATGGTGCAGCTGTCAACTGTAGGTTTAACTCGGGACGTGTGGCCACACGGGGACAAAGGTCATCACTCCGACTCCTTGCGCCACAGCCCTGGGCGCGTCTTCTCGGGACTCACAGACACGCCCGTGTCCGCCTGGACCCTGGAAGTCGTTTGCGTGATTCTGCTTGGTGTTTTCCGGCTCAATGAGGAAAATTGCAGGTAAGAGGCTCCCATTAGGAGCCGTTGTATTTAAGTAATCTTCAATGATCAGACAAAACCAATCAAAGATGGCCTCCGCCAGGAAAATCGCTTGCAGCTTTTATCAACTTGCTCGTCTCTGTGACCCATCCACACAGTAAACCAAAGGCTCGCGCCTTTCCAAGGCAAGCAGCTAATAATTAATCGGTCCATAAAGGCAGGGATGTCGTAACAGGGTTTAACTGTGTGTGATCCAGGGCTCAGGGCATGCGGGGAGTCCGGGGGAGCCCAAGAGAAGGTCCCACCTTAGCCATGCACCTGCCCTGGTGGAGAGCGCCATGCGGGCTCTTTGCCTCCCGAGGTGGACCCCAGGCAGACGGTCAGTCTAAGGCCACTGGTGAGCTTGTGGACACACTAGGAGAGTCAAGGCCACTGCGACTGCCACCCAGCCGTGCCCGCCAGCCTCCAGCACCAAATTCTGACTCAGGCCCTCGGTCCACGGTTCCTCCCCGCCGAGGGCGCCTGCATGTCCACCACCGCTTTGTCCCTCCATGGGCACTGTTGGTCCTCGCAAACGTGCCAGGATTGCAAGGCCACCCACTGGGAGGCGACCCGCCCCCCACCCCCACCTACCGCTCAGACTCCGGGCTCCCTGAGCGGGGTGGACGGGAGCCCTGGAGGAGGGCGGACCCCTCTCCACCCATATTCAGGCTCACTGTGACAACTTTGCAGAGAGCTGCAGGTAAGTCGGGGACCCAGCCCTCCGGGGTGAGATGGCCAGGCCAGGGGAAATCCCATCCCACGTGGTGGGGTCAAAGCCTCGGTGTCTAGATGCCCCACTTTCTTTCACACCCCAAACCTAGTCTACCAGGAAATCGGTCCAGCCTGCAGAAGTATCCAGAATCCAGGTTCCTCTGGTCGCCTCCACTTTCCCCACCCGAACGCATCTCCAGACTCTGGGCTTCCTAAGAGGCCCCTGCTGCCAGCCAGGCTTCCTGGATTTCTCCCACCGCTGCTGCAGGAACCCAGGCCCTGTTGCTCCTCTGCCCGATACCGGCAGGGCCCTGCCCTCTGCGGAGCCTCACACCTCCAGGGCCGGCCTCTCTCACCGCTGGACTCTTCTCTGGACTCACCAGGTGGACTCCTGCCCCAGGGCCTTTGCCCAGCAACCTCCACCCGGGATGCTCACTCCCTCACCTCTTGCAGGTCTTTGCACAAAGGTCCCCTCTTCCAGGAAGCCCACCCACCCCTGCGGAGACAAACCCTTCTTCCTCCACAGCCCAGAGCTCCGGCCCCCTTGTGCTCGTAGGTATTGATGAATGAAGGGGTGAATGGACGAACAGGGTCAGCAAGGGTGAAGCGTGCGTGGGACGGGCTCCGAGAGACCCTGGTGGAGGTTCAGGGCTCGGAGCAGCCTCTCTCTGGGCTGCGTGAAATGCAGACCTGAACTGGGCTGGTCGTATCAGGCAGGGCGGGGCGGGGCCGGATGCTCGGCTCTCAGGACTGGAGTGGACGGGGCTGGTGTTGCTGGTGGATGAGGGGGTTTGACCAGCAGGATGAGGTATGTGTAGGGGCTAAAGGGCAGCCTGTCTTCCATGAAAAGTGGAGGAAAAGAAGGCAGGCCCCCGTGTCCGTGTTGTGCTGGGGCAGCCATCCTGGTCCGAAGCTCGGGGAGCCGTGTGTGTGAGGGACCTGCGGCTGCTGGAACAGATCTCTACCGCCTCGGTGGCTTAAGCAACTTTCGTTATTGCCTGGCTCTGTGGACCACGGGTCAGGCGAGAGGCCTTGGGGCTGAGAGCAGCACAGCACCCACACCAGAGTTTCAGTGGAGGAAGGAGCTTTTGGTTTTCCATGAAATTATTACCGTAATTTTATGAAATGATTGCAGAATACACCGTTACGTCATTACAAAGTCGTGGCTGTGCAGAAACCGTGTGTGGGCCAGTGTCCGTATGTAATTCGGGTTCTCTGGTATCGTAGCCTGTAAATGTATCGCGCTGGGACGACTTCTAATGACATTGTCAGCAAGCCGTTTTTCACAGCTCACCCAGGTTCTGAGTCCGCGGTCAACGCTGGATTCAGGTGATCGGTGCACATGTGGGAGGTAGAACAATGGCCCCAGAGCTGTCCCCGCCTCAGCCCTGGAGCCTGTACGTCAGGTCGCGTGGCGAGCGGAGAAGCCTGCTCACTGGCTGACCTCAACCTTGGGCAGTTATCCCGGGTCATCCCAGGAGCCCTGGATCCGCACAGGGTCCTTCAACGTGGAAGCAGGAGGCCGAGGACAAGCAGGGAGATGGCGGCCTGGAAAGGCCTTGGAGGTCGGAGGAGGGCCCGGGGGCCAAGGAGTGCGGGGCCCCGGGAAGCTGGAAAGGCAAGAAGTTCTCCCCCGGAGGCTCCCGAAGGAACTCGGCCCTGCCCACACCTCGATTTCAGCCCAGAGAGACTCGTTTTCAACCTCTGACCTCCAGAACTGTTTAACCTCTGACCTCCAGAACTGATTAAGTCCCTGAGTGTGGGGTCGTTTGCCATAGAAACCAACACAGGGCCTAACCAATCACTCACCAGCGACACGTTTCCTGAGCTCTTTTTGTCCAACAGGCGGGATGCAACGACAGAAACGGAGCTGGGCGTGGTGGCTCCAGGCAGGGGCTGTGCAGCCGGACCGCGGCGACCCTCTGCGACCCGTCTGTAAAATGGGAGCGGTCCCGCCGGCGACACGCCCTGTACCTCACCTGACACGTGTCCAGCGGAGGACGGGTCCTCCTTCCTCGTCTCCTCCCCCTCCTCCTCCTTCTTTCCCAGGAAGAAAGGGTGAGGTGCACACGGAGACAACGGCAGGAGCCCAGCTAGAGAGTATGTTGGAGCGAAGTTGCTGAGACTTGCCTGCGATCCCCTGGCCGTGGGGGTGCAGGAGAGGACGGGTCCAGAGCAGGGCAGCCTGGTGGATGGCGTGGAGAGGGCGTGTGACGGGGAGGAAGTTATGGAAGCTTCACGGGCTCCACGTGGAGGTCCCAGGGATGGCCCCGCAGGGCCGGCACCGTACCCCTGGGAAGACAGCCACCCACAGCGACTGTCTGTCGTACTTTCCCATCATCTCTGCCTCTGAACGAGCTGGAGCCCATACATCCCTCCTGCCCCCGCCCTGCAGGGTCAGTGGGTAACTGCTTCAATCATGTGCTTTGACTTCATATTCATGAGCCCTGGGATTTCATGCTTTTGATCAACGCACAGGAATATTTCAGGTGGATTGATGTTAACAAAAGCATCACACCCACCCAGCAAGCCTGGGTGCCCGTATGCTTCAGGGAGAACTTGCCATCTGCGTCCCTGGACCGCATTTCAGCTCGTAATTGGCTGGACACGGACCTGCAGGTGCCGGGGACACAGCTATGCCCCCGGAGCCGGCCCACCTGTCCACACAGAGAGGGAGGGTCTTCCTGGCTTCTAGGGATAATTGACTGTGACACATCCTGCACCCGGATGGATACATCCGGACAGCAGGGAGTGGAAGGGGGGAGCTCCGGGCCCCCAGTCATGTGTCTGTGATTCAACAGGAGCCCCCGTTCCTAAATCAAACATTCAGAAGTACCACCACAACAGCTTGAACATGGCTAGACCCCCACGCTGGAACTCGAATTCTACAGCATGTATTTTTGTTATTGTGATAAAATACACAGAGCGTAAAATGTACCGTCAGGGACACTCCGTGCATTCACAACATTGTGTCACCACAGCCACTGCCTCGTGTCCCTGCAAAGGGGGCCTCACGCACATGGGCAGCCTCTCCCCGTGCTCCTCTGTCCTCCACGGCCACGCCTCGGCTTTCCGTCCCTCTGGGTTTGCCCCTTCTAGACGTTTCACGCAAATGGAATCGTGTAACGTGTGTCCTTTTGTGACCGTCGTCTTGCGCCGAGCAGGACGTGTTCACGGGTCATCCATGCTGTAGCGTGTGTCGGTGCTTTACTTTCATTCGTGGCCGGATAATATTCCATCGTGTTCAGTCAGAAGCTTGTACAGCAAAGGTGCCTAGCAGCCTTTACCACGAGAGCCGAAAGGCAGAGACAACCCAGGTATCCATTCACGGGTGCGCGGATAAATAAAACGTAGCCTAGCACGTCTTTGTGGTCTTGACGCCCACGTCATAAAGCAGCCAGGAAACCAAGAAAGCCCTCCTTCCTGGTGGGTCTGCAGTCACGCCCCGAGGAACCCCCCGTGCAGTTGCGATCAGTCGGGTTCACTTCACCCCCAGCGTCTGACACACACCGCGTACGCCAATCTCACCAGGGAGGCCTGACCAGAGCCGCGATGGTGGGCCATGGTGGGAGGGCCGGGCCAGGGCTCAGAGCAGGGCTGGGCGAGTGAGCACGTGTCTGTCTTCTGGAAACTCGGGGAACTCCACATGCAGAGCCAGGCTGCACGAACGGCAGGACAGGTGTCAAAGCCGCAGAGGGTGGAGGCGGGTTTAGCGGCAGGTGCCCCAGCAGGGACGCCCCCCTCTTCCAGAAAGGGGCGGGGAGGCGGGGCTGCCGTCACGGGCTCCGGCCGCAGTGCAGGTGGGGCGACATGAGGGACCCCTGCTTGGCATACTGGCCGGCGCGCGGCGGAGATAGGGCTGCAGGCAGACGCGGCCCAGAGTTGCCCCCTCCCCGGGCTGGCGCAGGGCGTGGACGGGGGACCCTGGGCCGGGCTTGCGCGGTCTGCTCCATGGGAGACGCGCTCAGGCCGCTTGCTTCGGGCGTCGGTCACCAGCTCCTTCTCGGTGACCGCCAGGCCTCGTAATTCAGGGTAACTGGAAGTCCACATCCTCAAAGCTCAAATATGCTAGCATTTCATTATTGTGCTGGGGGATGGAGCCCTTTCTGCTTTGTGGCAAGTTTATTTCAGCCTAAATTATTAAGCAGATTGTTCAATAATGCAAGCCTCACATTGTGGATGGAAAAGCAGACGCCGTGTTTCAAAGCTTATTGTTTCCGGAAAGCAGTGGGGGCCGCTTATCTCTCATCTGACGGCGCGGGATCATCTGTTCATCAAGACGAAAGGATTTCTCTTGGTTAGTAAACGAGGCTGGGCCCTGCCTCGCCCACTGAGACGCGTGATCGGCCCCCGGCTCTCCTTTCTAACTTACTGATCTGTTTGAGTTTGACGAGGTCCCCAGGATGGATGCTGACCGTGGGAGTGGTTTCAGAGAAATGCAGACGCTGTCGTGCACGCCCGTCCCCGGGCGCGCACCCCACTCTGTGCGCTCGGCACTCGTGTGAATGGTGGATTCGCGTTACTCAGAAAGTATCCATTTCCAGGGCTAATTCTCACTTCGTCAACTGCCCTCCCAGCATGCTCCGTTCATGCTCTAGTGGCGAGGCTCACTCCCCAGCCGGGCCTGAGGGTCTGAAGGTCACCGAGGAGGGAGCAGAGATGGGAACTCGCTTTGCATGGGAATGAAGGCTCCAAGCCAATTCCACGTTAATTAAGCATGAGTTCCTCCCAGCACCTTTACCCAAAGGCACCTGCTCAGGGGCTCAGCCTTGCACCGGCCCCGACATCTCTGGGGGACCCGCGTGTTCCAGGGTCCTTCTCTGCAACCAGGGAGGCTTGGGGACGTGTGGAACGCCGTTTGCAAGCGCTGTAAAGTCCGCCGACAGCGCCATGAGATTTTAGAGCAGGAAGATTTCCTGGTTGGGATTTTCCCAATTCTAAAAGGACCTTGGGAAACTCAGAGGAGGCAAGATGTGCAGCCGTGCAATGCCCCATGGGAGCATGGCCAGCCCGCTAGGGACACCACCAGGTTACCCTTCCCTGGGCCCGCCAGGGGAGCAGGGGCACCAAGAATAACGGGGGACAACAGACAGAAAGCAGGACCTTCGGGGAGGCTGGCACCTGGACGCCTTGTCCTGACCCCCCGGGCCCCGCCAGCACGCGGGCTCTCTTCAGCTCAGCCCTCCTCAGACGGAACTGTGGAGACATAGGGAGGCCTCCCCTCCTTCCGACGGCCCGTCCCTCTGGGACCACTATTGGACCTCACATTCACTGGGCCCCCAGTGATGGGCCCCTGTGAGGCCCCCAGGCCCAGCAGCACTGGGTTTCCACTTTAATGCATGCGGAGACCAGCCTGGCGCCTGCAGGGACAGAGGATGGAGAGCTCGGCAGGTGACCCCTCCCCAGCAGCCGAGCGTCTGGCCCCAGGCCGGTGAGTTCTAACACCGATGTGTGAAGTCCAGGCCCCCCGCTCCCAGGACCCTCAAGGTGCGGCGGGGATGTGGAGGAGGGGCCGAGGGGGAGCCGGGTGAGGGCAAGAGTCTCCTTTGAGCAGATTCGTCCAGTGCCTACTCCAGAGGCGGCGCTGTCACTCTCCTACTCCAGAGGCGGCGCTGTCACTCTCCTACTCCAGAGGCGGCGCTGTCACTCTCCTACTCCAGAGGAGGCGCAGCCCCTTCCCCACTGTCCCCAGCATGGGCTAGCCTCTTGGCGGCCCGGTGGGAGACACCCACGTTAGAGGGCTCCTGGAGGCATGTGTGGGGCCACCCTTGGGGGCATGCAGGGGAGGGCGGACTGGGTAGGTCAAGGGTCGGCCATCTGCAGGCCCTGCTGTGAGGGTAGGAGCAGCAGGTAGAGCTGGAAGGCGGACTGGAGGGGGCCGTGGAGGAGACGGTGTGGGCTGGCCAGGAGGAAGGTCCGGGTGCTGGGCAAGGACAGCACTGCGGGGGGGGGGGGGGAGCGCCTGGAAACGGGACTCCGTGTGGCCACGTCACACGTGCTCAGTGGCTGCCGTGTTGGACCACGCAGTTCACTTGGAGAGAATCGACGTCCCCTGATACGTAGGTCGCTCCTTGTATTTAGCTCCTCTTGGACTTCCTTCATCAATGTTTTGCAGATTTTAGTGTACTGATCCCGTACTACCTTGTTAGATTTATACCAACGTATCTCTTATCTTTGGGGGCGGGTGTAAATTGCATTGCTTTATAATTTCCATTTCCCATCACCGTTGCTAGTGTATAGAAATACAGTGGATTTATGTCTCCTGACCACGTGTCCTGAGATACTGATAAATTCACTCATTCAGTCATGTAATATAAAAATGAAGATGGTTTCACTCATCCGTTTGTGATTCGCAGAAGGTTTGGCCCATTTTTGTTTAATATAAATTAGTGATGTAATTGGGTTGACATCGACTATCTTGTTCTTAGTTTTTCATTGATCACATTTGTTTATCATTTCTTTAGTCTTTTCTGGCTTTTATTTCCATTAATCAAGTAGTTTTATTATTTGATCCCCTTGGGCTTTTTAAGTGTTACTCCTTTATCAGATACCCCAAAGCTTAAAATACGTATCCTTAACTTAGTACAAGCCTATCTTTAATTAATGCTTTTACCACTTACTGAAGGATGCAGGAATCTTACCGCAGTTTAACTGTTTACTTTCCATCTGTCCTTTTAGCCATTATCACCGTAGATTTTTCAGACCTGAATCATTGTTATCACTGTCGCTCTCAACCACAGTATATTCACTGTTCATTCTTCCTCAAAGCCCCTGCTCCCTGGGGATCATTTTCCTTCACCTTGAAGAACTTACTTCAGTGACTTGTTTTCAGTGCCTGCCCAACTGTGAGAGGTAAATTTTCTCAGCCTTTGCTTGTCTGAAAACATCTTTATTTCCCATTTCCCAAGAATATTTTTGTTGTGTATAGAATGTAGGTGAGCTGTCCTTTAGATTTTCTTCAGCACATTAACGGTGGTATTGCATCATCTTTTAGCTCCATGCTTTCCCTTGAAAAGTCCATATTACCCTTTTTTTTTCTCCTGTGACTGTGTCTTAGGGATTTTGATTACGATGTCCTAGTGGGCTAGTTCCCTTTGTTCTGACTCAGTTCAGGGGTCGCTGAAGTTCTCAAATCTGTAGACTGATGCCTTTCATCATTTTGGCACAAGTTTAACCAATATCCCAACATCTCTTCAACCACTGTTTCCATCCCAGTTTCTCTCCTTGGGGTGTTTCATCTACACAAATGCTAAACCAGTTCAGTGTTCATTGCCAACAATGTTCTCTTAATTCTGTCCTTTGTTTCCCTCTGCATTCCAGTTCAGATATTTTCTGTTGATATGCTTTAGATTTCACTAGTTCTATCTTCTGTATTCTCTCTGTTAAGATATTGTACTTTTCAGTCCTAAAATCTCCATTGGAGGATTTTTATTAAATTCCAATTCTGTGTTGAAATTATCCATGTCTTTTTCCATTTTATTAAATGTCCCTTTTATTTTCTTCAACCTATTTATAACTTATTTTACAGACCTTGTCTGCTAACTTCAACATCTGATTCATCCTCAGGTCTGCTTCTGGTGGTTGCTTTTTCTCTTTATTAGTCATAATCTCCTTCTTCCCATTTCTCATACTAAAAAAAAACTGTATCCTGAGTACTATGTTTACAGTGACCACAGAGATGGAAGTTCGCATCTTTCCTCCATGAGGCAGAATGCCCAGGATGGGGGTGGGAGGGCCCCATGTCAACTACTCAGGACTTGAGTGGGGTCAGGGCTGGTGTGGCTTTAGCTGGACACAGCCCACCTGTTTCCAATACCTCCAAGGTGAGAGGTCACCTGTTTTTTCTCCTCCCCTCACTCCAGTGAGACTTGCTTTCCCCTCCCTCCACCTGTCCACCCTGGTTCCCTGACCTCTGACCTCAGTGTCAGGGAAACAGCTGGGACTCCTCTAAATTCCACTTCACTTTGCCAGATTTCCAGCCTGGGTTTTATAACTTACTCACTTTTTCTTATTGTTTATGTAGGAAGAATGGCCTGCCCACCCTACAATATCCTACGTAGAAGGGGAAGTTCTTCTGTGGGTTTTGTAAAGATTTAACTATGACAACATTTGTAAAAATGCCTAGCACAATTTTGAGCTGAAAATAGGTGTTCCCTCCCCTCCTCCCCTTTTCTGTCTCTCTCTCGTTCTTCATTTGCACTCACTTGACACTTATTCCTCTCACCTTTTAAAATTACCTTCTATTCCTATTTAACTCTTGATTGCGACCTGATTTCACAACCATGTCATAAGGCCTGGGTATCAGGTGATTGTGAGAATCACTTATTTTAATGCCATTCTGGGTCCACACCAAACGCCATGTCTTTTTTTGGTGTGTTTGAATTTTTGTTTCATGTTGACCAATTTCCGGTTTTCTTCTGGATCTGGATACACTGAGACTTCCCTTCATCTTTAAAGTTAGGCATGGCCCATGTCACTAGCTGCAGCCAATGCAGTAGGGGTAAAAGTCGTTGAGGTCAATCCCAGGATGGAGCATATGTACCAGTGACACTGGGCTCCCAGCCTGCCTTCCTCTGCAGCAGGGAACCAAAAGGCGTGGGGCTAAAATGTCAGCAGCATTTCATGGAGTGGGAGACTGACAGCCTGGGAGGTCAGTGAACTTGGTTACATTCAACCCACCGACCATCTAGAGCTGTTTGTTACTACAGCTTAACATACACTGACCTGGACAAACGGAAAGCAAGAGAATGCAAGGGAAGCAGTGAAAATCCCAAGTGCTTCTCAATAACTAAATCAAAGTATTTTCACTAAAAAACGGCAAAATGGCATGCACAGAGGGGTGTACCAGAGCAATATTTAACCATCAGGGGGACAGCCGGCAGCTGAGAGGAAGCAAAGGCAGTGTGGAGAAGAGTGTCTGCCATGGGAGTTGTGTTTTCTCATCAGAACGTCGATGACAATGAACCTGGCCGTGAGGGGGGCCCTGGTGTCCTTGATGCCCCACAGGCACGTGAAGTCATCCAAGTGCACTTTCAACTTGGTTTCTATGTGACATTTCATCTGCTCTTTTGCTTTTTTTTTTTTTTTTTGCGGTACGCGGGCCTCTCACCGCTGTGGCCTCTCCCGTTGCGGAGCACAGGCTCCAGACGCGCAGGCTCAGCGGCCACGGCTCACGGGCCCAGCCGCTCCGCGGCACGTGGGATCCTCCCGGACCGGGGCACGAACCCGCGTCCCCTGCATCGGGAGGCGGACTCTCAACCGCTGCGCCACCAGGGAAGCCCTCTTTTGCTTTTAATTATTTATGTTTTAATTGTCGTTCCTCTTAATTCATTTTGATTCATTTAGCAAGTAACAATATAAAGAACAAATATTATCAGCATCGTAATAACAACAGCAGCTAACCTCTGTATTACCTAGACTTTACCAGGTCTTGTTACAAGTGCATTAAGTATACTAACGAATTTAATTACCAACCAACCCAATGCTCCATATAAGAAAAACAATTCACTGTAATTTAATATTTCAAACAGGTTCCATTCCATTTTCTCAACTTAGTGAATATAAAATGAGTTTGCATATTACTCTGATTCAATAATTGTCATGAAAGTACATATATTTTCTTACAAATTCATTGTTATTGACATCAAGAGTTAAAACTACATCAGCAGTAAAAGAAGCATAATCAGTGAAAAAGCAGAACAGAAAACTATGTAGAGAAGACTTCCAGCTTTATGTGTGAGAGTATTCACTATTGGAATGAGATGCTAGTTAACAATTTTTCTTTCCTGAGAGATGGATTTATGTGGGGCCCTTATTTCCATCTGGGATCTAGACTCAGGGCATCACCCCATTAAAAATTCCCATTGTCTACAATAAGCGCAGGGAATTTTTCTTTTACAAAATGTGTACACAATGAATTACTTTAAATCTCTACATGCAAAGTAAAGTTTATGTAATTCAAAGTGTAGAATGTAGAATCCCACCCCATTCCCCCTGCTCCTTCCTGAGAAATAAGGGAGCAACCAACAGTTCCAGACCCCACGCAGAGAGCACGAAGATACAGCATCAAAAGCAGCCACTGAGCCCAGCAGCCTGGAGGTCAGCCAGCAACAGGAGTTTCCAGGGGGTGGTGGGAGAGGGGGCACAGGGTATGGTCGGTCAGGCAGAAACGGGACGTCTCCGGGGCGTGAGAAGACCGCAGGCTCTCCACACACATCAGGCGGGGGGCCAAATGCCTGGAGGTTTCCATTGGAACAGAGGAGTGTTTTCTTCGTCCTTTATCTTCTGATCTATTTTCACTAACATGGCGAAAGCTTAAGATGTTTACATTGCTGGGGGAAAGTATAGTAACACATACAAGTGGGAGGAGTACGTGATGGACAGCACCCTTGATGACATGAAGGGAAGGGAGCAGAGATGACTTTCTGGTGTAGAAGTGACCCAGGCCGTTTCCAGGGGGGCAGAGGGGCTGATGTCTTAAAACAGGAATGGAGAGGGGACCGGAGGGCTACGAAGGGAGGGAGACGCTCCGCCATGACAGCAGATGGCGGGGAAGGCACCAAAGATGGGGGAGAAGGCTTAGCATTCCCATCGTGGAGAAGAGGAGGGAAAGCAGACCCAGGCAGCACCGGCTGGGGTGGAGACTGGTTATCAATGTGGTGCCGTCAGACTGGATAACTCTGTCTCTTTCTTAAGCAGCTTCAGCGGATAATGCAACAATATCCAACGTGAAGATGTGGCCAGACGAGTGTGTCACAGCACATGACCTCATCGGGAAGAGCATGAGTGCAAAAGCATCAGCGTGGATTCTGGGCTCCACTGGGAGAGGATCGGACGCGGAGGTGGCAGAGGCCATTGGAGCAGAGATTCTGGGAATAACCGAGAGATCTCTAAAGCCGGGGGGAACTGGTTGTTTGAATTTTAGAGGTTTAAAGGATTCTACGTTTTTGCCTTGGGGGTTTGAGGTGTTCATCGTAGTCAGAGCTGATATGCGGGATGCAGGAAAAGACAGTGGCTGACGTGAGGACCATGAATTTACCTCGGACACACTTGAGTCACATGTGGGACATCCAGACGTACATGTAGGGACTGCCGTCATCCTGGTGAGTTCCAGAGAGCCGTCCAGGCTGGACGATGACCTCTGACCTATCAGCACCAAGACAGAGATTGAAGCCAGCGAACGTGAGACCACTGCGTAAAAGGACCACAGGGTCTCCACACCTTCAATCACACCCTCCTCCCAGAGGGGTGAACCCCTCGGGCCTTTCTTTCAAATAATTTGGACTTCAGTTACAAAAGTTGGTGGGTCCAGACCCTGTTCCTAGTCAGACTTCCACTTTCATATGGCTTTTCCTGAGCAGAGCAGAGGCAGGAAAGGGAACACAGTGGAAACTCGAGGAGCAGAGGGCTCGGGAGATGGACAGCATCAAAGCAGTAAAACAAACAATCTGAGGGACAACCAGGGGGGAGAGAGAGAGACAAAGAAGAACCAGCACGAATCCTTCTATAGAATCAATGCTGAGGACAGAGTTGATCCAGGGGGGGCGTCCAGCAGGAAAATGGGAAGACTCAGCATGCCTCCGATTTAACAACAGAACGAGGGAGGCCAGGTTCCAGGAGGTTGAGGCTAGATTGACGGGGATGGAGCGGAAGTTTGCCTGAGAAGGAAGGGACCAGGGCAGCTTCTGAAGGCTTCATTTGGATGAGCAAAATTTCAGGAAAAAGTCTACTTGAAAAATGTCACCCACCTTATGTCTGATCAATGGAGAGTGCCAAGTGCTGGATGGGCTCCCTTGGTTCCTAAAAGAAATGAAGTGGAGGGCTTCCCTGGTGGCGCAGTGGTTGAGAGTCCGCCTGCCGATGCAGGGGACGCGGGTTCGTGCCCCGGTCCGGGAAGATCCCACGTGCCGCGGAGCGGCTGGGCCCGTGAGCCATGGCCACTGAGCCTGTGCGTCCGGAGCCTGTGCTCCGCGACGGGAGAGGCCACAACAGTAAGAGGCCCGCGTACCGGGAAAAAAAAAAAAAAAAAAAAAAGAAATGAAGTGGAAACCTGTGTCCAATGGCTCAATTAAATATCATCCGGGTATTTAATTGGATATTACCAAGTGTGTCTCTCCCTGGTCTCTGCAGGTCCCAGTAGGGAATTTGGGGCTCTGGGCTGCATGGTCACAGAATGATGCCAGGTCCCATGTCCTCCTCTCCTCTCTCACACTGTGAGTTCACGCATCTACCACAGCTTCAGAGAACCCAGTCTGAGCTGTGCACGGGGACGGGTCCTCAGTGGGGGAAGATTTAGCCCAACTCGTTTGATGAGTTGATGCACCAGGTCCTCAGTCTCCACCAACCACTAACATGAGTCTTGCAATTTGCTTCTCCTTTGTTTACCCATCTCACAATGGAAGGCCTTGAAATATTTAAAAGCATCAATTCCGCATCCCCCACCAACATTATTAACAGGGAACAAAAAGCTATTTCATCCCCTCATTGTGTCAGTTGCCAAAAGGACTCAGGTGATGTGGAGGATTTCATAGTGGGGCGTTTGCAGTGTAACAGACAGCAAATCCTTTCAACACTTTCAGCTAAACAGTCTGCTAAATAATTGAGCACATGTAACAGCAAGTACTTAAAAGTCAGTCTCAAGCGGGGGGAGCAGAGATCTCCCAACCGACACGTGTCCCCACGAAAGTACCACACCGAGTGGGAACACAGCCCTCAATGGAGCACTTGGCAGAGTTTCTGGCACTCCAAGGAGCAGAATGAGGCTGGAAATGGAGGGGTTGGGTGCTGGGAAAGCAGGACCGTTCCCCGTTCCTTGAAACCTATGGGGTTTCAAGGATCCAAACTGTCAGTTAAAACAGTAGAATGCAGGCTCAGCCCACAAACCTAAAAGGAGAGAGAGCCAACCAAGGACAACTCTTGCTGAGTCACCTCTGCTCGGGGTATGCGACAGATGCACCTCCAAACACAAAGTGGCTGCCTTCCTCACCACATCAAGTCTTCCTCCTGGGTTTCCAGCCCTAGTGACAGAGACAACCAGCTCTGCCGTCCCCTGTTGGACCCACATCCTGGTACCGCCTCATTGCGTGGAGTAAGGAGCTCCAGACTGTGCATCCGGTCACTTTGTCAATGTCCCCACCTGGTATGTGATGCGAACCTCCAACTCAACAGGTACAGAGTGGAATCTGCTGTCTTCTGCCTCAAATATGCCCACTTGTCCTCTCAACCTCCGTGAAAGCTCAGTGTGTGGAGGAATCTGTATCACTCTCGACCCCCGCCGTCCCCACTCCCTCCAGCCTGGAGTCAGGTCAGGACACGCCAGCACACCAGAAACGCTCATAATTTGAGAGTTTTGCAAATTGATTATCCGTTACTATTTGCCAAGTGTTTGTTCATAGGGCTGGGGAGGGCCTGGGTCAAGACCAAAGACAACAGACCTCGGTGTGAGTTTGGTTGTGGAGCTGCTCCAGAAGAGAAAGGCCCTGTTCTACTCCACAGAGGAAATTCTCAGCAGGAGGCGGAGCTACTCAGCCCAGAGGCCTCGGAAGTGGCCAGGCCTCCAGGCCAAGGCCAGGCGTGGGGTCCACCTCTTGAGTCTTAGTGCCCAATGTCAGTGTCCCCAGGGTGTCTCTTTACCTCGGGCCCCAAGATCTCACTCCACCTGCCCCTAAACCACCCCAAGTGGACACCAAGCCGGCACCCCCGCTGTGCACACCACCATCCGTTTCAGACGGCCTCTGATTTCTCTCAGGAGTGTTTTCTGTTTCGAGGTCATTCACACTTCTCATTAACTTTATTCCTATGTGTTTAATATTTTTGATAGTATTTATATAACCTCTTTTAAAATTCCACCTCTAATTGTTGGCTTTTATGTAAAAACAAACTTGATATTTACCTTGTTCCAGCAAACTGTGATAAATGTAGCTTATTCATTCTGATAATTATTCTCTGACCTTTCCGAAATTTTGCATAATCAATTATGTTGTATTCAAATAACTTTTATTTCTTACACTGTGGTTCTCTTACTTTCATTTTTTCCCCTTGCCTGCATGTACCATCTAAAACCTCTGGTTCCATGTTAAAAATGGTAGCGACATAAGCGTCTCTGTCTTGTTCCCAATTTCAGGTAAAAGGCCTCACAATTTCAGCGTTAAGTTGTTACTCTATCAGATTAAGGAAGTTCATGCGATTTCCACTTTGCTCAGAGTTTTTGTTATGAATGAACATTGATGTTTTTCAAATCTTTCTTTCACACCTATTAAGGTGAGCTTATTCTATTAATGTGGTAAATTATATTAACTTTTTTCTAATTGAGATATAATTGGGACTTCCCTGGCAGTCCAATGGTTAAGCCTCTGAGCTTCCACTGCAGGGGGTGAGGGCTGGATCCCTGGCCTGGGAACTAAGGTCCCGCATGCTGCGCGGTGCAGCCATAAATAGACACATGCATACATATAATTGACATACAAAATTCCAGAGATCTTAAACGCCGAGCCTGAGGGGTTTTAGCGATTGTATACGTCTGTGTAACCATCATTCTGAACAAGATCTCAGAGCCCCGCCCCCTCCAGAAAGTCCCTCCAGCCCTGTTCATGTTTTCTTTCCTTCCTGCCCGCCCTCGAGGAGCTGATTTCTAGCACCTTAGACTAGTCCACCCGCGTCTGGCGTTACGCCCGTGGGAACGCACCGCGTGTGTATTTCTGTCCTCGCTCCCTTGCTGAACGTGTTCTTGAGACCCGCCCCGCGGCTGCGTCACAGGCCGCGCTCTTGGCGACCGGTTCCCCCCGCTGAGCAGCTCCTCTGGGTTCATCCACGTGGCGTCCGGGGCCTGTTCTTGTCTCCTTTGACCCCCGCGATCGGCCTATCCTCGGCATCCACCACCCGCGATCTAAACTTATTCATCGAGGTGTGCGCGCGATGGCCACCGTGACAGGAAGGCCTAGAAGTGGGCGGTGGTCCAGAATGTCACCGGGGCCCCCGGGTCTGGAGCCCTGTCTCTCCCCGCCCCCCGCCCCCCAACGGTCCTTCGATTCCCGGACCCCCCGTCACTGGCCGTTCCCTCCGCCTGTCTGTGGCCATCGGGTCACACCGGGCTTCTCCCGCTGCAGCCAGCGCGACGGCCCCGCCTCCACGGCCCCCCTCCCACCCTCTCCGCGCCCCGCAGCTGCTGGAGGGATGCTCCGGGCGCTAACGGAGGGAGCCGACGGCCGGACGCCCCCCAGGCCCCGCCCCCCCCGGGGCCCCCGCAGTCTCCGCGGGCGGGGGTGCGGGTGGGGCGCCGCAGAGCCGGCCCGGGAGCGGATCCGCGGAGGGCGCGGACGGCATCCACACGGGCCTGCGTCCCTCTTACTGGGCATCTGACCGCAGAAGGGATTCCACTTACTGCCACAGCAGACGCGAAGCCAGCGCGACTGTCATAAATCATTCTCGAAGCAAAGGAGAATGCCGGTACCCCCGACGTAAAAGGTCGTGTACGAACTGCCACATTTTGTCTGCGATCCCAGCAGGTGGGAGGGGAGACTGGGAAAATACAGCACATCCTACATCATCCCACAGACAGGAGGTGCTGCAAAGCGGCTGCATCGGGGTTCTGTTAGTAATTGCAGAAATGCGGGTGCAGGTGGGTTTTTACTAAGGATAGCCGCCGTAAGAGTAATTCTAAGTCACATAAAGCGTGGTACAGAAGGCAAAAGATGGAAAGTCCGTGAAACAGCAAGGAAGCAAAAAAGAGGAAAAGCAGAAAGAAGCTTTGGTTCTTTTTAACTGGAAACAGTTAAAGCAAAAAGCGCCAGGGGTGTCGAAACGAGCTCGAGCCCATCAATTAGGACAGCAGACGCGGACGTGGGGACCAGGCTGCACCGCTGTGCCCACCCCCACCTGCCTGGGGATGGGGGGCTCCTGAGGTGCACAGCAGGGAGGGGTGGGCCCGACCCCAGCGCCAGATTCGGACGGAGCTGCACCGCCACGCGGGGACCTGGACGTGGCCACGTGACCTCCCACGTCCTCCTCTCCATCCCCGGGGGTCACCGGCTGGTTTTGCTCTTTTGAGTAAATGGGGGGGAAAAAAAAGAATGAATGAATGAATTGGTTAAAGTAGAATTCTATTGACATCACTTTAAAAGAGTGCTTTTATTTTATAAAATGTAAAAGCCAGGAAAAAAATTTTAAATAATAAAAAATAAAATGTGAAAAATGGACTCAACACCTAAACATCTCAGGAAAAGACTTCCCTTTGAGATGCCAATCCCACAAGTGATCCCTGTAATGACCAGAGGTTCAGGTTGTGTTATAGAGTGCTTGCTTTAGAGCTGGAAGGAGAGAGGGGTAGAGCCATCAGGATGCGGGGGGGGGCCTCCACGCAGGTCTCCATGTGGGATCCGGGCCCATCTCCCCGTCTACAGCCTTGGCTGAGCCCTGGGAGAAAACCACAGAGGTGGCCGGTTTGCAGGATGCAGTCCCAGGGCGGCCCCCGGGGCAGGAATCAGAAGCTTCGTGAACACTCCGGGGCCCAGCGTGGCTCTCAGCCTCGATGAGCTCCCCCGAGCGGCCCCTCAGAGGGGTCACCTGGGGACACGGGCTTTGTCCTGCTGGTGTGTAAAGGAACAGCTCATCACTAGGTCACCGACGTCCAAAATCGGATGACTGGACGTTACACGGCTGCTACAAACCTTGTTTCAACGTGATATTTAACCTTCTCATCACAAAATATTACCCATGTCGATTTCAGCCAGCTTTATGGAAGCGCTCGGCGGTCAGCGGGGTCGGCCGGTCCAGGTGACACCCCCAGGCCGTCACTGGTCTCTGAGGACGCCCGAGGTCAAGCATCTTCCAGCGTGTTTGCTGTCCACATGCCCGTTTCCCTTTGCAGGGTGTGGACCGCGCCTCGTTCTGTCGGGTTCTCTAACAGCAGGGAGTTTAACGCCGTCAGTCCTTTATCCTCACTGATGCCCACGTGTCGGGAGAGTCCCTGTCTGATCGGATCACCGGCGGTCACGTCCCTCACCTCCCAGGGCTGCTCTGCTGTGGGATGAGCCCTGAAGGAGCCTCTGTGTCCGGTGGCTGCGACCAGATGCCGAGCCAGGGTGTTCTGTGCACAGTGTGTCTGGCCACAGACGCACGAATTTAATTGAGCTTGGGAAGGAGTCTATGAGATATGTAACCATCCAAGACGTGAACGGGGCATGCAGGACTCTCACCCGCCCAGTGCTAGGGGTTCAAGGCCACCGCACCCTCACAGTTAGGTGAGCAAATATCGAGGCCCCTCTGGTCCTCCAGTCTGGGACCCCGTGATCCGAACTGGTGACTCTATTGGAATTTCTCATCTTGTGCGATTTTAGGAATATATTTCAACGTTTATCAGCTTAGCTATCCCTCCAATTCAAGGGGACTTTTTTGTAATTCTTTGAGCAGAGCAGGAAAATTGAATATTTGACTGATTTATGGACACATTTATGGCTGAGAAAACATAGGAAAAACTCACACGGAATATTCAATATCAAAGCGAAAACCTCTGCAGTAGAAATGGAAACAGTGTCCTTGAAGTCCTTCTAAGGGATCATATTTTCCTTATATTTTTAATAAGCCATTGTCTGATTTAAAAATAATTTGCAGTAGATGAAGAAATCAAATTCCTGGCATCGCTGAGGCAAACTTAGCTCCAGTGAAAGGGGACATTTTGAGGGAGCGTGACAGACACGACAGACCCTTCCTTCCTGCTCCAGATACGTAGCAATAGAGGGAGATAGAAGACAAAAGTTAAAACCATGGCTAAGCTCTAAATCAAGAAGCTAAGTCTAAAGACAAATGTCATGTGATATCGCTTACATGTGGAATCTAAAAAATGATACAAATGAACTTATCTACAAAACAGAAAGAGACCCACAGACATAGAAAACAAACTTATGGTTACCAAAGGGGATGGGTGGAGGAATAAATTAGGAGTTTGGGCTGAACAGATACACACGCCTATATATAAAATAGATAAACAACAAGGACCTACTGTAGAGCACAGGGAACTCTACTCAGTGTCTTGGGATAACCTATAATGGAAGAGAATGTAAATAAGAATATATATATATTTATGAATACGTACGTATAACTGAGTCACTTTGCTGTATACCTGAAACTAATATAACATTGTAAATCAACTATATATCAATAAAATTTTTTTTAATTTGATAGGACAAGGTTCCTTAGCATTTTTTAAAAATGTTTGTTCGTATCATGCTCTCATCCATCCAAAATAAACATTTAAAATCAAGTCACAGAACTTCCCTGGTGGCGCATTGGTTAAGAATCCACCTGCCAGTTCAGGGGACACGGGTTCGAGCCCTGGTCCGGGAAGATGCCACATGCCGCGGAGCAACTAAGCCCGCGAGCCACAACTACTGAAGCCCACGCGCCTAGAGCCCGTGCTCCGCAACAAGAGAAGCCACCGCAATGAGAAGCCTGTGCACCGCAACTAGAGGAGCCCCCGCTCGCCGCAACTAGAGAAATCCCGCGCGCAGCAACGAAGACCCAATGCAGCCAAAAAATAAAAATGAAAATAAAATAAAGTCACACACACACACACAAGGAAAGCAAAGTCTCAGGCACCAGAAACACAGAGATTGGCAGTGAGGTAAGAAGACCCGGGTGAAGGGGCCACAGGGCCCGGGTTGGGGACTTGCAGGCCACAATGACCACGGGCCCAGCATTGCTCGTCCACCGGCTTGGCTTCCCTCATCCACACGGACCCTGAACTTGAAGCTTAAGCCAGGACCACACACAGCAACCCCTTCCCCAGCAGGTCCTCTTCTGGCACACCGGCCACTGCCCGAGGCCTGAGCCCCCGCCGCGAGGACCTGGCGGCTGGTTTCCTGCAGAGGACACAGGCAGGAGGCCGGTTCTGCTCCATGGCCCAGCCTCGGCTTCCCAGCTCTGGCCTCCTCGTGGGAAGACACACGGGCGCGAGCACTCCAGGAAACCAGGCGGCATCACCGCGTCAGGAGGCCTGTGTGCACAGCCCTCCAGCCCTCGGATCCACTCTCACGCACAGTCCCGGGGACGCACAGCATATGCTCGGAGGCAAGTGAGAGGCGCGCGGCCTGGACAAGTCGCACGTCCTCGTCAGCATCAGGAGAACTAAACTGTGTCTATTCGCCCCTTAGAATGCTGGGCCCAGTCCGTGAAAATGAGAGCATTTCAGCTGCACGACTGAAACGGATGCCCTCAGCGAGGTAGCGGCCACGTAAGGAAATTCACAGAGTGAGCCCGTCCATATGAAGCCCAGAGCACGTGCAGCTCTGGGACACACCGTGCAGAGCAGTGATCCTGAAAGGGTTGGGTCTTGGGACACCTGCCACGCTGGAAGATCGTGGACACCACAGAGCTTTGTAATGAAGATTATGTCTACCAACATTTATTAGAGATGAAAGCGGGAAATTGAAAAGATTTTTATGACCTCCTTTTAAAGTAACAGTAGTAAACTCATTACAAGTTGATATGAACTGCATAATTTAATGGACAAGGACTGTATTTTCCCAAACCAAAAGCACGTAGCGATCAGAGAGGCATCACCTTCGAGCTCTGCCAGTATCTCAGATGTCTGGCTTCAGAGGAGACTTCCGGACGCTCACACCTGCTTCTGCACCCAATATTGTGATATCACATGTCGTGGAACTTCTGGAAAACACCACTGTATTCTCTTGGGAGAACGAGAGTGAAAATGGCAAAAAGCGTCATCACGTTATTATGAAAATAGGGTCCCAAGGACCCCCAAACGGAACCTTAGGGACCCCATGAGTCCCTGGAACGTGCTTGAAGAACCACTGGTGTGGAGACACACACCTGTGTTGTGAAGGTATCGAGACAAGCAACAGAAGGAGAAGGCACAGACCTTGAACACCTGAAACCCGTCATATCACGGGGACTCGCGCACACATGCACACATGCGGGCGCACACGTGCACAGGCACACACATGCACACATACATACATGCACACATACACACATGCACTCACACGCAATGCAGCGGCCCTGAGATAAGTGCTTTAGGGAAAACATGAACAACATGGTATCAAAGCACAGACAAGGGAAAACTGATTCTCACCCTGGGAACAGGGGCTGGCGGGTATAGCGAGAAGCTCGGGTCTAACAGCCGGGGGAGGGGGCGGGGGTCAGGCGGGGAGGGAGGGGGGGTGGGCGAGCGAGGACGGCTCTGTGACCTGAGGGGCCGTCACAGACCAGCACCCGGCGCTGCGGGGCCTCTGAGACAGACGGGTGCTGGCCCCGAGCTGGTGCCCACGAGGCAGGGGCGTGTGCGGATGGCGCATACCCAAGGGGCATCTGCACAAAAGGGCAGGACTGCCTCCGGGCCATCCACACAACGGGCCGGCCGTTCCAGCCGAGCGTCGTGTCCTAAAGGTACGTTTTCCTCCTGAGGGAACAAGATGTCTTCAAAGCCAAGTTTGCCACAGCAGATAACGTTCTCAAACTTGCTCAAAATGGACTTTCTTGGAGCTCCGAGCTGGCCCTAAGTTTCCTATAAATAATGCAGAGAGAGAGGGGAAATAACAGCTAGGGCGGATTGCTGTTGCCCGGTTCCAGAAACAGTCTTGTTCCTTTTTCTCATGAATCAAGAGTCAGCCCTACAGGTGAGCGCACTTTATATAGACGCGTCAGCAGCCTCCCACCTAAATGTTTGATGAATTCAACTGCAAAATGCTCCCAACCTGGAACTCTATAATATGATTCCTGCTTTTACCATTGATTTGTTTTCTGTTTGGTCCTATAAAGGCGGCAGAAAATCTTAGTCATGTGAGCATGGGGACAAGATCAACAGGAAAATACTCGCCTCTGGAGTAAGTTAAATCGTCCTCCAAATGCCCAGCACACCCAGGGGAGCCACATGTATTAATTTTAAAAGAGAGTCAAAATGAATAAAGACGCATCGGTGTGGAGTGGGGGTGGTGATCGCTCCCCACCCCCCCGCTGCTGCCGTCTGCGACACGGATGCTCCCAAATGAACCTGCAGCCGAAAGTGAAGTTTGGAAACGGAGCTCGTAACTCATCTTGTCAAGCAGGTGAGAAATGTCCCTTTCAATGCAAAGAAACAGAAATGGATGATTACTTTTCTGATTGATGGCTGCTTTCTGTTTGCTCAGATACAAAGGGGTATAAATACGTTGAAGTGTGGCACCCTGGTCGCAGGATGGTCCAATCACAGAGCCGTAATCGGGGCGAGTCTTCTGTGCTGGGCGACCAGCGCGTCCTCCCACGTTTCAGCCTCAGAGTTTCACTTAGGGGCTCAGATCCCTTGTGGGACGCCCGGGGGTCTCTGGATGTGAGCGTGACGGTCACCAGCGTGGGCGCCTTATTTTACAGGTGGGGAAACTGAGGCTGGCGGGGATCCACCCTGCCTGAGCTTGTGCTGTGACAGACGCGGGATCCAGACCCAGGTCTTCCCAGGATCTAGAACATTCTGTCCACTTTATCACCATTCGTCATTCTCCAGGAGATTATTGGAAACTGAAGTGGATTTGTCAAAATTATGATGGAAACTATCTTCATACGTTTTGGAGGAAATTTGATCTCTGAGTTCACAGCTTGGCCCCTCCTGTCCACCCAGCTCCAGCTGGTGTCCACTGTCCCCTCCCTGTGGACATTCCGTCACCTGCATCCTGGGTCTGGGGTCGCCAGTCCTGTGGGACAGGGATGGAGTTTGAGGGGCTCTAGATGCCAGGAGCTCCTCGGGTGCGAAGGAGAGGGTTCTTGCTCACAGGCGCCTTCACCCCTGGACAACCCCCTCCTCCCCAGGTGTCCCTGAGGCCTTGGGGCTGAGCAAAAATGGAAGCAGGTCCACCTTCCACACCCACCAGGCCCGGTGACAAAGCAAGGCTGACTTGTACTTTTCGATAGAACACTAGAAGCGCATTCCTTTCCAACAGCGGAGGATACAGCGATGGGCCTCGAGTCCTCTGTGGACGGAGTTCCGCGGTCTCGTTTGTTCAGGTGCCCCGGGGCCCTGCTCTCCTGATGGCCGATTCTCCCTTGGATTCTCACCGGGGGCGTTTCCCACATTCCCTCCCCACCGAGAGGTCGTGAGGTTCTCTCGGGTTAAACAAACATCCTTCCCAGACTGGCTGGGGCACCCATGAGGACCAGAAACATGCGTGTGAGGGACTCGGGACAATGACAAGAACAGGACCTGATGAGAGAGCGGTCCCGGCGCCGCCTGCGTGGTCACAACCTGGGCTGGATCTCGGCTCCAGCTAAACGGAGAAGAATCCAGGGGATCCGAGCGGGGGGCTGGCCTGGCCTCGCTCTGCGGCCTCGTCATTGCCACACGTGGTTTTCTGTGGGGTTTGAGATACGGTCAACGCAGAGCCTGGAGTAGCAATTTCTCAAGCCAAGCTTTTTGAAAATCTTCTGAACGGTGACACCGCACAATGCATTCTTTTGTAGCTATCTGTGTTTTACGGTTGGGACGTTCATTACCTGGATCTAGACGTGGCCCGGCACCTTCCAGTGGGGGTCCTGGGTCCCTTGGGTACCACACCCATGACCCCGGAGGGAAGCATTGCAAGCAGCCTCCCGCCACTCAGGCGGTGAGAGCCTGGCTCCCGGCACGGTTCCCAGAGGGCTGATTAGGAAGCGCGCGTGGCAATGGAGACGGGCTACGGCGCACCGGCAGGACCCGAAGCTCCAGGAGGGCGGTGGCGCCACGGAGACACAAAACCAGTTAACCAGAAAGACACGCGGGACTGAGCTCGCCGGGGCCTGGGTCAAGGTTAGTCTCCATGACTCCTGGGACCCCAGCCCCCAGACCCGGCCATTTCCTCAGAGACACCCGGTCTGAGTGTGTAAGTGCAAAGGCAGACGGTGGGATCTGTCCAAAGTTGGGTTTTTCTAGGTGAGTATAATACGTCCAAGGATGGACCCCTGAATCCCAGCTGGAAACGGTGGGGAATTAAAAACGGAAGGGTCTGGGCAGCTGTGATAACAACAGCTAACGTTTCTAAAGCCGAAACTTCTTCCCGCTGGACAGGGCTGCCTACACTTCATGTTACTCCCATCGTTACACCTCGTAACAATCCTGTGAACTGGAGGCTACTCTCACCTGCATTTCACAGGCGAGGAGGCTGAGAAGCAGAGGCCCCACGAGTCCCGCGGCCACGTACTAGCGAGCAGCCGCCTCCGCTGCTGCTTCTACGGCACAAACCATCCCCATCAAGGCAGCCCACCTGTTGTTTCCGGCGGCGCATCGACGGGTCAGTGGGCGGGTGTGGCCTCCGCTGCCTGCGATGAGCAGGCTCTGCCCACACGGCCTCTCCCCCCCACCCCCACCCACCCCCGGGCCGGGCTGCTTCCCAGAGATGCGAATAGCGAACTAAGCCGCCTGTGCAGGAACCGCGGGCCCCGGGCGCCGACCTCGTGGGCCGCCGCTTCCCGGCACCTGCTGTGCAAAGCAAAGCCCACAACGCTCTGCACTGAGAGGGGCCTCGAGGACAGGAGGGCGCGGGGGAAGGACCCTGACCAGAGTGGGACGTGGCAGTGCCATTTTGATGTCACGTTAAGAGACAGTGGAGTTCAAGGAGAGCATCAAATGTTTCCTTCATTAACTTTAAGACGAAGGGAAGATTTACAACTCCACGTGTTATAGCCTCAATGATGTAAAATACATGAATGAAAAACGATTGAGGTAATTTACCCAACATTGAGCCGTGATCTGTCCCCAGGGGACAGAGCCGTGGACGATGGCAATTCACATCCTTCTCTCTGTGTGCATTTTCCAAATGTTCCACTGTGAGGATGCCCTAATTACATGCTGCAAAAGCATGACTTAAGGGCAGTGTAACTGGGCTTTGCTTCCTGGGCGTGGAAATGTCTAGACTGTAAATACCCCGAACGTGACACATTCTGAGCAAGCCCTCAGGGCAGGGCACGTGTGGTTCCAAGCCGTCCACGACCACTCCTAGTTGGAGTCTGGGCCTCTGGGCTTGGGGAGGGGTCGGGGTGGGGGTCTCTGTGTGAGGAGGCTGGGTCTCCACGTGGCCTTCCTGGACTGCTGGAGGATCCAAGTCCAAGTGTCACAATCCCACCTGAGAGCTTGGTCCAGGTGTGAGATTCATAACCCAAAAGGCTCTTAATAAGAAAGAAGATGTACTATCTTGAATACAAATTACACGCTGCTTTACCAGAAGTAGCAAATAATGGGATTTGCATTTCGGCCTGCCAGCGCCTGCCCGTCACAACAGCACATAGTGAATTATAACAAGGGCAGCTGACGCCCGCGTCCTGGTCATTACCTGCCAGGTGCTCTTCCGGGTCCTTCCCGCGTTTTGAGCCCTTTCAGCTTCACCCCCGACGGGTAGACGCTCCGCCTGCCTCTGCTTCACTGAGGAACCGGCCGGGCTCCCCCGGGACACAGAATCAGTGAGCTTCTGGGCTGAATCGCAAGCCTATCACTTAGCCTTTAACCCCGCGCTGTCTGTGACCCTGCACAGAGACGGCAGGGGCTGAATCTGCGCTCAGCGCCAGGTGGGTGGGAGGGAAGGAGAGACGGTGGGGCTTGGAAGGGGAGAGAGCCGTGGAGGAGGGAGAAGGTCAGGGTGGGGGCAGCAACCGCGTTATGGCACGCGGCGCCCTGCCGGGCGGCACGTTCACATTTCTTTATTCATATGCTCAAACCTCCTGACAATGCTTCGATTGCTAAGGCATGAGAAGACGTCCTCAGTGACACGAGGACGAGAACGCATGGAAAGCACTGAAAGGAGCAAAGATCTACCGCGGTGGGAGCGAGTCCTGGGAGACGAGGCGCCGAGGCCAGAGCAGAAGCCCAGGAATCTCCCGAAACCGGTGGGAGGTGTCCCCCTGAAAATGTCAAAACCTTCCTGAGGGGCTTCCCTGGCGCTCCAGTGGTTAAGACTTCGCCTTCCAGTGCAAGGGCTGCAGCTTCGATCCCTGGTCGGGGAGCTAAGATCCCACATGCCTCGGGGCCAGAAGTCCAAAATATAAAACAGAAGCAATATTGTAACAAATTCAATAAAGACTTTAAAAGTGGTCCCCGTCAAAAAAAAAAAAAAAAAAAAAAAACCTCATGAACTCTAAGCAGGTGTCACCCGGGGCGGGGGTGGGGGTCTCATGGGGTGACGTCTAGACCACCTGGAGGTGGAGTGGTCCCCAGCTCTGGGCGTGGCGGAGCCTGGGGTGTCCGGAGCCACAGCTGAAGGCAGGGCTCCACCGGGGAGGCAAGAACAGAAGGAGATGGGGAGGGGGAGGGCAGGGGCTGGAGCACCTGGCCTTGAAGGTCATGGTGAGGCGTGTGGATTTTATCCCAAGCACGCGGAGAACCCACGGGGGTAGGAGCGTGATCCACTTATGTTTACAAACATCGGTCTGGCTGTTGTGTGAACACCGGGTATAGGGACATGAGGAAGGAGTCAGGTTTCCTGGGAGACCCCTGTGGTCCAGCAGAGAGAGGATGGGGGCTTAGCCTGGGTTGGGAGGACAAGGGGCTTACAAGTGAATGGATTACAGGTATAATTGGAGAAAGAAATAGAACCCCTGCTTCCAGCTAAATATGCAGAAAGACAGCTCTCCCTGGAGCAGAGCGTCCAAAGGAAGAGAACCGTGTCTGTGCCTGTCACTGAAATCCAGGGCAAGAGCAAAGCAGCGGGAAGACAGATGCCTCGGTGCTGATTGACCCGCCGCAGGGAACCCAGACCTTGGAAGAACGGTGTGGGGAGAGGGGAAGGTTCCAGGAACAGAGAGGGGAGAGCGAGGGACACAGTTCACAAACCTTCCTAATCCTCCCAAGCAGAGAAAAGCCTGGAGGAGAGGGGAACGGAGGGGGAGACCTGCATTTTCACCATTTACTTAAAATATTCAAACTGTTCTGTCATTTCCTTCCTGACTCCTTTAACCCAAGCGTTATAGAAAAGAGTTTGGCTTAATTTTCAAGTCTTGTGGAGAATTTCTAATTTTCTGCTATTGATTTCCCATTTAAGTCCCCACTGGTCTGAGGGTATGATCTGATTTCCATCCTTTGACCTTTATCTAGCCTTGAGTGCCTCTACCCCTCAGACTGTAAACATTTCAACATGTTCAAAGTGCCCACGACATGCGTAAGGACACGTTTCAGCATGGAGATTGTGCAGGTTTCTTTTTGTTGTTGTTTGGACATTTGAAACAATTTAGTCTTAAACACTTTCTGATTTTAACATTTTTAAATCTTGTTTAACATAACGTTTATGTATCAAGATACCATTTCCCTTTCATCATAGAGCTTGTTTATAAAACTTCATTTCTTGAAAAATGAGGAAAACTGAATTAAAATTAATTTTTTTTTTTTGCGGTACGCGGGCCTCTCACTGTTGTGGCCTCTCCCGTTGCGGAGCACAGGCTCCGGACGCGCAGGCGCAGCGGCCACGGCTCACGGGCCCAGCCGCTCCGCGGCACGTGGGATCTTCCCGGACCGGGGCACGAACCCGTGTCTCCTGCATCGGCAGGCGGACTCTCAACCACGGCGCCACCAGGGAAGCCCATCCTTTTAATATTAATCACAGCATTTATACTGTGTTCACATGCTTTTTGACCAGCCTTAGTCATTCCACATGGATATGAAAAGAATGCATATTCTGCATTATTGGGGTACCATGTTTCTATAAATCTATTAGCTGACATGGCTGAATCATGGGCTTGAGCTTTTCTATATCTTCCTGGATTTTTTTTTTTCTCCTTTTAGGAATTACTGAGGGAGGAGAATGAAAACCCCCATGTATAATGGTCAATTTGTTTACTCTTTTCTGCAAATTTACAAGCTTGCTAATGCTTCAAAGTGTTATACTAACTGTTGAATTGGCCCTTTTATCATAAAGAAATGTTCTTTTTCTCTCTAATAATATGTTTAGCCTCTAAGTCTAGTTTGTCTGATATTTGAAAAGCCTCTGTTTTCCTTTGGTTTGGGCTTATGTGATATATATTTGTTTTTATTTTTGTATTATCAATTCTCAAATCTCCTCTGTCCTTATTTAAAATGCATCTCTCATAAATAGTTGTTGTCTTGTTACAACGTGATTTTCTTCTTTTAATTGCTGTCTTTTTTTTTACCATTTGCAAATAATGTGAATACTGGTAACCTATGTTTTTTTGTGGAATACTTTCGTTATTTGTTTTCTACCTGGCCCCTCTATAACTTAATTCTTTATACTATCTCTCTCTCTCTCCTTTTTTTTAAATTTTTTTTGCTTATTTAGGTTTTTTTAATGATTATCTATTTTCCTCAATGTTTCTCTTTTAAAATTTTTCTATACTCTTGTTTTTCACTTTTTGCATTTTTAAGTCTGAAATTATTCCAAAATAAAGTTTTACATAATAAAGTTTACAAATCCTCCTCTAGGGCTTCCCTGGTGGCGCAGTGGTTGAGAGTCCGCCTGCCGATGCAGGGGACACGGGTTCGTGGCCTGGTCCGGGAGGATCCCACATGCCGCGGAGCGGCTGGGCCCGTGAGCCGTGGCCGCTGAGCCTGCGTGTCCGGAGCCTGTGCTCCGCAACGGGAGAGGCCACAGCGGTGAAAGGCCCGCGTACCGGAAAAAAAAAAAAAAAAAAAAGTTTCGTCTTTGTGTGTTTGCTATTTTGTACAGTTGGACTATTTTCCTAATAGTCTCAAGAAAAAGATAAAATAATCAGAAACATTGAAAAACTCCTTTTGAGGCTTTGGAAGTAGGATTTTCCAGCTTCTGAGCTGATGGAGAGCCCCCGAGACCCACTTTATCCTGAGGACCATCGACTTTCCCACAGAAGCCGAACGAGCCCCTTTTCTCTTGGGATAAATAGATTCAGTCTAAGCTTTTACTTTCATTTCCTCCAGGAAAAGGGGGTGAAAATGGAGTTTCTGGGTCTCCTGCTTTCCTCTCTCTTCCTGAGACCTGGGTTCCTGTTGTTTACCTATTTTATATCTAGTAGTTTGTATCTGCTGATCCCAAACTCCTAATTTATCCGCCACCACCTTCCCCCTTTGGTAACCATAAGTTCATTTTCTAAGTCTGTAAGTCTGTTTCCGTTTTGTAAATAATTTCATTTACATCATTTTTCCAGATTCCACATATAAGTGATATCATATGGTACTTGTCTTTCTCTGTCTGGCTTACTTCATTTAGTATGATAATCTCTAGGTCCATCCATGCTGCTGCAAATGGCATTATTTCGTTCTTTTTCATGGCTGAGTAGTATTCCGTTGTGTATATGTACCACATCTTCTTTATCCATTCATCTGTCGATGGACATTTAGGTTGTTTCCATGTCTTGGCTAGTGTAAATAAGGCTGCTATGAATACTGGGGTGCATGTATCTTTTTGAATTAGAGTTTTTGTCACTTCCAGATATATACCCAGGAGTGGGATTGCTGGGTCATTTGATAGCTCTATTTTTAGTGTTTTAAGGAACCTCCACACAGTTCTCCACAGAGGCTGCACCAATTGACATTCCCGCCAACAGAGTAGGAGGGTTCCCTTTTCTCCACACCCACAGAAAGGCTTTTTAAGTAATGGATGTTGGATTTTATCAGATGATCTTTCTGTATCTGGTGAGAGATCATACCATTTTTCTTTCTTAGTTATGGCAAATTTCAATCATCGCTTTTTCTTTAAGAATTTACCAGCAAAATTTTGTGAAACTGCTTGAACCTACTTGAGAAAGATTTCTCATTTGTTTCTCGACGGGTCTAGAGCTCTGCAGATCTTGAACTTCTTCTGGGGTCGTGTTTCCCCTTCTTAGACATTTATCACTTCCATCAACACTTTCACAGACTCTTGCTCTATTGTTCGTTCTCTTCATCGCCAGCTCGCACTCGCTTATTTCCTTCTCTGGCCCCGTGAAGCTTAAGTTACTTTCCCTTCACAGCTGCTCACGGTGAAAGCCTAGATTACGCAGAACATGGCTCACTTAGCCGCATAAGCACAGAGTGTCCTCTAATCCCTGATTTATCTGCAGCACACGCATTTTCACTTTGTTTTCATTTTCAAGCATAAGATACTTTTCATCTTCTCTTGTGGCTCTGCTCATTTTTCTTCAGTCTCTGCTTCTCTCTGTTCTCCAGCGAGATCATTTCTGTTGATTGAAAGTTCACTGACCTTTCCTTCTGCCACCTCGAATCTGCTGTAGAGCGCCAACATTGAGACCTTTTTTTCCCTAGTTTTTGTACGTTTTGGCTCCCACTTGGTTGTTTTTTATAGTTTGCTTTGCTGAAGCTCTCGGTGGGTTTACTCTTCAAGGGAAGAGGTTAGCCCACTACTTACCCCGCAGAACTGCCCGCAGGCGAGGGTCGGGGGCCTGTGAGGCAGAGGATGGGGGGAGCACGCCGCCTCATCTGAATGAGCGAGGGATTGAATGAGTAACAGAATGACAGGTGGGCGGGGGAGACCAAGGACGGAGACACGAGACGTGTGCCCCCCCACTTCCTCCCACCCAGGTTTTGGGGCCCGCATGGTCCAGGGCCCAGACAGCAGGAAAAGCTAAGCTGAAGGGCGTGGGCATCTGGAGGACGCCCAGTCCAGGCCTGGTCTCTGAGCGTGTGGCAAGAACGAACGAATCTCCCGAAGAAGCGGGACCCGCAGGCCGGGCGGGGTGCTGGGCTCAGGGCTGCCTGGGGGGCAACCCCTCCCTTTACCAGGAGGAGAGCCTCCGTGGAACGCGTTTTAGCTGAGGCTGTTTATCAAAGGAGGGAAAGAGAAACTAATTGCATGACATGAAAGATGTTCCCTTCCCCGGTTCCTAGACGGAGGGTCCTCTCCAAGCAGCAGGCTGGCAACCGAAGCACACGCGTGATTTCGCCCGTGAACTAACAAGCGGGAGCCTCGCCGCTTGGCCTGTTCCACAGCCTGAATCAAATGACATGATGTGCCCTTTGTCTTTAACTGGCTTTCTTGGAAGGAGTTGGCCAATTTGGGGGCAAAGAGAAAGCAATCAACAACCTGGGAGGCCGGGACTAGATGGGGCGGAACCCATGCTGGGGGAGGGCGGGCTGTCAGACTGCGGCCACCAAGCTCCCGGGCTGTTTGTGTGGCCTCTGGACCACAGAACCCAAGGAAACGTCCTCGTCAAGGATAGCGGCCCAGCAGCTATAGCGGCTGGAACCCCCCAGCTCCCTGGACCTGGATTTCGACAGGGACACGGACGGCCAGAGCTGGCCAGTGCGGGGCCGTGTAAGCTCCCCGGGGCAGCGCTGGGCGAGCAGAGCTGCAGCCAGATGCCCGGCAGGCCGGCCCGCGCCCTGGCACCCAGCTCTGGTCTCCCCACAGCCTGGTGGTGCCCACCTGCCGGAGAGGTTCTGTAAAACGCCGATTCACAAAGCCAGCTGGACACCCGACTGGCCGTGATTAAAGGCGCGCGTCCCTGCCCTGTGCCTCCTTTTGCACAAGCGGACGTGACCGGCCAGTCACCAGTGCGAGAGGCCTCTGTCTCCCCATGACTCAGGCCGCAGGCTCAGGTCCCTTTGAAAGGCTAATTCTCTGATTAATTACGCTTTCCACCTCTCCGGCCGTGGTTTATGGGTTTATCCTCAAACTTCAAGAGGTTTTGCTCTGATAGGATGATAGCGGCAGCTGCCCCGAGGCCCAGAGTGAAATCACCCTGGAAGTGCAAGGAGGCCGCACCAGAGGGCACCCCATCCGTGGTCCACAGCCGCGCCGTCCCGCGAACGGACAGCCAGACTCGGAACCCTGAGAAGGGGCCCTTGCGGAGCAGGTGCGGAGGGGTCACCCCGCAGAGGGCGAGCCAGGGCCAGGGCCAAAGCCAGGACCAGCAGGCGGGAAGCCAGCACACGCGGTCCAGCCGGGGCCGGTGTTTCCTTTCCTGGGAGCAGAAGCTACTTCTCCCCAGACGGTCCTCGCCAAACGAGCCCCACTTAGAACAGGCCTGTTGATGATGCTTTTGTCTCATGTGGTCAGCAGCGCACCAACGATGCCTACCCTTCCCCTCTGCCCACGTCCAGGGGCCCCGTGGCCTGGGTTCTCCAGCCGCTCCCGTCACCTCTAGCACAAAGTCCCCTGTCTGACTCGGACTTTCCTCAACTAGTAAAATTAAAAAGCTCTTAACGTACTTTAGCTTTAAAGTTACAAATCAAAATAACATAAAGGCTTTGTAACGCAAACCGGGGGGTGGCTCTGGACAGACGTGGGGTCCCCGGTAGTAGCCGTGGGACCTGCTCTCAGGGGAGCATCCAGGTGAGGCGGCCCCAGCCTCAGCCCCGGGGCCGCCTTGGTCATTTCAGTTTCAGCACATCACCTTGACATCACCCCAACCACCCGCCATTCTCTGCCAAAGAGAGAAATGAGACTTGTGACATGAGAATTTGGCCTGGGAATTTACGACTCTGGCTGTAGGAAAAAAAGCTTATTTTACATGCACAATAAAAATGCAAATTAAATTATAAATGAGTCAGAAAAAAGATTTCATCTTTCCAAAGCATCGCCTCGTTGCACTTCCCCCGAATGCCTCTCAAGACCTCCCCTAAAAATGTCTTTAGGTCTGTGAATGTCCTAAAGGCTGTCCTCCATCAAGAGAGATAACAGCACGGTATCTGTCAACAGAAAGACGTTTGTGCCTTTTGGCTACAATTGGGATCGAGGTTGGATTTGCACTTCACTTTAATTGCTAATAGATTCATCCAAACCTAAAAGACCATCCGTAATTAGCATTGTGTTGATGGATTTGTTGCAAAGAAATGACCCGATTATGTTCTTAGTAATCAGTTTATAGCTAAGTGGCTTCCTTTCATTAAAATATAAAGAGACATCAAAAATATGTATATACAAAGAGACATCCAGAAAAAGTGGCCAAGGTGTGTGGGATCATATACGTCAAAGTCTGCATTACTTGTCACGAGGGGGCCTCTTTGATTTTCATGGAAATCTAATTATTCAGTGAATTAAGGGATTTGACCTCCACGGCAAGGCTGGGGGCTGACTCCCAGACACTGGTCTGCGCGGGGAGGTGTGGCAGCCGGGGGGCTGCTGCATTGTTGGCGAAAACCGCCGCGTCACTAGACAATAATTACAGACTCCCCACGCAGCTCAAAGACGGCAAAATATTCAGATTGCAATTAAATCCTTGGCAGTGACGATGCCTAATTAGGTGTAATCCTTCTTACTCCAGATCAAAACAAAACAAAACAATTCCCAGAGAAGCAAGACCTGAAAGAGGGGACATTCGTATTTTTAGCAAGTTTCAGCTGCTGGCAGGAGAAGCCGGCCTCCACGTCTGCGGGACCAAAAGGGTCTGCACTGCAAACGCTCACCGTGGGCTTAAAACCGCCCCAGGGGTTCCCTCAGGCCCAGGACACGTGCGCCTACGTGCAGATGAGGATTTTCTTGCAGAGCTCGCTCCCCTCCGCCAGCACCACCCCTGGGGAGGGCCTCAGAGAGCCACGCGGGCCTCGGCTGCACCCAGACCCCGGGTCTGCCCGTCCTGAGGCACAGCTCGGTCTGTGGCTCGTGTCCGCGTGGCCTTGGGCCCCTGCAGCGCTTCCTCAGAGAGATGCTTTGACATCGTGCCTGTTCAGCAGGGGTTCCTTGTTATCCCTCCTGGCTGCTCCCGCTCGCCAAGGTGTTGGGGTTACAGCAGTAAAACTCCCTTCTGCGATGCACGAAACGTGAGCAGACCGTCTCCTGCGGCCGACGACATGGGGCACGCGGGGCCTTCGCGGTGGCCGCTGCTACCCGCCGAGCACACCGCGACTCTTGCTCTGTGAGCTGCAGTGCCGCCTGTCCCAGGTGCGCACGGCGTCTGGATGACACCAGAAGAAAGAGACCTCCACTCGATCCACAGGGCCGGGGCTGCGGCCCTGATCTCTTTCCAGGGCGGCCATACCTCAGGCTGGGAGGCGTAAAGCACAGAGATTTCTGGAGACCAGGTACGGACAGGGCTGGCTCCTCTGGAAGGCTCTGGTGTTGCCGCCGTGCTCGGCATCCTGCGCTCGCAGCCACACCACCCCCACCTCTGCCTCTGTGTTCACGTGTCCTCTTCCTCCTCCTCGAGTGTCCCTGCCCTGTGAGTCACTTATAGGGACACCAGTCACTGGACCTAGGGCCCACCCTAATCCCGGGTGAACTTGTCTGGAGGTCCTCAACTCGATCACGTCTGCAAAGACCCTTTTCCAATTAAGGTGACGGCCACAGGTTCCCGGGTGAGGAGGCGGACGTATCTTCCGGGAGCCACCAGCCCCCAAGTGCGCATTGCAGCCAGGCCAGCCCCGAGCGCCGAGTAAGCAGGGAGGACCCTACTGAGGTCAGGGGAGCTGGGAGAGGGGATGGGGACAGTTCGCTGGGGCCCGAGCCCCCGACGAGGTAGGCAAAGGCCTGGCAGAGGGGATCCAGGTGAGGAAACAGCCGCACATGGGAAGAGAGGCCTCCTGCCAAGGAACAGCGAGAAAGTTTGCCCAGAGCCTCCTGCTGTGGGGGGATGGAGCTCCCAGGAGGGTGCCGTCGGCCCTAACCAGGGACTGGGATGAGAGCGGCGCGTGACGGCAGCCGTGGTGAAGCCAGGAGGCCGGTCAGTTGCTGGCAGGCTGAGGACTGAGCGGGAGGTGCAAGGACGGTCACTGAAGTCTCATTCCAGTCACACCTGGTGCAGGACAGCGGGAGCCATCTCAGGCCTGGGTTCAGGGGGATGAGACCTGGAAGTATTAATATCAGGGGTGTGGGCAGGGGCCAGTGAAAGGACAGTGGGAAACGGGGTTCAGCCTGTGGGGAGGGAGGTGAAGCCCGGAGGGGGAGATCTTAGCTCTTCCGCCCCAGGGAGTGGGCGTGGCTCCCTGGCACCGCCAGGCCCACCCTCTGGCCTAGACTCCTAACAATGGGACCGCTGGCCTCAGTGGGCTCGCGCTCACTCCACGTGCAGCGGGTTCTGACCGGCCCCGCGGGGTCCGCGTTCTGCGCCCGGGGCCGAGTGCAGCCGCAGCCCGTCACGGGCTTCCTGGAAGAGGAGGCCGGAGCTGATCCCGACTGGGATCCCACAGGACGGCGAGGGACGGGGTCCTGGAGCCGCGGGGCCACCGTGCGCGCCCCACGGGCCTCAACCCCTGCTGAGCCGAGGGCACAGGACCCTCTGTACCCCCGAGGGCGCTCATCCACCCTCACGGCACAAAGTCTGGTATCGGTGGAGCCAGAAGTAAAGCCCCAGGCCCCCGGCGAGTCACACAGAAGTGCGCTCTACGCGGAGGTCTTTAGGGGCTAGAGCGGCCCAGGGGGTCGGGGAGAGACCTTGGCTCGCGGTGTGTGGCCTCAGCGGGCATCACCTCAGGGCACCTCCTGGCAACCCCTGTGTCTTTTCATTCCTTTATTTATTTATTTATTTTTGGCTGCGCTGCACAGCTTGTGGGATCTTAGTTCCCTGACCAGGGATTGAACCCACACCCTCAGCAGTGAAAGTGCGGAGTCCTAACCACTGGACCGCCAGGGAACTCCCTCCCGTTTTTCAGACAACAAAGTTGACGTCCACAGATGTATTCGGGTTAAAAGACCATACAGCAGCCTTGCCCGAGGGCAGCTGGCACTGCCCCTGGGCTGCCCGTGGACTCTGCACCCCCCGTGGCTGCGAGGAAGACCCTACGTCCTCTTCAGGGTCGTCACCCATCATCTCCTGACAGCCGTCCGCTCGGACAGGGACAAAGCCAGCTAAGGCTCCGCCCAGGCTGGACTTCACCACACCCCACCCGCCCTGGGAGAAAGCAGCCTGGACGGCACTGGAGCGGGCTGTCCTCCCGCCGTCACGTGTAGCCAGCTCTGCAGACCTTCCGGGTGTCACAACCAGCGGGCATTGCATCTCGCGGGGATTCCGGGGATGCTCTGAGCACCTGCCGCGCACAGGGGGCCCCCTCAACAGCCACGTGAGGACCCGGAAGCTGACGGGGCCACGGCGGGAAATGCCTCCCCGGGCAGAGAACAGTCTGCCGAGCGGCCCCAGTGCTCCGCAGCCTCCGGCCCCGCTCAGAGCCGCGTGATCAGCCCCACTGCGCGCCCAGGGCTGCGGAGGGGCTGCAGGCCACCGAGGCTGGGCCCACGTGCCCCCAAGACCTCGTCCTCCTCCAAAGGCCTGTGCTGGGGCGGTGCCCCTGATGGGGTGGCCCCTGGGGAAAGGAAAGGCCCGGGGGCGGGAGTGCAGGGCAGCCTCGAAATGATCCTCAGACTCTCATCTACCCCGTGCTCCCCGCCTCCGCCAGCGAAATGCAGCCCCTACCCAGAACCCCACCTGCAGGAGCTCTGCCCCCCCCACCCAGCCCCCCGCAGCTCTTGGCTCCGGGGCGCGCCCCCGTCCCATAAAACATCTCCCAGCCCCTGAGCAAGGCCCTCCCCACTGCAACCCCAAATGAGTCAAGCCAGGTCCACCCAGACCAGCCTTCGCTCTGGAGACACGTACTGAGACGGGGCTGTCACCCTGCCCTGCTCTGGGGTCACATCTGGTCCTGGCCTGGCCACTGCCCTGCCCTGACTCTCCTTCTGTCCCAGACATGGCCACTGGCCCCCTCAACCCCCGGCAGCTCCTGCTGACCCCCAAGCCTCTCCATCCAGCAGGGCTGGGTTCATGTGGGCACAACACCAGCCTGTCCTGCTGCTCTGAGAGCTCGGGGGCCCGTAGGCGGGAGCGGAGGGGCCGGGCTACGTCACCTGCGAGGTCCGTCTCACGTGACGCCACCCACCCCCACCGGGATCAAGGTCATAGCGCAGGCCGGCCCTCCTCGGGCACAGCCATCTTCCTGCACTGGACTGACCAGCCTTGCCCTCCCTGCCGGGGGCTGTCGACCCTTTGGGCAGGGTTCCGCAGGCCAGCTGTGCTGGGGCTCAGCACCCACCCCCATCCCCTCCCTCCTTAGCTCCCAGGAGGGCCACACCCACCAGCCTCACGCTCAGCCATCATCTTCTGTAATTCAATTTTCACTTTTATCCTGATAGCATTCGTACACATTTTAAAAGGTAAACACCACTTAATAAACCTTTTTTCTTGCTAAAGGAGTTGTTATTTGGGGGTTTCTGTAATTCACAGCACAGCTAATGCAGAGCAAGGCAGGCATCTCATGGAAATTGCAGTGAATTGACATATTCATTTAAGAGAAGGAACAATTTTGTAATATGGTGTATCCTTACCCCACCAAGTAAAGGGTTAATTCATTTCCCAGGTATTCTTTTGCTGTTTAGTGATGTATTATTATACTTTTCTTCATGTGTGCTTCTTCTCGTGAAATTTAGTCTTACATAGTGTGTATTTGTGTGTGCATGTGAGATAGAGTATTTTTATTGAAGCATAGCTTACTTACAATGTTGTGTTAATTTCTGCTGTGTGATTCAGTTATACATATACGTATATATCCTTTTTCATATACTTTTCCATTATGGTTTATCCCAGGACATTGAATATAGTTCCCTGTGCTATACAGTAGGACCTCGTTGTTTATCCGTCCTATATGCAATAGTTTGCATCTGCTCACCCCATACTCCCCCTCCAGCCCTCCAGTTCTCTATGTCTGTGAGTCTGTTGTTGTTTCGTAGATAAGTTCATTTGTGTCCGATTTTAGACTCTACATGTAAGTGGTATCACGTGCTATTTGTCTTTCTCTGTCTGACTGACTTCACTTCGTATGATCATCTCTAGGTCCATCCATGTTGCTGCAAACGGCAGTATTTCATTCTTTTTTATGGCTGAGTAGTATTCCATAATATATATATATATATATATATATATATATGCACCACCATCAACAGATGAATGAAATAGAGTATTTTTCTCCTTTGATGTCTAGGTACTGATTGCTGCAAGAGAGAAAACTGTTGAGTGCTGTATGTCACTGCTGGATCCAGCCACATCATTGCATTTTCTTCTTGATCTGAGTTGTGTCATTCTGGAGCTGCTTCAGAGTCTCAGGTACACAAACATCACATTAGCCAGAGGAGAGAGGACTGTAATTTGGCACGTCAGGTTTGCATTAATCTTTCACTTTACTGTCTTTGCTAAACCCTCTAAAATATAGAAGGCCTGGCTTGTCCCTGTCTCTAGTGGAAATGCTTTTAATGTTCTACAATTTAAGTAAAATGTATGAAGTTGTTTCCTTCTTCTGTTTGGTTTAATGTCTTCGTTAGGAAAAGTTGCCAATGTCATGAGATGTAATTTTCGGAATCCATTCGTAATAAGTTTGTTCCTTTTGTTTATTGGATTTATATGGATCGTGTTAATAGATTTTCTGATTTTGAATAACCCTCGCATGGCTATTAAAGCTGGGTTCTTTGCTCCACTGCTGAATCCATCTGGTAATGGCCTATTTAGAATTTTTGCAAACTCCTCACAAGTGAGACTGGGCTATAGCTTTATTCTGTTGTTCGTTTTGAGTTTTTTCGCACCCCATCAGATTTCGATAATAAAATCGGGCTGGATTTGTAAGATAAATTGGGGGGAGGGGCGTGGCTTTGCCTATTTCTAGAGACTCAAGTCCCTTTCCCAGCATCGCCCTGAACTTTCCCTAAAGGTTAGGGGAGACGCACCGTGAAGCTGGCCGGCTGCCTTCCCACGGGGCTGCCGGCCCTCCCCGAGCCGCCTAGGTCATCCCCCACTCCGCACCCCGTCCTGGCTCTTCCGAAGATCAGTGCCTGCAGCTTGCCTTTCTCCAGAAAGCGTTCTGTCCCTCCAGGCTCGCACGATGCCGCTTTTGTAGTTCTTGGTCATAAGTCTCTCATCTCTCCGCGGTGGGTCTGTCACCTGTGCTGTCCACTGCTGACCTGGTCTATTTCAATCTCTCTCCTTTCCCTTCAAGACTGCGAGGGGCTTATCTATTGTATTAGTCTCTGGAGTTTTTCACTGCAACAGCAGAGTTAAGTAGTTGCAACCGAGACTTATAAAGTTTACAATAGTCCCTTTCTGGTTCTTTACAGAAAAGGTTTGCCAACGCTGAAAAGGAAGACCCAAAGGAAGATCTCTACGGATGTGAACGTGGCACTGTGCCTGCAACAGAGCGCGCTCTTTCCAAAGCATACTGAATGTTTAATAAAATTCCCCACATAATGAGCCATAAAGAACTCTCAAAAAATTTCAAAGACTGAAACCGTTCCAAGTTTGTTTCCTGACCACAGCAGAATTAAACTAGAAATCAGTAAGTTAAAGATAGCTAGACAACGTTTAAATGTTTGAAAGTTACTACATACTACGCGATTAAGTAACCCATAGTTCAAGAAGTCATAAAGAAATTAAAAAATATTTTTTAATAAATTTATTTACTTTATATATTTATGGCTGTGTTGGGTCTTCATTGCTGCGTGCAGGCTTTCTCTAGTTGTGGCGAGCGGGGGCTACTCTTCATTGTGGTGCACGGGCTTCTCATTGCAGTGGCTTCTCTTGTTGCTGAGCACGGGCTCTAGGCGTGCAGGCTCAGCAGTTGCGGCACACGAGCTCAGCAGTTGTGGCTCGCAGGCTCTAGAGCACAGGCTCAGTAGTTGTGGCGCACGGGCTTAGTTGCTCCGCGGCATGTGCGATCTTCCCGGACCAGGGCTCAACCCCGTGTCCCCTGCATTGTCAGGCGGATTCTTAACCACTGTGCCACCAGGGCAGCCCTAGAAAATATTTTAAACGAATGACCTTAAGATGTGTTCAAACAAAACTCAAGTGAGTAAATTTTAAAAATTTTATTGGCTTCATTTGACAATTCATGAATCGGGTGGCATCCCATTAGCAGACAGAAGAGCTGTGAGGAGATGTTCAAAATGAAAGATTTCTATAGGCAGAAGGGAGCAGGGACAAGGAAGTGATTTAGGCGAAAAGGCGGGTTGGCTGGAGCAAGGTCGCTCTCCTTGAGGGGACGGCAGGGGTCACTCAGGGAGATTAACCCCCCAGTGCTAATCAGGGGGTTCCTGGCCGACTGGTTCACGATTCCATCTCTGGGACAGCTGAGACTGCAATTCAGTAAAACCTCAGTTTGGTGACGTGGGGCTTAGTATAATAAGGCAATTTATTTGGGGCCTATATTGTCTTGTCTTTAACAAATGCAACTTATTTGCAGGTAAAATAGTAATTAGAAGGAAATTTATATCCTGAGTACTTCTATTACCAAAGATTAGAAGCTAAAAGTGAAGAATCTAGCTCTATATCTTCAAAATTAGAAAATGTACAGCAAATCAGTCTCAAAGAATGCAGAAGGAAGGCAATAAGAAAGAAATGAATAGAAATCAGTGCACAGAAAACAATCGTACAACAGAAAAATCAACCAAGCCAAATGCTAGCGCTTTTGAAAGTCTTATTAAAATGCTTAACCACTAACAAGCTTGATGAAAATATAAAGGTAAAAGGCACAAGCTACCAAAAGCAGTAATGGAAAATGGACATCTCTGCAGAGCCTAAAGAAATAAAATGGGTAATAAAAGCAAGTTACGGACAACTTTATGCCAACTTCCAGCTTAGATGAAATGTACAAAAAAAGGGAAAAAAAGCACAACTCACCAAAGCTGACACAGGAAGAAACAAAACATAAGCTCTAAGGTCAGCAAATAAATCTAATCTTCCATGGAAAACCTCTCCACAAAAAAAAAAATCTTCAGACCCAGACAACTCTAGTAGCAACTTCCTCTAATCATTGAAATATGAGTGGTGACAATACCACACAGCCTCTTTCCGAAATGAGAAAAGAGTCAGCACATCAAGAATCAGGAGGCCAGAGTGGCCTTGACCCCAAACCCTGACAATTAATTTACAAAGCAGGAATACTGCAGAATGATCTGTCTCGTGAGGATGTAAGTTAGAATCCTAAACAAAATATTAGTAAATTGAATTCAGCAATTTGTAAAATGTAGGCTACATCAGGATCAAGGGCATTTAATCCAAGGATACAATTGTAGTTGTACATGAATGGAATTAACTCACATCACCCCATTGACAACAAAGGAGAAAATCACACAATCATTTCAATAGATGATGAAAAAATATCTGATAAAATTCCACATCTATTCTTGTTAAAACCTCTTAGCAGACTAGGAATCAAAGGTAACTTACTATAAAGCTGTAGTAATCAAGGCAGTTTGGTCTAAGCGTAGACATGTGGACTTAGTAAATTAGATGGGAACCCGAAGCCTCCACGGGTCCTGCCCCTCCCACAGGACACAGGTGACCTCGTCGTGGGACGGTGTGATATTTTCACTAAAATGCGTCTCATCGATTTGGGCAAAAGAAAATGAATCCTTATCCTACCTGTATCATCTTGAAAAATTAGTTCCAGATGGATTGTAGGTCTGAGTTTTGCGAAAGATAGAAACAAACAAACCAAAAACTGGTAGAGGGACACATAGGACAATATCTTTGATCTTTAAGTGGACAGAGATTCTCAAACTGCCTCCAGAAGAGAGTTCAACGCAAGCAGAATGTATGCACCGGTAGACACTCAAATTAAAAACTTCTTGCCTTTAAAACACAGCTCTCAGAGAGTGAAGAGTCACGCCAAAAAGAGAGCAGACATTGATAATACTTCCGCCCACCATGGACTTGTGTCCAAAACACATAAAGAACCAGTACGATTTACATTCCCACCAACAGTGCAAGAGGGTTCCCTTTTCTCCACACCCTCTCCAGCATTTACTGTTTCTAGATTTTTTTGATGATGGCCATTCTGACTGGTGTGAGATGATATCTGATTGTAGTTTGGATCTGCATTTCTCTAATGATTAATGATGTTGAGCATTCTTTCATGTGTCTGTTGACAATCTGTATATCTTCTTTGGAGAAATGTCTATTTAGGTCTTCTGCCCAGTTTTGGATTGGGTTGTTTGCTTTGTTGATATTGAGTTGCATGAGCTGCTTGTAAATTTTGGAGATTAATCCTTTGTCAGTTGCTTCATTTGCAAGTATTTTCTCCCATTCTGAGGGCTGTCTTTTGGAGAACAGTATGGAGGTTCCTTAAATAACTAAAAATAGAACTACCATACGACCCAGCAATCCCACTACTGGGCATTTCCCTGAGAAAACCATACTTCAAAAAGAGTCATGTATAACTGATTCACTTTGTTGTAAAGGAGAAACTAACACACTATTGTAAAACAGTTATACTCAAATAAAGATGTTTAAAAAAAAAAAGAGTCATGTACCACAATGTTCATTGCAGCTCTATTTACGATAGCCAGGACATGAAAGCAACCTATGTGTCCATCAACGGATGAATGGATAAAGAAGATGTGGCACATATATACAATGGAATATTACTCAGCCGTAAAAAGAAACGAAATTGAATTATTTGTAGTGAGGTGGATGGACCTAGAGTCTGTCATACAGAGTAAAGTAAGTCAGAAGGAGAAAAACAAATATTGAATGCTAACACATATATATGGAATCTAAAAAAAGATGGTCATGAAGAACCTAGGGGCAAGACAGGAATAAAGATGCAGACCTACTAGAGCATGGACTTGAGGACACGGGGAGGGGGAAGGGTAAGCTGCGACGAAGTGAGAGAGTGGCATGGACATATACACACTACCAAACGTAAAATAGAGAGCTGGTGGGAAGCAGCCGCATAGGACAGGGAGATCAGCTCGGTGCTTTGTGACCACCTAGAGGGGTGGGATAGGGAGGGTGGGAGGGAGGGAGACGCAAGAGGGAAGAGATATGGGGACATACGTATATGTATAGCTGATTCGCTTTCTTGTGGGGCAGAAGCTAGCACACCATTGTAGAGCAATTATACTCCAATAAAGATGTTAAAAAAAAGAACCAGTACAAACCAGTAAGGCAAAAAAAGGTGAGTCTGCTGAGAAGAGCAAGGGTCTGAGCCAGGTGCCTCCCGACAAGGATGCTGTGTCTGTCGACATGTGAGGACACCCCCAGCCTCGTCAGCTCAGGGCACCGTGAGTTCATCCTGGCGCCACGGTGATGCCCACCTACCAGGGGCCAGAGTGAGAACCCCAGTTGCCGCCCAGCCCAGGTGGGGCTCTCACTTGCTTCTGTGGATTTTAGCGGCTTCAGCCCTTAGGAAAGCGTCTCCTAAAGACGAAAACACACCTGCGACCAGCAAGCCCCCTGCTGGGTTTCTTCCCCATGGCTGCACCATCCGGGAGAGAGAAGCCTGAGATGTTTCCTCTGAAATGGGGTGGAAGAGGTGACTAAAGGACCTCTGTAACCGTGCACCCATCATAACAAACAACTACCGCCGCGCACAGCAGCATTCCTGCGCCCGACACGCTCACGGCCGAGAGGCAGAAGCCGGCGTAAAGGTGCAAACTGGGAGACCCCAGTCACACGTAGTTCAGAAGCGGCAAAGCTAAGGAGCAGTCAGGGATGCGGGACACCGTAGCCGGGCCGCGTCCGGGAGGCTCTGGGAATGCACCCCCAGCCCCGTGACCTGGCCCATGGCTCTTCCCCCCGAGAAAACCCTCAGCTGCTCCCGGCACCGCCCTGGACGGCCTGCAAGGTCCCTGCAGGGACCCACCCCTGCCCCATACCTCCTCTCCCAACGACGCCGGATCCGCGTCCCTGAAAAGCAGACAGCGCTCTGCATTAGCTGATGAGAGCCTGGGGGCCTGTTTCCTGCAGGGGGTCTTGTGGGAAACGACAGCCCCGTGCCCAGGGCTTTCTGGGTCCCCCTCTGGTGAGAGAATCACGGCTCCTCTACGGCGGAGTCTCTGTGTGTTAGACGCGGCTTATCGGTGAACTGATTCCCTGTGGCAAGACCTCGGGGTGACACCTGTCTTCCCCGTCATGAGCAACGTGCCATTTCAAGCCCCTGAGGCGATCTCTCCAGGCGCCTCTGGGACCCTGATGTGCGGGGGTCACTCCCGCCAGCCTGGAGGACAGCGTCTCCACGCCCCTGCCCCGCCCCTGGCTGTCACCACGGGAAACACCACCTGTTCCCACGGATACGGCCGGGGCGCTTCCTGAGGCCTGAGGCACATGTCCTTCTGGTTGTTAGCGGGCTGTTGTGTTTTCTGGTCTGTTCGTTGCCCATATGGTTTTCTTGGCCCATTTTCAAAGATTTCCGTCATGCTCGTCTTGATTCGTAGAAGCACTTTCTATGCAGAGTGTATTTACTCTTTGTCATATAAATCTCAAGTATTTTCCTATGTGCTGGCCATTTAACTTTATTTTGGTGTACAGAAGTCACAAATATGTGTTTGTTCAAGCATCACGTATTTTATACATGGCTATCGCCGTTGTTGCTGTGCTTTGGAATGCGTTTCCCAGCCTGTTGTTCTTTATAACTTTTAAAACTCATGCAAGAAAATTTTTTCTCACTTACTTTCTTTATGAGAATCCCAGAAATATTGTTTTCACTATTAAATGCAGAAAATAACATCACAATTGCATTAAATTGCATTGTGAGCCTACCAGCTTTTGTTTTCCTTTCTTTTTTTTTTTTTTTTTTGCGGTACGCGGGCCTCTCACTGTCGTGGCCTCTCCCGTTGCGGAGCACAGGCTCCGGACGCGCAGGCCCAGCGGCCACGGCTCACGGGCCCAGCCGCTCCGCGGCACGTGGGATCCTCCCGGACCGGGGCGCGAACCCGCGTCCCCTGCATCGGCAGGCGGACTCGCAACCACCGCGCCACCAGGGAAGCCCGAGCCCACCAGCTTTATATGGTCTAGCCTGGGAACTCAACTACATTTCTATCAGTATATGGGGAAACACTCTGCATTCCAGGTGACGTGCCAGTGGGTTCCTGAACCACAGTCTCCCGTAAATATTAGATTCCCTCTGTCCAGGCCACTGGGGAAGCTGCGTGTGGCCTCCTCCCCTTGTTTTCTGCGCCACGTGGCCCATCCTATAGAGATGCCGGCAGTTGGAAGGAGTGATGTTCCTCCCAAAGCTTCCCCAGCAGATGAGGCGGCCGTGGCGTCCAAGCCGGGCCATCCTTTGGACAGGGCCACTCCCGCCAGGAAGGGCCCAGCGGAGGGTCACAGGCACTTCCGCACCCTTCCCCTGCCCTCTGAGCATCTGCTTTGGGTTCCTGTTTCCCTTTCCGTAACTCCAGCCAATTACAGACCCCGTGAGCTGCCAGAGGAGACCCAGGACCTGGATGAACAGTGAATGGGAGAGGGTGGGAGATGAGGCGACGCCCCCGCCCTCCTGCCGGGAGGACCCCCGGCCACGGCTCCAAACGGTCTGAGGACCACACGCCGCCTGCACTTCCCGGGCCCTTCCCCCCTCACCGTTGTCTCCTCCGAGAAATCAATTATCTCATTGCTACAGTCAGTTAAGAGTGAAATTAAATGGATTCTGAACATTCATAACAGGCTGTAATAAGACGAACTACCTCTTAATGATGCATAGAGGCCTCATGGAAATGAATTTCCTTTTTGGGGGGGTGGGAGTCAGGTGGGAGAACACAATGAGGGAGTTTCATCTGCTGAATTGAAATGAATATTGATTGCACAGCCGATAATTAATGGCAGCAATTTTTGATTAAAAATGAGTTCATTTAGCAAACAAGTGGAGTGTGGCTGCATATTATATCTAAAAATAGAACCAAGAAGAAAGGATCCTTGTTACACGGCAGGATTACAATGAGTGCTTTCATCCTCATGCTGATGTCTCTGGATTTGAAATGAGCTTCTCCATTCAGAAGCTCCCGGAACGCTGGTTTCCAGGGAAGGGGAGGCACCTGCCTCTTCCCGCTGCGAATTCGTTATGGCGAAGGATTCGCCGTGAGCCGCCGGCAAGATTGAGTGATGAGCGACCCAGGTGTTTCTCTCTGGAAATCCTGTGTCTCGGGGGATCCAGCAAAAACGGGACACAACAGAGTATCCATCTTGGACGCACTGAACTAAGAAACCCCCCGCTACCACCACTGGAAAATCTCATTCACATACATGTGCACATATATGATCACACAGACAAGAAATAGAAGGAAATGTTTATATGGCTATGGTCGGGGAAAATGAGAAGGCCTTCTGGTTTAGAACAGTTAAAATCCTGGATCAAACGCTCACAGCCCTTCAGGCAGTGGTGGCTACACTAGTAATTAAGGTCTGTTAGCAATCAGGGTCCAGGAACAATGAGAAGTGAGACACCAGGACCAGCCCTCGGCGGAGCAGGACAGGCAGACGGGGCTGGAAGACCAGTGGGTGCCAACGGGCTCTGTGCCGGGGAGGGGGACAGGGTCTGGGCCCTGAAAGCACGAGAGTTCAGAATGGAGATGTCTGTGAGCCCAGAACACCCCCCAAAGGCAACAAAACAAACACAAATGTGTGGACTAGAGAAAGTCTAATTTTCCCAGGAAAGAGCTGCTTTCTCAACCATGGCACTGAGTGAAACAGAAAAAAAATAAAATAAAATAAAAAGATTCCACCCATAGAAGACACAACATGGAGCGTGAGCCCTGATGTCAACTTGGGACTGATTGTAGCAAACGTCCCTCTCCGGTTAATGGAAGGGGGCGCTGTGCAAGCTGGGGGAGGGGTGTAGGAGATCTCTGCGCCTCCCCTCAATTTTGCTGTAACCTAAAACTGCTCTGAAAATTGCCTGAAACTAAAAGTAATTTTTAAAAATATTAACCTTAACCCTCACCTCTCGCCCCCAGCATGCCCTCACCTTAACGCAAACACACACGTATTCACTCCCTTGTGTTGCCCACCCCACACCAAAAAAAAAAAAAAAGAAGGGAGAAAAGCCAAATATTTTTAAAGGGCTGGATTGGCAGTGCCACCAAGCAATTAGCAGAAGCAAGCGTGAAGCTTACCTAGAGGGTTATACTTTACACATTATTCAAGAGAGCATGAGATTATAATTAAAAATCATGAGCCTCATAAAGGAAAAAGCCAACTGAATGTGTGAGTCAAGGGAAGAAAAGAAATGCACAATCAAGTCAGCAAAGCCTGAGGATATTGGAAGTATCCAGTTCAGAATTTAAATAAGCATATTTAATAAGTTCAGAGGAAAAGATGGGGATTGGAATATGACCGGGGAACAAGAGACGATCAAAACGGAAAAGGTGCATTTGTAAAAGAATGAAATAGAACTGCTAGGACTTCGGAACATAATTATTGAAATTTAAAACTAACTGCCAATTCAACACCAGTAAGTGGAAAGAGGTGTCACTCAAAAGCTTCCCAACGAAGCAGAAAGTCAAAGAGACTGAAAATGCAAGGGAGCTGAAGAAACTTGAAGAACAGATTAAGAAGGTCTGATGTGTCTACAAGCGTCCCAGAGGAAAAACAGAAAGAATGATGGAGAGCACGAGTTTAAATGGATAGGTGGAAGGAAAAATGTGGAGACAGAAATGAAGGACAATGAGAGAATCAATGTCGTATCCAAGAACCACTACAAGTCCCGAGGAGGATAAATTCAGGGAAGTCCACACCTAAACACATCATGGTGAAAACACAAATCACCAAGTCAAGGCAATCTGAAAAACAGCCATGGAGAAAGGACAGACCCCGCGCAAAGGGAGGGATTCCAGACAATTCCCCCTCAGCAGCCCTGGAGGCCAGAAGACAGCAGAGTGAGATCTGCAAGGAGCTGAAAGAAAATAGCAGTCCAACGAGGGAGGTCAACCCGTGCCAATACTTTTGTTAAGGGGAGAGAGACGGAGTCCACTTTCAGATGAACAAAACTGAGAGTTTGCAAAGCATGGGCACCATCGCTAGTGAATTTCAAAGTGACGAATCTCAGGAAGGAGAGACAGGATTTAGGAAGGAAAGCATGTTAGCTGCTGGCTAGCGCTAGTCTTTTTCTAGTGTTTTGTTTCCTTTTTCATCTCACAGCCGAGAGGCTGCTGGTCAGCTATTGTCAATACGCTGGGGGGCGGCAGCCCATCTCCTGTGTTCGCTGCCCCCTCTGCCCTGTCCTCAGGGTGTCCCATGGCTCAACCCCTCATTCCGTGCAAGGGTCCTCGCAGATGTCGCTTTAGCGGAGAGCTCTCCATCCAACTCACCTTCACTCTCCAGCTTCTTCCCTACTAATTCCCCGCGACGGTTTTATTGTCCCCAGAGGGTGCACGGCTGTGCCTCTGGCCAAGGGAAGTATGAGCTTCGCCACATCAGGAACTTTGCTTGGTCCACTGCTGTCTCCTCGTCACTCAGATCGGAGCCTGACACGCTTTGGGAGCTTGACGCGTCCTTACAAGTGAGTAGATTACCTCATTGCATCTTCAGAAGGACGTTGGAGTAGGAACTGTTAAGGTACTACTTGTGAAGGTGAGAGAACCAAAGCCTGAAAGGTGTGGTCGTTGCCTCAGAGGTGGGCACATAAACGAGGACCCTTGACCCTGACCCATATGACTCCAGAATGTGGCCCGTGTGGGCAAATAGAGAAGCTGGACCGTGCGACCGCCGAGGCACACGCGGCGGGGTCCCCCACCTCCTGCTTTTCCTGAAACACTTCTCATCCCCATCGCCCCTCAGGCCCTCCCCTCACTGCTCTTGGGTCCGTCCCCAGCCCCTCCTTGGTTCAGGCGTCTCTCCCTTCCCCTGCGAGTGTGGTCAGACAGCATCCCCCGAACCTCCCATAACCACTCAGGTCTAGATAACACCCAGCACAGCCACCAGCTTCCATGTGGGCCAGGCACACAGGCGAGTAGGTGGCAGCTCTCATCTAACTGAATTCCCCCAACTTCTCGGCAAGGAGTCAGAAGCACAAAGAAGGAAGTACTTGTGCAAAGACACACAGTTGTTGTGTCGTGGAGCCTGCATTGAGACCCAGACAACCCTATATCCAGAACCAACGCCTTCAGAGCTGATGACTGAGATGGGTGGATGGGTGGACAGACAGATGGCAGGATGGAAGGAGGGTGGATGGGTGGATGGAAGGAAGGAAGGAGGGAAGGAAGGAAATAAGGAAACAGGAAGGAAGGAAATAGAAGGAAGGAAATAAGGAAGGAAGAAGGGGAAGGGAGAGAGGGAGGGAGGGAGGGAGGGGGAAACAGCTGGATGGATGGGTGATGCATGTGATTTTACTGAATTGGGCTGATGATAAGGTACAAATGACCCCTGGGAGAGATGTTGCCATCTCTGCAGGTCTCAAGGGCACCTTGACTGGTCAGGGCTCAGAGTAGAGGAGGACGTCAAGTTCATTGGCTTTGCCACTGAGCCCCCCTGCCCTCCTCAGCACTTTCTCTCTCCCTCGGTCTTGCCTCCCGTCTCACCCCTGCTGTGTCTCTGGCTCTGGTGATTTCCACGGCCTCACCCTCCCTCCCTCTCTTCTCATGTCTCATTAAGGACCTCAGCAGACACTAGCCTCTCTCCTGGAGAAGAAACTTTGAAGCTGCATATCCATCTGTTCCGTGACACTGTCAAACGGCTCACGATTCCTCTTTTCAGCCATCCCTATTCATCAGCAGCTGCCTTTTGAGAAGGCAAAGCTCTTCTGCCGGTGAAGAAAACAAGTGGAGAGAGGCGGGTGTTTATGCAGTCAGCCTGGAGCCCTGGACCCTCGCGGAACCTCACCTTTCCAGGGGGCGCCCTCAGCCTTGCCTGTCTGGGAGAAAGCCACTGAATGTGTTTATGTGCAAATGTGCTTTTAAATTTCCCCCTTTCTATTGTTCTCCAAGCAATTCAATTGCTCTCATATGGAAGAAAAGGAAAGCGAAATATAAAGGCACGTAATTAGTAACATATAAAAGAAATGGTAATGAGAGCACAGAAGGTGGAAATGCAAATGACCCGTGTGTCTTTGTGGATGAAGGTCTTTGAGTGGAAGGACGGTCCCCTGGGCTCCTGTGAATATGCTGACAGCAGCCCATTATTCAGCAGATACTTGATAAACACTCAAAATAGGCGTGTGCGTGGCCCGTGATGGAAGGTGGCTCTCAGACGTCTGGGGGAGATTTTCTGCTAGAAAGAGCTCGGGCTTTGGAGTTTAGGGGTAACGGAAGGGTAGAGATTTTGCACACGTCCTGGGTAGGGAGTTACCCCGCCAGGTGCCCTCTCTCTGCTCCGTCTCGGGGTCACCCCACTACCCACCTATTCTCCTGGGAGACTCAGCGGGGGGAGGACCCCCACCCCCACCAGGATCCACAGCCAAATCCCTCAGCATAGAACGGAACCAGTGAGACTGGCGGTGAGCATCGGGGGCCACGGAGGGGGTGAGGGTGACTCCAGTCTCCTGCTGTTTGCAGAGACAGCACACAGAGAAAGGCCTCCTGTCTGTCTCCCATACAGGACCCTCCTGGCGAATGGTCCACTGGGCGCGGATGTTGTGACCATCCCGGCGCCGTAGATCTCCCGCTGGAAGATCACGGCTGGGAGGCCTGTCAGGAAAAGGTGCCGCGAGCCACCCCAGAGCAGGGAACGTACGTTGCCAAGTGTAGGCGACAACGTGAGTATTACGTGGAATTGGCGTGAAGAGCGCTGTTACTGCGAAATGTCTGCATGTGTTTTGGTAACAGAAACTGAAACCTACCAAACTTTTACTTGGGATTTTAAGGGCCTACTTTACGAGTAGATAAGAACAATGTGGAATTAGTATCTTAACCATTTCTAGTTTCCTGAGGATGCTACCTGGGCTGTATCCGCCCACCACAAGGGGCTGAAATTCATCAACTTATAAATAAATAATGAGCCACCCGCGAGAGCCTTCTGCACGGGACGCCAAGCGGCAGGCTTTCTGGGGGGCGTGAAGACGCGACGTCCTGCAATAAGACCCCAGTAAACCCCGGCTGATGAGGGGAGGGGTCGCTCAAGCGGCCCGCCCCTGGGTCCAGCATCCAGGCAATCAGTGCTTCTGGGGCGAATGGCCTTGACCCTCGTGGAGGGACAAGAGTCCGGCGAGAGGCTCCAGAAGAAGGAGGTTTGGTTAATTAACCCGCGTTTATTACGTTCCCTCTGTGTGTGAGAGGTGCTCTTCTAAGCGGTGGGACTACAGGCGTGAATGAAACAGGCAAAAATAAAGCCCCTCAGAGTCTAGCTGGGGAGGCAGCCAGATAAACAAGGCGTACATTACGGTAGGGGATTAGCGCTCTATGAAAAGCACAGAGCAAAGGAGCGGGGGTGGGTGGCGGCGTGCACGCGAGCGTGCGTCTTTGCACACGCGGGTCGTGCGCCCACGCGTGTGGCGTGCACAAGCGTGGGAGTATGAGTTTGCACGCACACGTGTGTGTGGCGTCTGTGCACACAAAGGGGTCAGGAGGGCGTCGTTGGGAGGGTGGCCGCTGGGCAGAGCCTGCGGGAGGAGGCGCGGCCGTCAGGAGGCAGGTGGACAGGCATCTGCGCAAAGAACTTTCTGGATGGAGAGAGGCCAGGGGGGCCGGTCGCGTGTAGGGAGCTAGGAGGTCTGCACGGGCAGGAGGGTAAGGGGGAGCCCCTCCCAGCCCCAGCCGAGGGCAGCGGCCAAGCGTAAGAAGAAACCAGCCGTCAGGACTGAAGGGCACAAGTGAGGACCTGGGCAGCCGACGTCCATCTCCCACAGGAAGACGTGCTCCAGTAAAGCCCCAGGGCCCCGCCAAGCCCTGTGAAGTTCTGCGCACACCCCAGGAGCCAGGCCGCTGAGTCCCTGCCGTCTGGGAGGCCCTCCGGCCATGCAGGTTCCCAGGCGATCACTGCGGACTCAATGGAGACATTCATGGCAGGTGCGGGACTCTCTACAGTGATGCTAACCTCGTCCGGCAAAGCAGATACGGAGCCGAGGACTGGATCAGGACGCGTCCGCGCTCCCGACCCCCACGGGACCCGCAGCCGCGGCGGGGAGGCGGCCATCCCCGCAAGGCCCCAGACGTGCGGCCGGCCGCGGGTCACTCCGCGGTCACTGCAGTGCTGTCCCTGGCTGTCATTAGGCTGGGCCCCCATCCAGGGCTGCACGGGACCCTGCGGGTGGACGGCGCGGCCCTGCAGCTGGGACCCTGCACCTCCAGGCCACGACACTGACCGTCCCGGGCGAATGTGTCCCTGCGAGACAGAGGACGCCCTTTCTCCAGAAGTGCCACGGGATTCCGGCCGCTGCTGTGGACTTTCAGCTCCGGGAGTTTAGGCATCCAGCCCGGCCTCGTGGGCGCTCCGGCCGGCTCGGGTCCCCCTCGGCCGCCCTCCTTCCTTCTCGTCCTAGATCTGAGGCGGCCGCTGTCCCCGCATCCCACAGGGAGGGGACAGCCGCGGTCACTGCCCAGCCTCTGGGAGGGGCAGGCACAGGGCCTGCAGAGTTTGCAGGGGGGGTGGTTCCTTTTCAAACAGTGAACCTCGAATGACCCGGGTCTCAAGCTGCAGACGGCAGCATCTCTGCCATCTCAGTTCCCTCTTCACTCCGTCACCCTGGACTCGCCCAGACGCCCTGGCTGGCTGCCCAGGACCTGGGCCTCGCCTGGTTGTGACACTGACGTCTGTGTCCAAACCTCCGCCCCGAGGCCGGCGTTTCCATCTCTCCCTCCTCAGCATCTGGAGAGGTTGGGACCCGCCATCTCTCTGGTCTCTCATCGTAGCTAGAGCTCGGTCTCCGTGAAGTCCCCACAAACAGCCGCGGACAGACGCACGGACGGACGGGGGGATGTGGCAGAGGCAGCGCTGGTCCTCACCCCGAACCCCACCTGCAGGTGCCAACTTCCCGAGGTCTCTGTCAATACACGCATTTGATTTGTGTGTTTACTTAGCTAGAAATGCTGCCTTTGGGTTACTTCCGTTTGATTCAGTACATGCGCTTTCCCTTTAAGACACAAAAATAAATATAATCAACGTTCACCGATAGATTCAATAATCGCCTGTTGAGAACCCGCCGGGCGCCCGGCACTGTTAGGTTGGAGGCTACGGTGGGGTCAAAGGTCAGCAGAGCTGGAGGCTCTGCACTTCCCATGACCTTGGCGAGCTGCTAACCTCCTAAGCCATGTCCTTGAAGTGGCACCAGCCAGAGTGTCCGCAGGGCAGGCGGGCTGTGCTCGCGCAGCCCCCCGAAGTAGCTGCACTTAGCTTTCACCGAACGGTGAAGTTGGTCCTTTCCCCCCAACGATCACATGGGAACGTAATCCGGCCTCTAAGAGAGGCCCCAACCCAGCGGTCTGTTTCCTGAGCTCAGAGAGCTTTCTAAGATGCTCGGGCGTCCGCATGCTCTGCGCGCCCCCCGAACCCCCCACCGCCCCAGGCGTGCATTGCGTCCTGGGGGAGCTGCGAGCGAGGCTCCTTTGCAGCCTCCGAGGGACCCGCTACCCAGAGTCGACCGCGCCCTTCTGTTTGCTTCCAATTTAAAAATTTTCCACCCAGCTCACTGTGCTTCCCCAGAGAACTCATAATTTGTGGAAATAGGATGGGAGATGCATATTTTGGTTGCTCTAAATAAAATTTACTGGTATATGCAGATTTCATGGCTAAGTGCCTTTTTTAAAAAAGCTTCCATCACACAATTTCTTGCCTATTGACGGGCTGCTCCATATTATCTAGTGTAATTAGATTTAGACTTTCAGCCAATCTTATGCATCACTTCAGCTCTTTCAGAAAAATGAAGGAAACTTTCCAAATGTTTTCCACGGTGTAACGTGGTGCCCAGGGACGGTGGTGGCAGCACCGGGCTTGGAATATCTTCTTTTCTCTCCTTTGCTCTCCAGGATGGGGAGCCCCTCCAGCGGCTCCAAGTGCAGGGGACCCCCACCGCTCAGAGCAGGCTGACCCCTGGCCCCCAAGCCCACCCAGCCTGGCTCACTTCCCCTGCGTCTCTACAAGGACAATCCTGTTTTTGTTTCCACTCTTCTGAATTCTACCCGCATTGCCCAAACACGAAGGGGGCGGGGAGAGGAAGAGAGAAAACCACCTCTAAGTAAATGAAGCTGCAGTGCTTTGGGAACGCGCCAAGCCCTTTCTATGAGGAGCTGTTATATCAGATTTCTCAGCAAGAAAGAAACAAGGAAATTAGTGTGCAGTTGAATCGGAGACTAAAATTAGCCATCTTGAAAAACAAATCTCTGATAAATACAACCAGGCTTTATGGCTAAAATTACAGGCAGCACAGATGGCATTCGATGGCATTTTATCTCAAGGGGGGAAATATTCCTTTTACATTAGAACATCAGCATTATAGGTTCAGGGATTATGGCGGCAGACTCTCACACCATTCTGTACACGCAACCAGCAAATGCCGGCAGTGTCAGCTGTGTGAGAGATGCTGGAATCGCAGAGCTGGTGTCCTGAAAGGTCGCTGTGGCCGAGCCCCTGTCTTCAGGCTGACTCATAGCTCATGGCATAGGCAAATCTCTTCTGGGTTCACAAGACACCCCAGGAAAAGAAGCTCCACACCAGTAGACTCCAGTGTCTTTCCCCAACGTCCATCAGCAGGTATCATGTTTGTCTGCCTTTTTGCTGTGTCTGTCCTTCCTTCCTGCCTCTGAAACTCCTGTTTTCCTCTTGACCTTCCCTGGGGTTTGGGGGGGAGGACTCCAAAGACACGGCTGACAGATTCGTCCTGACAGGCGAGTGGGGCACTGGCCCGACGTAGCCTCGGTTCCGTTACGTTGTCTTCTTCAACAAAATGAAGACACGGGATGAGTGCCCCTCAGAAGAACAAGGCAGCCTGTGTCTCTAGGGTAACAGGGTCTTCTGGGTTGGGTTGCCCAGGAGCATCTGGCAACGGCAGCGAGAGAACCAGAAGTGTGGAGTCCCAGCGGGACCAGACCCACTGTAGGGAAAGGCAGCCAACGTGAAAGGGAACCCCCAAAGTGGATGCCGTTGTTCGGAGGGTCTTCCAGCCTGCACATCTACCTGCCAATGGCAGTTTCCTTTTGGTTCCTACACCCTCTTACTAGGAAGGGAAGTCTCCAGTGAACCGAGAGGGGTCTCAGGTAGGCGACCATCCAGCCTAAATGTAAAGGAAGGTGTGCAGCCTTGGAGAAGGAAGGAGCGTGTAGCCCTGCAGGGTCCTACACTTACGGCTCCTCAAGCTTTGAAGGAGCTCGTTTGTTCCCCCAGAAAGCATCCTTGATTGACCAGACCTTTCACTGTTTTGTGTTTTTTTTTTCAACTTCTTCATTAGTGCCCCAAACTTAGATCATTGAAGTACAGTCTTGGAATTATTAGTTTTTGGCTTCGTATTTTGAAATAATGTTAGGTTCACAGAAGAGTTGAAAAGATAATACAGAGAGTTCCTGTATACACTTTACCCGGCTTCCCATAATGTTAACACAGCTTAAGTTGATTAAAATTGGATCATTATCAAGTAGTGTAGATATTGAAACTAAGAAATCAACCTTGACTTTATTCTATGAACTAAATGAAAGATTTCATGACTTTTGCCCACAAGGACCTTTTCTGTGACAGGATTCAGCCTGGGACATTCTGTTCACGTTTGTCGCGATTCAGTGATTATGCGTCCCTAGTCTCTCTGATCTCCGCCCATGTCTTAGTTTTTCCTTTTTACCGAGATCTTGACACTTTTGGAGAGTTATGATCACGTATTTTGTAGGATGTAATTTCTCTGATGTTTTCCCATGCTCACACTAGGTTTTGGGGGGTGGATGTCACAGAGGTGACGTGACATTTTATGTCACCTCTCAAGGGTACATGACGTCACTATTATTCTCTTTCCATGCTCTGTTTATCAGGGGAGAGCCACTAAGTCCCGTCCGCACTCAAGGGGAGGAGAATCGAGTTCCACATCCTGGAAAGAAGGAGCAACCAGTAATTGGCGGTCGTGTGTTCAAGTCACAACAGTCATTAGTAAACACTTCAGGGGAGACACTCCAAGACTATAGTGGCAGCTATATCTCCTTTCTCCTTGAAGCCCCGGTAATTTCAGACTCCGTCAGCGGCTCTTCCTGCAGCTGTTAGTACCACGGTGTTCTGATGATTTTCTATGTCCCTCGTTACTTTTCCTTTCATTATCTGGAGTTTTTATACAAGAAATATTTGTCCGTTTCGTGTATTTATTTATTTATTTATGGAGGCATTTGTTGATATCGGTGTGGCCTCGTGGACATTTATTTTATTCGGGGGGGGTTATAAATCAGTTATATCATTATGTATTTGGTTGTTCCAGCTGGCCCAGCTATGGCCTTGGAAGGTCTGTCAGGTTGGCGTCTGCATCCTTTGACCTGCTCCCATCTTTTTTTTTAGCACTTGGAGATTCTGGACCACTGCAAGGTGCCCCTGGAGCTGGATTTTGTATACACTGTCTGGGTGCCTGTGTGTGTGTGTGTGTGTGTGTATATGTGTGTATGTGTGTATGTGTGTGTGTATGTGTGTGTGTGTGTGTGTGTGTGTGTGTGTGTGTGTGTGGCTTTCTCGTGTCAGGATGAATTCAGCATCGGAGTCCATTCTCGTCTTCCCTTCGTTTGGCTGTCACCCCTTCTCTGACAATGAGAGATCTACATCACTTACTCACTTGCTCGCCTGGTACACACACAGTTACAGAATTGCTGACCTGTGAGAACCACTTTACCACCCAGAGAACAGGGCCAACACCAGCTCCTTTGTCTACCTTTACGGTTTCCAACCACAACGCCATTTCCAAAGTTGCTTTGATAAGCTGCTTCTCTCCCACCCCCTTTAGCAAGTTCATATCATACATGTTTAATACAGGTAGATTCATTTGTCAAGGTCTGCATTTCATCTTGGGATCCACTCACCTTCTGGTTCATTATTTTAAGTTTCACAGAGTAAAACTCACTTTGTTCCGTGGGTTTTGATAGATGCGTAGAATTACGTGGCCACCACCGCAGTACCTTACAGACCAGTTCCGTCACCCTAAACATTACCTTCCAACTCCCCTTTTGTAGCCAGTCCTGCCCCCACCCCCAAACCCTGAGAACCATCCATATGTGTTCTGTTCCGGTAGCTTTGCCTTTTCCAGCGTGTGGTATAAATGGCGTCATACGGGAGGTAGCCGTGTGGCCCTTACAGCAAAATGCACGTGAGACCCCCCCGTGCTGCTGTGGGTCTTCCTTTTACTTTCTGAGGTGTCTTCCACTGTGAGGAGACCCGCAGGCAGCCTCTCCAGTCTCCCGCTGAAGGACATCCCGGTTGCTTTCAGTTTGGGCAGCTGTGAATAAAGCTGCTATAAACATCCACATACCTGTTTTTGTGTGAATGTAAGTTTTTGATTTGGGTACATTCCTAAGAGTTGGCTTGCTGTTTATGTGGTAAGCAGATGTCTAACTCCGGAAGAGACGGCCCAGCCGTCCTCCGGGGGGGCTGGGTCACTCCATGCTCCCTCCACGCCCTCCCAGCGCGATGCACTGTCGGCTCCCTGCCCCCACATGGGTACCACAGTGGGATGTCATAGCCCCACTATGTGTGGCCTTACATTGTGTTTCCCAACGGGCAGTGACCTTGAGCATCCTTCCATATGCTTCTTTGACATCAATACACCTTCTTTTGTGAAGTGACGGTTCAGACGCTTTGCCCATTTTTTAAAATCAGGTTGTTTGTTTGGTTAGTCTTTTTGAGCAGCTCTAACCATGGCTGGTTTCTTACCTCTAGAGGTAGCCGCAACCAGCAGCTTGGACCTTTAGAAAAATCTTCCTGAAGAGAAATATTCTTTTCTTGTTTCTGACCAAGGGGTTGGGTCTGACGCCCACAGAATGACCCACAGGGCAGCCACTTCAGCCCGTGACTGCAGCTCCAGCCTTGGTGAGGAGCCCGCAGACCAACGGGGCTCCGGCCCCCTCCCTCCCTTCCACCTTTATCCTTGTTCCGTTCCAACTCCTCCGTCTCCATCTGGAACTGAATTTGGTGCTGGTCTGAAGCAGGGATTTACTTTTCTTTTTCAGGAGCGAACGAGTTCTTCAAAGATCATTCCTCAGCTGACCTTTTCTTCTCCCACTGATTTAACAGAGCGCAACAGGAAGTGCTTCTGGTCGACCTTGGCTGTGACACTGGTCTGTGTGTCTGGTCCTGCATCACTATGTTAACTGAAAGTAAATTATTCTGTAAAGTTCTTTGTTTACATATGAATTAGATTAAATCATTGGTTTTCTTTCTTTTTTTAACTACCACATAGATGGGACAAGAGAGAAAAGCTGATGATTTTCTTCTGGCTTAAAGAAAACTGCCAAGTGTGTGTGCTTTCAGGGGGCAAACGTGAGTTTCAGGACCATGGCCAGAGGGCATGTGTTCTCAACAGGCAGCTGTGGCATCAGCCTTCCTCTGGCCTCCTCCTGCCCCACGAGAATGGGACCCAGGGGTCACAGCCCCCAGACTCTTTGCAGGCAGAAGGGACTCAGATCCCACCGATCTCAGATGCCTCGGGGGGGTTTGAAGGTGGAAACGAGGGCTCGCTTTCCACTGACAGTGTCCTGGGGTCAGCGCAGGTTTCTGACGGCAGCTTGAGCAGGGGTTCCGGGGCGGGCGCCTGGCTTCGTGGGTGTCAGAGGCAGGGCACTGTGCACGCGGCTTTGCTGGTCTAGAGCCCGGGGGTCTTTGCATCAGAGCCCCGTGGACCTTGGGCCCCAGCTAAGAGAGCAAGTTCCTGGCGCCAGCAGCTTCCCCCAGACCTTCCCGACGGCAGCCACATCTGGATTTTTCTAGAAATCCTTCCAGGAGGGCTTAGCACCCCTTTTCCAGACCTTCCCATGGTGTTGTAAGCGCGGGATCCTCTAGTTCACGTGGGTTTTGTTGCCTGCAACTGAACCCTCGCGGGGGCAGTGACTGGGAACGCAGACTCCTGGTGGCCACAGTCTCTTTCCGTTCCGGGCGGTAGCATGAGACAGAACAGCATCTGCTTTTCAGCAGCCCAGCAGGGAGACAGCTTTTCAGCTGTCAGAGGGTCCTACAGCTGCAAAGCTACTTGCCGTGATTTCATGATTAGCTCACGTGGACACAAAAGTAGGCTGTGAAGACCAGAAGCCATGATGTGAAAAGGAAGGGCGCGCAGAATTTTCCGGATGGAGCACATCACGCTCAGTGCAGCTTGGCGCTCCGCTCGCCTCCCTGGAAGGCAGGACCCATCTTAAGCCGAGCAGCTCCGTTACCACCTAAGCCGAGTCCTGGCGCCCCCAGGCCAGCCCGCGTCCTCCGCTCCGGGCCCCAAGACAAGTAGGAGGCAGCGGTGCCTGGCGGGGGCCAAGGGGCCCGGGAGTGGAGGGCCTGGGGGCAGGGACAGGAGGGGCCACTAGCCTGGCACGGGGCCTCTGGGTGGAAGGACCTGCACGTAGGACAATCGGGGCAGGAGGAGGGGTGAGGTGTGCAGGGCATGGCCCCCCGTTCAGAGCAGGTAGGTGGTCGAGTGCCAGGTGTGAGGATGGCAGCCTGCACAGGTGGGCGGCCCGAGAGCGGAGGGGCCCCACCACCGGGCAGCAAGAGCACGGGATGACCTCGTGTGGCTGCGGTTTGAGGACTGCACCTCGCGCTCCTGGGGACCTTAGGGAGGGCTGGCGTGGGCACGTGTGTCTTTCAGGCTCCCCCAGCCCTTCGGGGCCCCTTCTCGAGTGTCCCCTGGAAAGTCAGGGTCCACCCTGGAGGGACACAAACTTTGTGGCCACCTCGCCGGGAGGTGCATGGGTCACAGAGAGCGCAGCCCAGCCCACGGCGAGCTCCCAGGAGCGTCAAGCAGGACAGCTGACGACTGGCCCGAGTCCGCTTTGCAGGCGGTCGCGTCACGACAGCTCAGGAGAGTTTCAGGGGTCGGTCGCGGACGGAGTCGCCTTCGTTTGCGTTTCCTTACCCGTCCGTGACAAACTTCGATTCTTGCAGACGTGCTAGTGTTTACACCCGGCGAGAGGAGGGGGAACTCATTCTGTGCGTGACGGGTTTGTGCGTGCGCTGGCGCAGGGGGCCGACGGGGACCCCTGAAGACACACAGCCGGCGGCGCTTGGTCTCTTTACAAAGACATCTTGAACGCCCGCGACAGCGTTTCTCAACTCTCTCCTTTTGGAAGTAAGATAAGGAGGTCCGCCGGCTGAAGTGTCTGTGCTTCCTCGCGAGTGGTGAGCGCGTGGGGGGAGAAGGAGGAGGGGCCACCACGTTAGCAGAGGCCACACATTCCAACAGAGAGAAGCGTCCAGAAGTACCGGAGTCAAACAGTGCAAGACACCTACCAAGACAGGGTCTTGGCCTTTGAAACGTGAGGAAAACGTCCTCTGGCATCACGTGTGGCGCAAGTTTAAGCCCCCGTGAAGCAACTTCTAAAATAAGCACAACTCAGTCACGGATACTAGTCAATTATTTCCAGTCCTACCATTACACGACTCGATGAATAAAACTGGTTCTCTGAACTGCGCCACAGGGGAACGGAAGCTGGCTCTTGTCAGGCCGACTGTGCTGATGCTGACACACAGCAAAATATTCTCAAGCAGAAACTGGGCAAGGGTGGGAATGTTAGTTCAAGTTGCAGAACTTCATAAATACGCGTATAAACCAGACTGCCAATGCAGTGGGCACTGTTCCTATTTTGCTTTTTTAAAATTCTTGTTCTACAGGTAACTTCCCGATAATCTACGTGATTCCCCCTACGTACCAATGAATCGTGCCCCTAAGGTTTGTTTGTAAGTTATTTTCATGTGAAACACATTTTCCTAGAGAAACAGTGTGGTAAGTGGTATCCCCACCACACAATAAAAACTTCTAGCGCGCGAGAAAGTCCCAGTTTGTAGTCAACACTGTCATAACGAGGAGGCCTCGTTGGTCCCGTTATAACAGTCAAAAGAGGGGAAAGCATGGGCGGCACACAGAAAAAGGGCAGAGAGGGGTGATCTGCCTTCGAAACTACTGGAACTGGGGACCGGATGCCAGCAAAGAGCCGCCACCCCGTCCTCACCTCAGTTCTCTCCTTTGTCGGCTAATCTCGCTCCCCCAGACTCTCCCCGAGACATGGGACCAACTGACCATCAATCCGGGTCCCGATCCGAGAGCCCCCGCCAGAGACTTGGGATCAGGTGTCCATCGGCCCAGGCACCTGTCCTGGAGCCTCACTGATAGGAGGGCAGAGACGGGCCTCCGTCCTGTTAAAGGTCTGCACGTCCCGAGGAGCCGTGGCTGCCGTCCTGTGATGGAGCCCCGGCACGGCCAGGACCAGAGGATGTGGGAGGTCCAATCGGCAGGTTCGCATGGCCGACAGAGTTCAAGTCCATCCAGCGAGACACACGGCAAAGGAGTCCCTACAGGAGGAGGGGTCCCGGTACCGTCTGTCCAGCCCGACAGAAGGGTCAGGACCACTCTGTGCAGACCCGGAGAGAGGAGCTGGGCGGGAGCTGGGGGACCGTCCACGCTGTCCTCAGAGGTGGCAGCGAGGAAATGGGCAACACCTTCGCCCCAGGGGGAGGAGAGGGAAGGAGGCCCCGGGGCTGCCATCGTGCGAACTAACTGATGGTGTCTAAATCTAGGCGACGCAGTGGTTGAGAGCCCGCCTGCCGATGTGGGGGACGCGGGTTCGTGCCCCGGTCCGGGAGGATCCCACGTGCTGCGGAGCGGCTGGGCCCGTGAGCCGTGGCCGCTGAGCCTGCGCGTCCGGAGCCTGTGCTCCGCAACGGGAGAGGCCACAGCAGTGAGAGGCCCGCGTACCGCAAAAAAAAAAAAAAAAAAGACTCATTCTCTCGTTTGTAGATTCTACATGAAAACTGCAAGGTTGACCTCTGGGTGCTTTCATCGTACTCATCGCTGCTGTTTCTATCACCCCACATGGAGTCCTCTGATCCACCTGGAGTGATGTTTACGCCTGGTGTGACGTGAACGTCCTCTTCATCCAGACGGGGCACCGCTAAGCCAGCAGCACTTACTGTCCAATCCATTCTTTTCTCCGGGTCAAGTCCCAGAGACTAGGTGCTTTGCTCAATTCCTGATTGTCCTCTGATGTGCTTTCCCATCCCTGGGCCGGGACCGGATTGACGCGATTAAAGAGCCTTGGAAAGAAGTTAGCCGTCGGCATCAGGCATAGTACGATGATTATTCTTTTTGTTTTCTTGACTATTCGTGGGACTTTATTACTCCGTATAAACTGCAAGATCATTAAACAAGGTGCCTGGGAGTCTGACTGGAATTGCATTAAACTTTTCCATTATGTTGGGAAAGATGGGAGTTTCGGGGGCCCCGCATAACACCTAAAATTCCAATCCTGTCCCATATTACATTACTTCACATCTTGTTTTATGTCCATTAAAAAGATTTTCTTTCCTTCCATTTAGGCCTTGGACCTTCATTTTCAAGATAATTCCTATTCATTGTATAGTTTTTGCCAATGTTGTGAACAAAATATCTCCCTCATTTCCGTTTCTGGGTATTTTATTTCTAGCATAGGAAAGCCTATGGATTTTTGTGAGCTCACCATCTGCCAAGCTAACTTACCGAAGTGGTTTAGTCATTTCTTTTTAAGCCAGTATTGGTGATTTGTGTTTTCCTAAACTATCAACCATTTCATCCAGATCTCAAAATAGTTACTGTACAGTTGTGCACGGAACCCTATGCTAAAATGTGTTTTCATTAGTCCTACAGAACCCGATTGAACACCCAGTGTATGCAGTTCTAATCTCTTTTAAAATCTGTTAAATGTGTATGGTCTCACTCTTATTTTTTCTTGATTAGATTTCCTAGACATTTATCTATTTTATTAGTCTTTTAGAAGAAATGGTTATTTAATTTATTTACAAAACCTACTTAATGAATCTCTTCTATTATTTTCCGCTTTCACTTTGATTTACCCGGGCGTCCTACTATCTTTACTTCTGCTCTATTACTCGATTTCCATCTTCTTGAGCTGAATTCTTAGCTCACCCAATTTTGTTTTCTGTCTTGGAACACCAAAGTGTTGACAGCTGGTGTCTTCTGAGTGCAGGTTCGCCCACAGTGGGCAGGGCTGGCACCTCCTGTTTTCTTCAGCGGATCACAAACGCTGGCGACGTGAGTGCCTGTACGGTGAGCGCTGTGACCTGGACCAGGGGTCTGTGATGGGCTCCAGCGCGGGCAGCGGGCCCGATGCCTGGACGGGCCTCCGCCGTGCTCTGGGGCCGGGGCCGGGAGGATGCCTGCTGCGGCGATGCTGCTGCTTCTGCCTTCACTGCACGGGGGCGGAGAGTCAGCACCGGGGACGCTGGGCTCTGCAGGTGGCCCTGCCCGCCGTGCCCGCCGTGCCCGCCCTGTTCTGTGAGCCAAACGGCTCAGCAGCTGGTTGGGGCTGGGCTTCTGTCTCCAGCAGTTTTCTAAGATAGACTGTAATTTGAAATTATGGCCGCCTTCTTTCAATTTGATCAATAAGAAAATAAGATGTGTTCGGGTGGGAACCTCTCATTTTTTTCCATTAATACTAAGCTTTTGCTCATTGTGGGAAGCAGCTGGTACACAAGACATCTGACTCATGGAACTGAGATTTTTCTCTGAGCCTTTGTAGAGTTCATTTCCCCCCGGTGCTCCACGGAGCCTGGGAGATGAAATGCATTTTTTGCTTTGTAAGGGAAAAGTTGTCTATAACTTGCATTATTGCTTCATTTGCCTACTTTCGTCTGTCTTCCCTCCCCCCACCTCGCAACATGATAAGCATCGTGACCACAGGAGATGTGACCTTCTTTACTCACGATTATGTCCCCCGTTACTGGAACAGTATCTTACGTAAAGTAAACATCTCAAATAATTGTGGAAAGACAATAAAACTCATACTCATCAACAAAACTATCGCAGTTCCAGGCATCCAACCCGAAATTAGTAAACATGCGGGAAAACACCACCGTAACTCCAAGAAGAATCAGTCAATAGAAAAATGCCCAGAAATGACAGAGATGTTGTAATTTGCAAACAAGGAGTTCAAAACAGCTATTATAAATGTGCTCAAAGATTTAATAAAACACATGGTCACAGCGAACAGAGAAATAGAAACTGTAAAGAAAAAACCAAATGAGACTATTGCTAAAACACACACACACACACACACACACACACACACACACAAAATAACCACACTGACTAATACACTGGATGGAATTTTGAGCAAATTAAACATAGAAGAAGCAAATAAAATTGAACTTGAAAATAGAGGAGTAGCAATTTTACTAAGGAAAACACAAAGAAAAGAGAAATACTGAAAAAATTTAACAGAGTCTCAGTTACCTGTGGTACAATATCCATCTGCCTAAAACACCCAAAATTGGACTTCCAAAAAATGGGATAAAGGAAAATATTTGAAGAAATAAGATTTTCTTTCTAAATTTGGTAAAAACTTTAAACTCTCCCCTAAAGATAATTGTTGGGAAAGGTTCAATCTGGCCCGATATGGAACAACAAGAATATCAGAAAGAAAGAAAATTGCAATTGATTGAAACTCACCAAACATATAAAACTCATATGTTCACAATGATGGCCCAAAAGTGCATCCTTATTGGTCAAAAGGCGGAGACCGCTAGAGCCAACTCTTCACCTTGAAATTAAAGAGAAGAAGGTCAAACGTTATCTTCCCGTATTTAAAGTGATGAGAGAGGGCTTCCCTGGTGGCGCAGTGGTTGAGAGTCCGCCTGCCGATGCAGGGGACGCGGGTTCGAGCCCCGGTCCGGGAGGATCCCACGTGCCGCGGAGCGGCTGGGCCCGTGAGCCGTGGCCGCTGCGCCTGCGCGTCCGGAGCCTGTGCTCCGCAACGGGAGAGGCCACGACAGTGAGAGGCCCGCGTACCGCAAAAAAATAAATAAATAAATAAAGTGATGAGAGAAAATTCTTTACAGAAAATTCCCAGCCATTACTCAAAAATGAAGTCAGAATTAGAAAATCACCATTTGTAAACTCTTAGTGATGTGAGGGCTATTATGATGGCCTCGGGTGTTTGCTGAATGGATCTTATGAGCTGCCCAATAGTCATAAGGGGCAACTCCTCACGTTCATCTAGTGAAGGGTGACCGGGGATCGGGGGCGTCAGGAGGACCCGCCAGTCTCCGTCCCATTAAGATGTAAGCGCCCCCCAACGCAATGTAGTAGCAGAAACTGGCTCCACTTGGGAAGAATTCCTGAGAGAAAATTGAACTAGAATCAGATCAAGCCCAAGATCCATCTAGCAGTTTACATGAAACACAGGGAAAGACAGACAAATCAAAAGACACCAGCTTCTCCAACAGATCAATGATTTATAAAGGAAAATGAACAGTCGTATGAAATAAAAACCTGAAAATACCTAGTCACAAACTCAGAGAATAAACCAACTATGAAAAGGCACCTTGAAGACCATAGGGAAATTTTTAATATAGATTGGAAATTATAAAACATCAAAGGATTTATTTCTGGGACCTTCCTTAGATGTGATCGTGGCGTTGTGGCGTTTGTAAGAGATGGATGAAAAACAACAACAAAAAAGAGATGGATGGATGGATGGATGGATAGATAAATAGATACAGGTAAAGATACATGGAGATACAGGTAAAGATACAGATTTTATATGTGTGTGCATCCTTTAAGTAAAAGCCTATAATGAAGCATTTATGTTTAAGATGCTATGGTGTCTAGAATATGCTTGAAAATATTTGAGAAAATATTTGAAGAAATATTGGCACAATGTTTTTTTAAAACTGGGGTGATGTATACATTGGTGTTTATAATACCAGTCTGTCTTCTCTTTGAAATCCTTTATAATAAAAAGTTAAAATAATTTGTTGAATAAAAGAATAAATTAACGAATGTGTCACAAGGCTATGCAGGGTGCCCACCTTGAATATAAAGAATTAGGAGTCAGGGAATGTAATCAGTCATTAAAATTATGCTAGTCAGTAAAAACAAAAACAAAAAAAAAAAGGAAAGAACACGTCTACAGCAAGGGTAAAAGTATTGCGCGGAACGAATGAGTGACTGAATTAAATAACTTCATGTCTATGGTCTCTTCTGGTTCTGGTCATGCGCCCCTGATCCTAAACTGGGAAAAAAAATGACAAAACTTGAAGAAAGCATCTTTATGCATTAAGTCATTCAGGTCAATGAACGAACCTTTAAAAGTACCAAAAAAGAAAAGTAAAAACCAAGAAGTTTACAGTGAAAATATGAAAGATACCCAGGGGACAGGACGTGAAGTAGAAAGACTCAGGCAAATTTGAGCTGTATGATAATATATAATAAAAGTTAAAAAGTAGGGTGGGGGTGACACTGTCTACTGGGCCCCTGACGTAGTATTTGGAGAGCGGGTCTGTCCAGGGCACAGAGCTGCGGGCGGCTCAGGTGGGAGCGCTGAGCAGAGACCCCCCGGAAGGGAGGGACTCCTGGCCGTTTGCTCAGCTCACGGTGGCCTCGGGGTGTTTGCTGAAGGACCGTGTGGGTATCAGAGGGCACGAGACCCGCGGCTCTTGAGGAGTCTATTGATGGGGCTGGGTTTGCCCTGCTCAGAAAAGATTAAGAGGGTGCAGGGAAAAGCCCTTCAAATATTTGAAGAATTTTCAAGTAGAAGAAATAGTTTTCTTGGGTGTATGTGTGTGTCCTCCAGGCGCTGAGCCGAAATCTGTGTCAAGAAGCAAGAGAAAGATTACAGCTCAATGTATGGATGACATTTTTTGTGCTTAAATGTGTGTTGTTATAGGTTTGCTCCTAAGGATCCCGGCCACGTAACTGTAACAGGAGCTGCTTCTGCACCAGAGACCATTCTCCCTGGCCCCCAGGCAGAGGCAGAAAATCCTGGACAAAGAATGTGTGAGGGGAGATTCCAGGACAGGTTACAATCTCCAACTTGGGATTCTGGGATTCTCCCCCGAAAACTGGGAATCATTGGTTGTAGGGGTGTGTGTGAGAGACAGAGACAGAGAGACAGAGATAGAGAGACAGAGACACACACAGAGACAAAGAGAGACACAGACAGACAGAAAGAGACAGAGACATACACAGCAGAGACAGAGAGACAGAGATAGACAGAGACAGAGAGACAGAGACACAGAGACATACACAGAGACAGACAGAGACAGTTAGAGACACACACAGAGACAGAGAGAGACACAGACAGAGACAGACACTGAGAGGAAGGGAAGAAGAAAGGAGGGAGAGTTTGCATCCACGCTCGCAGCCCTGGGGGGTTTTAACACACTCCCTTCATTGCATTGTAAAGAGGACCACAGGAGATGTACCAAGTGCCCAGGAAAACACCCATCCGTAGAGAAAAAACCAGGACATTTGTTTCTTAAGACCCTTTGAGGAAGAGTCCAAACGACAGCCCTGGAGGACCTATTTTATTTTTCTGCCTGGAAAGGAGGTGATGGAGGGTAACAGCCTTTTCCTCCATTTCTGGATGGTAAATGCTGCTTGCATCGTCTCCTTTCTTGACTGGCTTTATTAATAAATAATTGAAGATGGCATATGTTGGCTTCAGCACTGGAATCCCTACGTTAAGGACAATAAAGTAAATGGTGTCATGTAGAGATGCATTATTAATTAGCGGCTACCGTCTCGGTAATATCCCGACAAGCACAGAGGTGCTTGACTTAACCTCGCCTGCAGTTTTGTTCTCCCATTTTTCAAGACCTCTTGGTAAATTCCCAGAAATGACGCTCCTGGCAGCATCTTTCAGAGAAGGGGGCGGCTCTCCTCCGTGGCACCTTCCCTGCTGTCCTCTTCCGGGTCCTGTGCCCCTCGTGCATCTGGTGGGGGGACCGGCCCTGGGGGGGGGTCTCGTCCTCACTGCAGGCTGGCCTGCTGGTGCCAGGCCTGACCTTGGGTGAATGCTGTCTTTGCAGGGGGCTGGGCTGTGGAGCCAGCTGGTGACTTCACAGGAGTCCTGAGAGACCCCTGAGCCCCAGCACTTTCAGGACATGTGGACACACCCTTCCAGGGCTGCACCCCCTTAACTGCTCAGGTGACCTCTCAGAGTGTCCAGACACCCCCCTGTCTTCACCCCGGCCTCGCTGGTCCAGCCCGGGGTCTTTCCTGCAGGGCCAGAGGCTGGGGGACGGGGAGCTGTCGGCTTAGGTCCCTGCAGAACACAGTGGGTCCTGGGATCCGGGAAGTTGGCAGGTAGGGCCACCTATGCTGGGCAGGGGCTCAGGAAGCGGGGAGCATCCCTGCCCCCAGGAAGTAACACATCAACCCCGCCCCCGCCAGGGCACCGACTCAGCCGGGGATCCGCAGCTGCGCTACATTTCTGGAGAGTAAGGGATTTTAGACACATGCTGGGAGACATAGCAGTCAGTGTTGGAACGTCGCTGACAACCTAGGTGACCCTGCGTCTTCACTGAGAAACAGGGAGCAGTGTGTCTGCTGCTGACCCCTCGGCACTGTCACCGGCTGCTTGTTGCCCAATGCAGCGGAGCCCAGCAGACCTGCCCGGGAGCCCGGCCGGCTCAGCTGGGGTAATTCAGGGACTCAGCCCAGGTCTCCATCTCCCTTCCACAGGATGGGACATATGACATCTATCCATTAGGACGGAAGGAGTAATCATGTGTAATGGTTTCATCTATCACCAAACCTGCCACATGCTCAAAACATCCCATAAATCATCGTAGAAAATGATAACGGTATTCCCATGATCTGTGTCTGCTGCTTCAAAAACTACCTTCTAGGGCTTCCCTGGTGGCGCAGTGGTTGAGAGTCCGCCTGCCGATGCAGGGGACGCGGGTTCGTGCCCCGGTCTGGGAAGATCCCACGTGCCGCGGAGCGGCTGGGCCCGTGAGCCGTGGCCGCTGAGCCTGCGCGTCCGGAGCCTGTGCTTCGCGACGGGAGGGGCCACAGCAGTGAGAGGCCCGCGTACCAAAAAAAAAAATTTAAAAAAAAAGAAAAAAGAAAAAGAAAATCCTAAAGGTGCTACCAGAAAACTACTAGAGATCTTCAATGAATTTGGTAAAGTTGCAGGATACAAAATTAAGACACAGAAATCTCTTGCATTCCTATACACTAACAAAGAAAGATCAGAAAGAGAAATTAAGGAAACACTCCTCACCCAGTTTGAGGCTGAGCGCTCAGAAGACGGTAGCACTGGGTGGGAGACGCACCTCCTACAAAGCAGCAGGAGCCAAGTGGGGCCCCGTCCTGGGAGGCACGGAGGGACCTCGGCAGCAAGGCCAGCTCCCGTCCAGGCAATGCCCCCGCCCCCGCTTTGCAGGCAGCCTTGGGCCGCTCAGTCTCTGGGATACCAGGAAGATGGAGCTGGTGGGCTAACCTCAGGGCACCTTTAAAACCTTCACCGAGTATCACACTTACCAGGCTCCCCAACTCCCTCCATCCCCCTGGGGTTTCTCACCTGCCCGTGTGCCGTGTCCATCAGGAGGAGGGGGGCTCACGGCAATTCGCAGGAGGAAACTTAATTCCTGAGATGGAGAAAAGTTGGTCAAGACTTTCTGTGAGTCTTTTTCATTACATTCCTTCTGAAGCTTTTATTAATTTAGTGGGGCTTCTTAATTAAAGTCTCGATGAATAATTGAAGCGTAGTTTTTGATTATGCCAGAGTTGGTGCCATTTTGAGGTGTAATTGTAACTAATAAATTAGTTAAATAGGTAAGATGATGAAATCCTGTCTCAAGAGGGACACTCACAAGTTCAGGAATGTATCTACATGTCATTCAGAAAATGTATGCGGACACAAATAGATGACGAGAAGGAAAAGCAGACCATAGCTTATTCATCAGCCTTTTTATTCATCATCACTTTGCCTCAAACACCAAAGAACCTACTGGAAAGACACATAGTTTTGTTCACAACATCAATCAAAAGAAATGCTTTATTTCTCGTCCACACAGGGAAACTTAAATGAAATATAAACTCCTCATCAGATGCCTGGTAAAGCAGAAAGAATCTTCACTCCCGGCACTAAATCAGTCTTGACATTTACAACTTCATTAAACAATGAAACAAAGTCACAGTTTGTACCTCATAGAGGATGACAGTCCTGAAATCCAACCCCAAATTCAAGGAATGGTTACACATTTGTAAGGACATGAGATGGAGGCTTAAGGGTTTCATCGCAGACTCAGAAAGTTAGCGAAGGTTGTATTTATCCAATATTTATTCAAATGAACGATGGCACTTTGCTTTGAGCGTGACGAGGAAGGTTTAAGATAAAGACGACGCTATGCCCAGAGTCCCCAGGTGGGGCCCCATAACCGCCAGAAAAAACCACAGTGCTTCCTGGAGGTTAAAACGTGCAAGCGGTTTTATCAGCAGCAGGGGATGGTCCCTAACCCCAAACGCTCCGGGGCGGAGTCGGCAGCGCTCCCAGGAACGACGTCTGTGGGCCACTTCCAAGCGCTGTGCTTGTCCATCCCACGGTCGGAGTGATGCTGGCGCGGCCCCCTCCTCCCGTAAACCCTGAGACCCTGAGGAAGTGACGCCCCCGCGCCTCGGGCAGAGCTCTGCGACCCCGGCAGAAAGAAAGGCTTTTCAGGGACACCCCCGGTGTCTGGTGACAGACAGGGGCGCCCCCAGGACATGGTTTCACGGAAAGAAGCGCCGTCGGCGGCCCCTGTGGGCGGGACGGGCAGGATGTCTGTAAACTGGGGGCGCACACCCACCCCGCGGCGGTTCCAGTGAAGACTGTTCTCTCTGGGGTCCCCAGATTCTGGGGTTCCCTCTCCCCGCTCCTCCCTCACAAAATCTTGGCGCCAGCCTAAGTCAGGCCAGGCCCCTCCTCTGCTGGAAACCTGCGACGCCCCATCACAGACAGGCTGGAGCCCCTCCTTCTCGCCACTGGACACGACTCTCCCTGTCATCCCCCTTCTGGCCACCTGCGACCTTTCCACCGGCTGAGGCCTCCACCTGGGTCCTCTCCCCAGGTGTCCACCTGGCCACCCCGTCCTCAGGGCACCCCAGCCCCCTGCCTTCCCACCCCCACAGCTGAGGGCCCTGCGGGCCATGCAGCACCCGCCAGGGCAGGGCTCCTGCTGTTCGGGGGAGAGGGGGAACGAGACCCCACACGCGGGGGCTGCTTTCCAGCTTCCGAAGCGCACTTTCCAGCCACCTTCCCTTACGCCCAGCCCCTTCCCATCCTCGCTTCAGCCCGAGGATGCCTGGAGGTGATGCTGGGGGTTTGTTAAGGGCTCAGGCACAGGCAGGTACCGGGCCCGGGCGCCCGGTCAGCGCTGGCTCTGGTAAGACGTCCCCTCGAGGGGCTGGACAGGAAGAGAGAGGACCCGGGGGTCAGGTGCGCCTCCCAGGCCGGTGCACCGGGACCACATCTCCACTCTGCCGTCTGCAGGTCTCAGCAGACGTGCTCAGAGGGGATCCCCACGTGGGCAAAATGCATTCTTGCCCCAGATCCTATTGCAGTCCACGTCTTCTCTGCCAGATTTCTCAATCCCAGAGCAGGAAAGGGGGTCACAGCACCCAGGTCCTCGATTCTTCACTGTTTAGTCAGCCTGTCCTAGCAGAAGCGTGGCCTGGGGGTGGCCGTTGAGACAGGCCCCCTCGGGGGTGCCCCCCGCAGACGTGCTTCTCCAGCTGCTGGGCGGGGGTCTACCAGGGCCACTCTGCTGCCAAGAGGCTCCTCGCCCTCGGGGCCGCACGGAACCACAGGCCCGACGACGCAGAGCGGTGGGCTCTGCTCCCGGGCAGCAGGAATGGGCAGGCATGCGCCCCCGGACGAGGGCGGGAAGGAGGGCACCCCCCGTGACGGGAGACGCTCCCTGAGGCCCACCCTCCGCCCCTCAGCTCCTCCCTTGCCGCGTCCTCTCTCCTCGGCAAAATCACGCGACGGCTCCATCTGAGTCTCCACCTGGTCCCCACCCTAACGCGCACACCTGAGCGAGGCGGGAGGAGCGAATGCCTCCCACGGGACTGGGCTCCTCGGGGAGAGAAAGAGAAAAAAGCCTTTGTCCGAACGTCACTTCCCTCCCCGCAAAGTCCCCGCAGCACCTCACCAACTCCCGAGCGTCTGGAAGGTTGTGGGGGGTGGGGGGAGAGGACACGGACAAAGATCTTTCCTTGAGGGGCGTAGCAGCCGACAGAGGCGCCTGAGGACCCCCGACACCCGCCTCAGTCAGCTCCTCATCACCTGCTGAAACCAGTGGGCTCATAAATGACTCCCCGAAAATACAGATTCCCAGGCCCCCTGAACCGAGGCTGCATCCTTCCTGCAGGCAGTGGGCTGACAGCTTCCTGCTCCGTTTGCAGCCCCCTCGGGGTGGAGCTCAGTCCCGGTGCCACCGTTTTGGGGACGGCTGACCAGCCCCAGGTGAAGTTGACCTCACTGCTAAAAGGACACCTCCCAACTTAGCGAGAGTCCGGCTGCTGTGTTCCTACCTACTTATTTGTGCTGTTCTATCTGAGCTAAATTTGTACCCAGGACATGTATCCACTTTACAGAAACGAGACCAAATGCTTAAAACAATTAGCCAAATTCCTGATAATTGACTGTGGGAGCTTCTTGGCCAACGGCAGTGGAAACAAGGGCCTGTGAAGTGCTCACCGCGTGACAGTGCAATGCTGCATCTTCCACACCAATCGCCCCGTCTCATGCATACAAGGAGGTGCCTTCAGTCCTGTTCTACGCACGGGGAGACTGAGGCCAGGAGGCCGGGGGTCTCCCGAGGCTCCAGGCTGCCCCAGGCCTGCCTGACGCCCAGCAGAGAGGGGATAGGGTCTCCCCTCCCTCAACCCCCACCCTCTGTAGCCACACCTCGGTGGGTGGCTCGCTCCATCCCTCCAGAAGGCTCCTTGCCCGTGACCTTGCGCAACTCCCGGGAAGACGCAGGACCTCGCCTCCCTTGGCTCTGCTGGGCCCCTGGATGTTAGCAATGGGCTCCGGCAGACACTTGGAAAGAGCTGGCACCTCAGGCTTGTCCAGGATCCATGACCAGCACGTGAAGGAGACACACCCCCAGCGGAGTCTGAGGGCCCGGCCACCCACCTGGGGTGAGAGCCCATCCCCAGGCAACCAGCCCGCCAAGCCGGCCCAGAGGTCACGAGGAATAACAGCAAGTGCCGGAGATGCTTGTTACGCGCCGAGGATAACTTAGACACCCTGGGACCGGCGGACCCGACTGTCATCTGGGGCACGGGGGCTTCATCACAGCTGTCTTTACCCTCCTCCTCCCGCTATTCGGGGGTCTGACCAGCTCCAGCAGGACCTGACTTTTAAGACTCTCTGGAAAACATGCCGAACTGGGGCCGCAGCATCCGCGTGGGGCCTCTGTGGGAAGAGAGGAGGCCCTTCGTGGGTGGGCTGTATGGCCGCCCCTCCCCGCTGCCCAGCCGTGTCCATCAGGGTGACCTCCTCCCGCGGTGTTGCTCCCTCCCGACCCCTCCCTCCCGGGGGGGCCTGCAGGTGTTTCCCGGACTCACCCCAGTGTCCCGAGCCCCAGCCTCCCTCCCCAGAGCCCCTGACGAGCGAAGATGAGCACCCAGACCCCACACAACCTACTGTGAGGACCCCACGAAGACCTCGTCGGCATGGGAATGCACAGCTACCCCCCCGCACGGTGGGGGAGACGTGGGAGGTTAAAGCAAAGGCAACACAAGGGCCGGGTCTTGGCGCCCGGGTGGCCGAATGCAGAGCTGAAGGGACACCGGAGGCCACCGGCCCGACCCACCACCTGCCCGAACCGGAACGCGAGCCTCATCCTTCCAAGTGCAGCCGAAACCCACGGGGAGCCGGCACCGCGGCCATCAGACCCGGGAGACCCACCCACCCTGGGTGAAACGAGAAGAGGCCGCGACGGGCACCAGGGTGTCTCTGCACTGGCTGGTCCTCCGGCGCCGCAGCAGCCGTAACGGGGCTGCCGCTGCACCCAGTCCTGGCCACGCCCCCAGACACGGGCCCGTTCCAGGGTGAGGCTGAGGCCCTGGAAGGATGGCCAGACCCACGGCCCCCGCCTGTCCGGGATGGGCCATCCGTGACTCAGCCACGCAGCTCAGTCCACGCGAGCCGGGAAAGAGGCGCCCGCTCAGCCAGGAGCCCCAGGTCCTGAGCAGTCAGGGCCGGTGTGGGCGGGCGCACTGGACGGAGCTCTCCCGCACCGCCGCTGCCGGGCTCGCCCTTGGTTTGCCCCCTCCGTCGGGGCCGGACTTGCATTCTGGGCTCCGCACCCACCTCAGGCCCGCCGGGCGCCCCACCGGGGCTGCGGGTGTGCGTGGACCTGCACGAGGGTCCCGCGCGGCCGCCGGCCGCCTTCTCCTGAGCCCGTCCCCCGGTCCCCGGCCCCTGCTCCGGACGGGAGGCCTCCGCGGCTCCTGGGGGAGGACCCTGCCTGTCCCCGCACCGCCGGGCTCCTCGGGGGCCTCTCAGAGGCGGTCGCGGCTCGTGGACGCCCCACGGGTCCTGGCTCACCCTCCGGGGCTTCTCTGGAAAATGGGTTTGCAGTTCGTGACCCTCCCACCAAGCCCCCCTCCGCCTGAAGCCCCCGGGCCCCTGTGCTTCCTCCTGAAGGCTCCTGACAAGGGGCTTGCTAGAGGGACTGGAGGTCTGGCGGTGGTTGGTCTGGAGGTCATTTGAAGGTCCCTGGCCACGCCTGGGCCGGGGGAGGAGAGGCAGTTCTGGAACACCTGCGAGGCCTCTGCCCTGCTCCCCGCCACGGAGTCTGCAGCTCCAGGCTCCTGGGGGGCGCGTTCCCGAGAGGAGCGCCCTCAGCCCTCAGGTCACGTCCCAGCCGCTCACACGGCTGCCCAGGAGCGCATGCACCTCCAGGGAGCCCCCGTCCACAGGGCCAGAGGACCCTCTCCACTCCGCACCCCAATCAGACTCCCGAAGCTGGCCCCTGGGGGGCAGTCAGGATGCTGGGAGCCACGTGGACAGACGGGCAGTTGGCTGTGGGGCCGCCGAGGGTCCAGGTGTGACAAAGGTCCCAGAGCAAACCCCAAGGCCCGACCCCCTGCCTCCACCAGGACTGCTCCCACCAAGAGAGGCCGTGCCCTCAAGGACACTGGGCCTGGTCACCCCCGCCAGGCTCCCCTCCCCTTCCCGGGCCGCCCCTCCTGGTCTCCCTGGCCATCGCTCGACCACACAACACGCTTCTGTCTCAGGGCCTCACGAGCTGCCGTGTCGCTGGAAACCCCAGGCTCACGCCCCCACCAGCCACGTTGCACCTCTGCCCGCCGCTCCCAGCAGCCTCATTTGCTGGGTCTTTCTCCCAGGACCTGCCCCCCACCCCATGCTGGAAGGCGAGGTCCCTCGCGGACGCATGTGCAGGACCGCAAGCCCAAGGTGGACCTTGCAGCTGGGACTCCGGCCGACCACAGACCCGCCGGGTGAGCTGCCGACACCCTGTTTACTGGGCTCAAATCAGGAGCAAATAGGGACGGGCCGCGTCGTCCCCGGGGACGGTCCCAGACTCCTCGCCTAGAAGAGTGTGTGCAGGGGCCTCCCGAAGCCACTGGCGGCGCCTCCTGTCCACGTGGGGTAACACGTGACAACTCGTGAGCTGTCTTTAAATACACCAGCAGAAGCCGGGTGGTTGGATGTGTTATTACCAATGACGGCTTGTGATCGTCAATTACTTAACAGAGAGAAGCAAAGTACAAATTGCCGGGTTCACTCAATTACTGCTATTTTGGAATGAAAGCATTTTAATTGTAATCAGAACGTACACTCTCCAGAGTGGATATTAAAGGGAATAATGATGAGCCATAAATACCATCACCCATTTATCTCCTGATCCGCTTACCAGACAGAAACAGCACGTGCCCACAAACGGCCTCGAAAGGCAGAGCCCCATTAATGAGCTTTACTGAATCAGTGGAACGTCTCAATTGGATCCCATTCCAGTGCTTAGCTGAAATTTATCTTAGCTGGGGGCTGGTTTTCTAGCCGAAAAACCAGTGTCAAGTAAAAGAATGAACCTGATACAAAAGTATTTTCTCTAAAAAATCGAAATTAAAAACCTATCGCTGGGCTTACTTATCTTCTTTACTTTTGCAAAGATGGTTTGAGATCATTGTCGGTGCAGAGACGCCGGCATCAGTCCCGTTAGGTGAGGCCCCCCTTCGGCCCCCTCACACCCTCTCTCGGCGGCAGGAGGAGGCACCCTTGTCTCGGGGAGCTGGGTTTTTTACTCTTAGTAAAGGGACAAGTGTGCCCGAGTTCCCAGGAGGCCCGGCTTACCCACGGTGCGAAGGGAGCTGGGTATCGGGCCGGCCTGCTGCCTTGTTGCTGAGGGCGGGCTGCCCTGCTCGGTGCCCTCGGGGCCCCTCCCTGAGCCCGGAGACCCTGGGCCGAAACCCCGCCTCTGCCGATGTGCACCTTCTGGGCCCCCGGGGGCACCGGTTTGGTTTTCCTTCAGCTTTACGAGGTAACGTGTGTCAGACACAGGCCACACGTGTGCTCGTGTGCATCCGCCTGGGACACCGTCACCAGCATCCCGGTGGGCTAAGCACGTGCGTCCCCTTTTGCTCCTCGAGAAGCGGGGTAGCAGGACCCCCACCGCACGCGTGTGGTGCAGCTGGCGGCACAGCCTGGCTGTCCCGGTCGGGTTTGTGTGTCCGGCTGCGGCTCGTCCCTCACGGTCACCGGGGCAACGCCGGACGGAGAGGTGGCCGGCTCGCGGCGCTCTCAGCTCAGCTCCCGCAGCCCCTGGAGCAGGGCGCAGAGGGCACGTGTGTCTGACCTGTCCTCTGAGCCCCGTGACCCCCTGACCTGTCCGGTCGGCTTCCAGCCGGGCCCAGGGCAGGGGTGGGGGGCGGAGCCGAGGGACGCAGCCCCCGCAGCCCCCTCCCACCCTGGACAGCGGTCGACGGGGAGGCCGGGCCCCGGCTCACGGGGCTGAGCAGCGGCCTGCACGGGCCTGCACGGAGCGGGAAATGGGGCTGGCGCGATGCCCTTGCCGGTCTGGGGCCTAAAAGCCAAGGACACGGTTCCCAAGCGGCTGGAACCGTGCCTGGAAAGCGGAACCTGAGACCGCGGCCCGGTAGCCAGGCCTGGAAGAGGCAGCTCGCAGGAAGAGCGTCTCCACGGACCCAGCGGGGCGGGAGCTGTGGGGTCTCTCGCTCCACGCGGGGGTCAGGGCAGGGGGCCCGGGTGCCTCTCACGCAGGAGGCCGGTGGGCGGAGCCCTGGGGGCGTGGCCTCGGGCGGGCACCGGGGGGCTCGCGGCTCAGCCAGAGACCGGGCCCCGGCTTGGCCTGGGGGGGGGGGGGGAGGGGACGGGGCGGGCGAGCCCAGTGGGCAGAGCGGGCGGCAGGAGGGGCCCACGGGGAGGGCCAGCCTTCGGGCGTCCAGTAGACGTTCGCCTTCCGCACACGAGTTCTCGCTGTCGTCACCTGGGGCCGGGCCCTCCTTCGCCGTCTGTGGGCACAGCCACCCTGGGGGGACCCTCCCTCAGCACCAGCAAAGCCGCGGGCCGTGTCCCTCGTGGTAGAGGGGCCGTGCCGCGCACCCAGGAAAGCGCGGTTCAGACCCGCTGCTCCAAGTCGAGCTCCTGCGGGAGCCCCGGCTCCAACGCGGAGCCGGCATCCCCGTGTCTGCCCGGGGCGGGCGGGCGCCCGCAGGATTGATTTCAGAGTCTCAGGTCGCCGGCTGCGACCGCTCACTGCAGAGAACAGCACGGAGAGCATTTTTCACGGGCACGGAAATCGGACGATGCAAATCCCGACGGCACTCTGCGAAAACCCAGATACGGCCACCAGCATGGACCTGCTCCCAGGACGGAGAGTCCTGACGCCTGTCTCCGTGTTCCTACGCTGCTACGAACGGGAAGGTCCGCTTTGGGGAGACGCTGGGACTCCGGCCGCCCCCAGCCACGTTCACATCTCTCGGGACGCCCGCCGCTCCGAGCCGTGGCCGTGCACGCTCAGCTCTGCGGCTGGAACTCACGAAAACACTGTCGTTATCACAGTGTTATCACATTACTGAAAGCAGCGGAATAACAAAAGTATCCTCATAATGCAGGAAAGAGAGAAAGAACATGTCACCACTAATGAAAATGTATGATGATGATAAGATAATGACATAGCCCTTCTCCCACACCACCCCCAACTCCCCAGCCAGCCTTGCAGCAAAGGTGACCATGTGACCAGATCTGGTTACCGGAACCTAAAGGCAAGTCGACAGGGAGCTTCCAGAGAGCATCAGTTTCCTGCTTTACTGATGAAAGACATAGAAGGAGCCCAGACTGCCTCTTCCCTCCTTGAGCATCGCTGTGATGTTTGGTGTGGTGGCAACCATCTTGCCACCATGAAGCTATCAGCAAGAGGACATGGGAGCAGATCAGGAAGACAGAATGAGCGAGCTCCCCAATGACTTTGCTGCAACGTCTTATCCTGTGGGATCTTTAAATGCCCTGACTGCCTGAGTCACTGCTGTTCAAACGGCCTGTTCTCAAGGAAAAGTGCTTCCTCAGCGATATAAAATCTTTCCTTCTGTCAGCTGAAAGAAAAACACGCAACATGACAGCTCTGAGTTTCCGCCTTATTCGAGACGTTCCTGAGGACTACAGCCCAGCAGACAGCCTCTTAGTAGCTCTGAGGAATGGCTCCAAGGGAGCTGGGGGTGGGGTCAATAGTGTCTATTTTTTAAAATTACACAGGGCTTCCCTGGTGGCGCCGTGGTCTAGAGTCCGCCTGCCGACGCAGGGGACGCGGGTTCGTGCCCCGGTCTGGGAGGATCCCACGTGCCGCGGAGCCGCTGGGCCCGTGAGCCGTGGCCGCCGAGCCTGCGCGTCCGGAGCCTGTGCTCCGCAGCGGGAGAGGCCACAGCAGGGAGAGGCCCGCTTACCGCAAATAGGGAAAAAAAAAAGAGAGAGAGAGAGAGAGAGGTGACCGTGCCTCCAGTGGGGAGAGGCCAGGGAGGCTGCCCAACGCCTGCAAGGCCCAGGGCAGCCTCCGTCGGGGAGGATTATCTGGCCCAAATCGCCGTAGTGCTAAGAAGCCCTGCCCTGCACGGCGTAGCTGAGGCTCTGCCAGGTGCTGGTGCCACGGCAGGCTCTGCGCGAGCTCAGAGTTGAGAAATAATGCCAGCTCCTCACAGAGTCCGCGCTGCGGGCGGCCCCAGCCTGCGGAATCTCCCGCTGGCTGGTCAGGGAGGTGACCTGAAGGCAGTGAGCATTGCAAGTGCAGGTCAGGGGTTCCCAGGTCTGCCCTGTCCCTAGAGTTTCCTTAATGTGTAACAGAGAGGCCACATAATCAATCAGACACTACCCACCTGTTCCCAGGGGACTAGCATTAGCGGGGCAGCCCCACCTGGACAGAGCCCCAGGCCCTGCTGCACTGTCACAGTGTGAGATCCTGTGAACGTAAACCTGAAGAAGCATGAAATTTGGCTCTCAGGGAGCGTGGCGTTTACCCGGGGAGACCCAGAGATGAAACACGCAGAGCGTGAGACGGATCAGCGGAGAGGCGGTGCGGTCCCACGGGGCAGCAGACTGTGTCCGCTGGAACAGAGGACGCGCGGCACTGAACGGCAGCGCCTTTTTTGTTGTTTGCCCATTTGACGTCTCACAGGTCGTGTGCCTTTACAATTCCTCATCATTTTATTTTGGAACCCTTTAGGGAAAGGGGTGAACCATGACCCAGTCACGGCAGAGACGTGACACCTCTGTCAACATAGATCGTGAAGCGCGCGTCCTTGTCTCCTGATCGCATGAGCGTCTCCGTCTGCGTGTGACTCAAAGAGGAGCTCTGTGCCTGCACGCACTCCCCTGACACCAAACCGCGGCTCCGCTGACCATTAGAAAAGTGTGGAGTCGAGACGGCGCGATTTCTAAAGTGAAAAAAGCCAGACCCTTTAGCATCCCCCGGGGTCGCCCACAACGAATCCCACCTGTCGGCTCAGCGCACCAGCGATTGAGCGAGGGCTCGGAGCTGGCTCCTGCCCCTCTAATCTCTACATCCAAGACAGATCGAACGGGCACCGTAAACACAAGCGTTTTTGAGCCAGAGATTCAGAGTAACTGCATTACCGGCCTGGCCAGCCCAAATGTTTGGGAATCTGGGATAAATAAAAAAGAAATAGCTCTCCAAGGGATCCCCCGCGCTCCATTTGGGGCTGGGCTGAACCCTGATATTTCATTTGCATAATTTAGCAAAAGGAAGCTTGCATTGATATGTAAATAGAATGCAAGTAGTTTACACTGAAAACAAAGGCGGGCAGCAGAGCCTGTGATATTTTATAGCCCTTGGACTACAGCCTTTGTGGCTGCCGGAAATCGCAACAGCAATTACCCTGGACCTACAAGTTAAATAGCTCAGCCTCACACAAGTGCTTCAGGAGTAACGTTTAATAATGGAATTATGTCGTCATTTGAATGTGGTGTTCTCATTGGAAGGTGTATTCCGAATTTATTGGGCATTTTTATTAGCCCTCAGTTATTGACTTCCGGAAATTTGGTATGTGCAACTTGTAGCAGGGGAAAAAATTCTTCAGTACAGAAAACTCTGAGTGCATGAAGGTAAACGGTACCCGCTGTTTCAGAGGCTGCTGAGGACAGTCCTGGGTGCACATGGTTTATGGTATTATGGGATATAGGACCTCTCCCCATCATACTCAAAAGTGGGGGCGAGACCAGATGACCCCAAACCTCCTAGACTCAGCTCCATCAAGGGCCCCGGTGGCCTGGCTGCATTGTAAGGCTCTGTGGAGCCAAGAATGGGAGAGGCTTTGGGTGTGATTGTGGCAGGAAAATGGGGCGTGAGAGAATGGGGCGTGTCCCAGGTCCTGGGCGGGGTGGGGGGAGGGGGAGAGGCCTGGGGCAGACCGCCAAGTGACATCCTTGGCTTCACACAGGAGAGGATTCGCAAGTGAGCCATAGGAAAGTGGAAGCAGGTTTACTCAGAGAGGCACACATTCCATAGGCAGAATTCAGTCCATCTCAGAAAGTGAGAGCAGCCCTAGGGCATGGGGTCCTCTCGGAACGTGAGAGCTGCCCAAAATATGGCGCGGTTAGTTTTGAGGGACTGGGTCATTTCATAGGCTAACGAAGGGGAGGATAATTCCGATTATTTGGGGGGAGGCGCGGGGATTTTCAGGAACTGAGCCACTGCCCACTTTTTGGCCTTTTATGCCTTGGAACTGTGGTACCCATAGGTGTGTCATTTAGCTGATGTATTACAGTGAGTATAGAATGAGGCTCAAGGTCTAGTAGAGGTCGAGTCTTCTGCCATCTTGGGCCTAGTTGGTTCTAACCACTTTTTGTCATGTCTTCAAAGGCTGTGTCATTCTTTTAAAGGTTGTGCCTTGCCCCTCCCCCACGATGAGCCTGCATCCTGTACCAGCAGCTGTGGTGGGGGGAGGTGGTAGCAGATACAGACGCGCCGGCCCAGCGTGGCCCGGAGCCCCGTTCCCCAAAGTGTGCTGCACAGACCAGCGCCATCAGGGTCCTGTTGGAAATGCAGAGTCCTGGGTCTCTGGATCAGACCTGCTGAACCAGGAGCTGCATTCTAACAAGATCCCCAGATGGTCTGAGAAATACCGCTCTCCCCGAGAGGTAATTGTACTATTACCAGAAATAAGAAACACATTTTACTGGAATCCAGTTACCCCTATGTGTACATTTGAACACGTGTACATCCATGAACTTGGAGCCTGATGACAAAATACTTAATTCTTACTATGTCTGATGAATGCTGATATTTTCTATTGCACTCCATTTCATCCTGTTCTATTTTAAAATATTCGTCACACGCCTCTAAATTGGTGTCATGGCCTAATCGTTGTGACCACAGGTTTACAAACTCTGCTCTAGTATTTATTCTGGCAGCATGAATATCTGGATTCCCTCCTGAAGAAAAAAGTTCCAGATAAAATACGCTTTATAATTTATTAAGTGCATCCATGGACTGACAAAAAAGCAGGCCATACCTGAGCCAGGGAAGACAAGGACAAGAGAGGTGGACAGAGCACACGAGCCAGTTTTCCCCTTGAGGTCATTTGTGGTGAACTTGAACTTCAATTTTCATGGCCTTTCAAAGGAAAGAAGGCAAAGACCAGAATCTTCCCCAGGTGGGAGCGCACTGGGGACCCACCCCATGGGACCGGATCTCAGCCTATGGGTGACATACAAACATCCTCACTGCCAGCCCCCCCAACATAGCTTGGGAAAGCATCAGTCTCTAAATTGGCACCGGGAGAGGAAAATGTCCTCTAAATTTTCTTAACAAAAAGCCACTCCAACGTGGAGTAACAACCCATACTAATGCTCATTGTGTGGTCCAAATAAAATGTCAACCAAGCATTCAGTGTAAAGAGGTCCTGGATGCTGTCACTGCCCAAACCCTGAAAGAATCAAACCCAGGTCCCCTCTGAAGCAGCCACTTACACCTCAGGACTTAGAGAAGCTCCACAGGGAAAACTTCTGGAACAATACGCACTGTTCACTGTGAAAGAAATCACGAAATAGACAAAGAAACAGGAGACAGTGAGGAAGAGATGGCAGAAAGAAAGAATGAAAAGAAAACAAAGGTAACAAAACTGCATAAAAGACCCAAACCAGTAATCTGTTCCAAGAAATAGAAACTAATGGAACTGAACAAAGAGAGGCAGATTTCCCAATGAAGCAAACACAACCGCTACAAGTGAAAAATCTAATTGTTGAAATTAATAATTCAGTGGATAGATTTAATACCTGATTAGACAGCATTGAAAAGGAGGAGGAATTAATAAGCTAGGAGTTATGTAAGAATAAATTATACAGAAAGGCATCCGGAAAGACCAAGAGATAGAAACTCAGAGAGGTCAAACGCATGAACACAGCATGAGATCATTTAACGTTCATCTAATCCAAGCTCCAGAAAGAGGAGGAGACAAATGAAAGAGATGATATTTTTAAAGATAATGGCTGATACATTTTTAAAATAAAAAGTAAAAAAGCAATTAAAAGGTATCATTGATTCAAAAAGGCCAATTAATTCCAATCCGAATACATTTGAACAAAATTTATGCACAGAAAACATAGTGAAATTACAGAACAGCAGAGAAAATGTCTAATATAGTTGGGGGAAAAGAAATATTATCTTCAAAGAAGACATTTAACCCAAAAGAGGACTTATCAGTCTCAACAATGGAAGCAGGAGACAGCTGAAGGGATCTACGGTGTGTTGGGAGGAAACAATTTAACTTAGAAGTCTATACCTCAAAATAACATCTTTCAATAACAAGAGTGAAATAAAGGTCAGAAACTCACCCAACACAGAGGTGGTTTGCACCAATAGGCCCTATCTAAAAGAAATTAAGTACATATTTCACATAGAAGGACAGCGTTAACAGAAGGAAGGTCTGAAACGAAAAGAGGAGTGAAGCATAAAGAAATCGACAAATATGAGATAAATGTGAATAATCAACAATGAAAAACTGTAATAAGCTTGCTGTGTTACAGAAAAAAGAAATGTTGAATTTATAGCAACTATGGTAAATAAGTCAGAGACAGAGATGATTGGAATATTCTGCAGTCTTTGTAATACATGGATAAGGTTAAAAAGATTAACTAATTTGATAATTTGATGGATTAAGTATAGGGGTGATAACATTTGTGGACTAATCACTAAACTAACAGAAACATACTGTACTTTGTCCAAATTGTCAGAGAAAAATTTGAAAGAGAAAAAAATATGTCCATGCAAGATAAAGCAAGAAATGAGAGGGAAAAAAAAAACAAAGAAAGATTAGGATAAGAACACAAGGGTGATTACGAATCCAGATATACCACTGAGTAAAACAAATGTATGTAGAATAAAAGCTCACTTAAAAAACAAAGACAGGGGCTTCCCTGGTGGCGCAGTGGTTGAGAGTCTGCCTGCCAATGCAGGGGACACGGGTTCGAGCCCTGGTCTGGGAGGATCCCATGTGCCGCGGAGCAACTAGGCCCGTGAATCACAACTACTGAGGCTGCGCGTTTGGAGCCTGTGCTCCGCAACAAGAGAGGCCGCGATAGTGAGAGGCCCGCGCACCGCGGTGAAGAGTGGCCCCCGCTCGCTGCAACTAGAGAAAGGCCTCGCCCAGAAACGAAGACCCAACACAGCAAAAATAAATTAATTAATTAAGAAACTCCAACATCTTTAAAAAAAAAAAAGACAATCAGATTAGCTCTAATAAAATCCAACTATATTGCATTCACCAGTGAAAGAAAACCATAAGGTCATAGAAAAACTGAAAGATAAATGTATGTGTCATTAGTCTAATTATATTAATATCAGAATCAAATACACTACAAGTCAAAGGCATTATAAGAAATAAGGAGGGTGACCATATTATGCTAAAATGTTTAACTCATCAAGAAGTCATTTGAAAATTTGTATATACCTCATAATGGGGCATCAAATTGTGTAAAGCAAGTATGAACTCACAATCATATTAACATCACTCTCAGCAACTGACAGAACAAACAGAGAAATAGTCTGTGTGAAAATAAAAGATCTGAATAACACAATTAACAAGCTATATCCCCAAATTGAAGAAGATACATTGCTCACATTATTTTAAAACACACCAAGGATATTGGTGAAAGTAGCCCCCCAAAATCCCAAATTTGGGAAATCTATACATTCAAGAAGTTCAATGAACCACAAGCAGGATAAATAAAAATGAAGCACCCCCAAGGAACATCTAAATCAAATAATTGAAATCAAAGGACAAAGAGAATCTTGAAAATAGAGGAAGATGACACATTTCATTCAGAGGAACAATTGTATGAATGACCACTAACTTCTCATCAGAACCACCAGAGACCAGGAAATAATGGAAATATATCTTTAAAGGAAAAAATGTCAACCCATAAATCTATATATAAAGAAAATAACTTTCACAAGTGATAGTGAAGTGAAGATATTTTCGTATGAATCAAAACTGAGAAAATTAAGTACAGGTAGGTCTTCCCTATAAGAAATGATGTCGATGGACAACTTAGATTTATACAAAAGAAAAACATTAGCAGAAATGCCAATTATGTAGGTAAATACAAAATAATTTTAAAAATGAATAAGTATATATACATGTATTATTTATGTATGCTATTTATATACGTGTCTCTGGGACCCCTCAAGCTCGCTGATTCGCTAGAAAGTCTCCCAGGACTCAGAAACACTTTAGACTCGTGGTTACACTTTATCACGGCAAAAGGAGACAAATTAAAACCAGTGAAAGAAAAGGTGCACTGGGCAGAGTTCAGAAGACCAGACACAACCTTCCAGGTGTCCGCTTCCAGGGGACTCACCTGGGCCGTGCTCACTTACCTGTCCCAGCAAAGATGTGTGACCTGCACAGAGCGGCCAGCCAGAGAATCTCACCTGAGCCCTGGTGTCCGGGGTTGTTACTGGGGGCCAGTCTCAGGAATGCAGCACCCATGTGACTGACCTCAGATAATCAGTCTCCGGGCCTCCCCAGAGGTCAAAGTGGTGTTGGCCAGAGCCTTAGGTGTGCCGAAACAGGCATCCAGCTGGTCTCACATCGTCAGCATAAATTGTCTGGTCAAACTGCGCCAGCAGGGCCTGTGACCTCAGACACGCAAAGACTCATATTAGGCAGGATACTACAGAGCTCAGAGGTTATCTCCCAGGAGCTGGTCAAAGTTTAGTCCTGAAGACAGGATTTTCTTGGGAATGTGCAGGGGTTTTTTGTTTGTTTGTTTGTTTGTTTGTTTGTTTTGGGGGGTTTTTTTTTGCGGTACGTGGGCTTCTCACTGCTGTGGCCTCTCGCGTTGTGGAGCACAGGCTCCGGATGCGCAGGCTCAGCGGCCATGGCTCACGGGCCCAGCCACTCCGCGGGACGTGGGATCTTCCCGGACCGGGGCACGAACCCGCGTCCCCTGCATCGGGAGGCGGACTCTCAACCACTGCGCCACCAGGGAAGCCCAATGTGCAGGGTTTGAGCAATGCAGACCTGCTGAGTTAATTTTTCCTGTGTAAGTATATTGACATATAAAAATATATGCGTATAACTTCTTTTCTTTCCTTAATTTATTGAAAAGAGATACAATAGTTTAATGCAAAAAAAAAAAATGTATATATGAGGTTTATGAACAATGTGGAGGTAACAAACCACAGTAGCACAGAGGACATACAATTCCTGTTCTCCACAAGAAGTAGTATCACTATGGTAAGTTAAAGAGGCAAATTTAGGGCTAAAACCCTAAACTGTAATGACAAATTGCTGGAGGCTCCATGTGGACAAGACTGAGATTCAAACCCTCCAGGGGCCATTCTTAGGGATTTTATGAGTTTTGTCTCTCAGAACTCTACCAGGTTCTTGCAGCGCAGATAAGAGAAATATCTGCTCATGCTTCCACAACAGTGAGAGGCCTGCGTACCGCCAAAAAAAAAGGCAAATTTAGAGCAATCATTTAGCATTATGCAAAGTAGGTGCAAAAATCACAAGAAAAGAATCAAAGATGCCAGAAAAAAATAATAAGATCACACAGATAGAACAGGAAAGAGAAGAACTATCTGAATTCACAGATGTCATGATTATTAATAGAGAAAAACCTAGGGAATCAAAAAAATATTTATTAAAATTAACAAGTGAGTTTATCCAGGCCTCAGGATACAAGTTGATATACAAAAAAAAATTGTATTTCTATATACTAACAGTAAACAAACTGAAGATAAACTTTTTAAAACAAATTCTATTTACAATAATGTCAAAAAACCATGCAGTTCTTAGGAATAGATTTAACAAAAGACCTGCAAAACTCCACTGAGTTGGTGAGAGAAATTAAAAATCCAAATAAATGAAGAGAGTTTTTGGATTAGGTGACAACATCTTTTCACGATGTCAACTTTCCCTAAATTGACCTCTAGATTCAATGTAATCACAAATAGACTGCCAGCACCATTTTTTAAAATCAAAGTCAAAATCTTGCTCCTAAAACTTCTACGGAAGTTTACAGAATCTAGAAAAGTCAAACAAAGTGTATAATAGAGCAATGCTGGGACTTACGCATGCTGAATTTAGGGTTTACAGTGACCTAAAGTAAATAAGATGTAAAGATAAGGATAAGGACAAATAGATCAATAGAACAGAATAGAGTCCAGAAATAGACTGACAATTAGAGGGTCAATTGACTTTTTTGGCAAAAGCATCAAAGCAATTCACTGAGAAAAGAAAATATCTCCAAGAAATAGTGCTCTAACACCTGGATATCCACATAGAAAAGAAAAAAAAAAAAAAAAGGTTCCAGTCTGGCATGTAAGTTGCTTCAAAGTCACTGATCCCATGTTGCACAACAAGAAAAAAAAAGCTAAAAAAACTGAAAAGCAACAACTCCCCTTAGATGCATCAGAGAAACAAGGCAAACAGCTGCCCCCCAGGCTGGAGAGACAGATAGGCAGACACGAAGAATCACCATGTCCCAGGAAAACCTAAACTGTAATGACAAATTGCTGGAGGCTCCATGTGGACAAGACTGAGATTCAAACCCTCCAGGGGCCATTCTTAGGGATTTTATGAGTTTTGTCTCTCAGAACTCTACCAGGTTCTTGCAGCGCAGATAAGAGAAATATCTGCTCATGCTTCCAGCAAGGGGAGGGGAAAGGCATCTATTTTAAATACACCCAGAGCATTCTGTCCTTCTTAACAAGGCTGTCCTCAGGAGAAACCATTTGCCAGAGCCTTGGGGAAGAGAAAGAGCCAACCCCAAACTCCTCTAGACCCAATCTTAGGACTACAGACCTTTCCATCCCTCTCCACCCTCCCACCACATCAGGACTCCTGCATAATAATAGGGGGTTACAGCTGAAAGAACTGGAAGCCTTGGACCCATGTAAGGAGGAGTCTCTGGGGCACCAAAAGGCAACAGAGTTGGCAAAAACAAAGGCACCAGAGGAAATTTTAGCCTCTGACAAAATTAGCTATAACAAACAGTGAACACAGCCTAACTCCTAGTCAGAGAAACACAAAACCTTCTACTAATGGCCTACTTACCTCAGGTCCTTTTACCTGGTGCAGCATGTGCAGCTTTCAACAAAAAATTACAAAGCATACTAAAAGCGAAAACACAGTTTGAAGATACAAGCATCACAGCCAGACTCAGAGGTGGCAGGGAGGTTTTTTTCTTTTTTGTTTGCACAGAGTCTTCGTTGCAGCAGGCAGGCTCCTTAGTTGTGGCTCATGGGCTACTTAGCTGTGGCTCGCTGGCTCCTTTGTTGCAACACATGGGTTCCTTAGTTGCAGCAGGCAGGCTCCTTAGTTGCAGCAGGTGGGCTCCTTAGTTGTGGCAGGTAGGCTTCTTAGTTGCGGCATGCGAACTCTTAGTTGTGGCATGCATGTGGGATCTAGTTCCCTGACCGGGGATCGAACCCAGGCTCCCTGCATTAGGAGTGTGAAGTCTTATACACTGCACCACCAGGGAAGTCCCAGAAGGGATTTTAGAATTATCCAACTGGGAATTTAAAATAAGATTCATATGCTAAGGACCCCAATGGGAAAAGTGGACCCCAGGCAAGGACCAATGGGTAGTGTCGGCAGAGAGGTGGAAACTCTGAAATAGAATCAAGAAATGCTAGAAGTCAAAACACTGTAACAGAAATGAAAAATGCCTCTCATGGGCTAATTAGTAGACTGGACACGGCTGAGGAAAGACTCAGCGAGCTTGAAGATATGCCCACAGAAGCTTCCCAAACTGAAAGGCAAAGAGAAAAAAGAATGAAGGAATAAAATAACAGAATATCCAGGAACTGTGAGACATTCATAAAAGGTGTGGCATAGGGCTAACTGGTATACCACAAGAAAAGAGAAAGGAAGAAAATAATTATTTGAAACAATGACAGAGAATTTTCTAAAATTAATGACAAAAACCAAATCGCAGACGCAGGAAGCTCAGAGAATACCAAGCAGGATAAATAATAAAAAAAAAATCTACACCAAGCTGCAGAAAATCAAAGACAAGGAGAAAATCTTGAAAGAAGCCAGATTTGAGGGGTGGGGTGAGGGGGCCAAGGATAAAAATTACTTCAGACTTCTTTTCAAAAATGTTGCAAACAAGAGAGTGAGGTGAATCTTTTCAATGTTCAATGGGGGAAAAGAATTCTGTATCCAGGAAAATTATATTTAAAAAGTAAAGGAGAAATAAAGACTTTATCAGATGAACAAAAACTGAATGAATTTATTGCTAGTAGACCTGCCTTGAGAGAAAAGTTTTAAAGTTCTTCAGAGAAAAGAAAAAATTGTATAGGTCAGAAACTGGGATCTACATAAAGAACCTGAAAGATGGAATAAATGAAGGTAAAATGAAGTATTTTTTCTTATTTTTTTATTTGTAATTGATGGAGCAGATAATAAGTTGTTCAGAATATTCACAGCAGCCATGTCATTAGTGATGATAGCTTATGGACAAGTAGAATGAATTAGAGTGGAGGGAGGCACTGAGGATATTGCTGTGGACTAAGAATGCCGCCCGGCCTGTCGTATCAGTAAACAAAAGATGTTGCAGTCATCAGTAATGAGAGACCTCAGAATAGAAACAGATGCCGCCTCTAGCAGCCATCAGACAGCAGCCGCCGCGCTCCGGTTCAGCTTGAGGAGACTCGGGGTGTGGAAGCACAGGACGCTGGTCCACGTAGCTGAGGTGCAGATCAAAGGAGTGATTTCAAAAGCCCAGATTCTTGCCTCTCCCCACACATAGAAAAGCGCTAGATTCCTTAACTTGAGATGTCTGGTTTTCTCTAATTAACAGTAATCTTTTTGATGTTCTGACTACCGAGTTCTGCCTGAAAAACTCTGATATACCCTGGCTTTTCCCCTCCCTCTTCAGAACAGTTTTCTCAAGTTTGTCTGAGATGCTGTCTCCCGGCCTTGAAGTCCTAAGAATGTTCGCTGAATAAAACGTAATTCTCAACTTTTAGGTTGAGCATTTTTTTCAGTCAACGTTGTTATAAGGGACTTGTATTCCGTGCGAAGTGGTGTAGTATTATTTTGCAAGTGGACTTGGTCTACGTGTAAATGTGTACTGTAAACTCTAAAAAAGTTTGAAGTGTGATGGATATGCTAAGAGAGAGGAGAAAATAGAATCATGTAAAATGCCCAGTTAAAGTGAGAGACAGCAGAAAAAGACTAGAAGACAAAAAAAGAAGAAACAAAGAATAAGGGCAACCATAGAAAACAGTAACAGGTAGGGCAGATACTACTCCAAATGTATCAATAATCACTTTAAACATCAACAGTCTAAATACACCAGTTATGAAACAGATACTGTCAGAGGGGGTTTTAAAAAAGAAGAAGGGAAGAAAAACCAAGACCCAACTATATGTTGTCTACAAGAAACTCACTTTCTATACAAACACACAGATAGAGCAAAGTGAAGGAATGGAAAAAGATAGACCACACTAACATTAATCAAAAGAAAACTGGAGCTGGTGTATTAATTTCAGGAAGAACAAACTTCACAGCAAGGAAAATTATCAGAGACAGAGAGGCACTACATAATGACAAAGGAACCAATTCTCCAAGAAGTCTTAACAATCCTTAATATATAATACATGCACTTAACAACCAAGCCTCAAAACACATGAGGCAAAATCTTATAGAACTGCAAGGACAAACAGGGAAAAAAATAGCATTCATCCTTATCTCACACCATACACAAAAATTAATTTGGGATGGATCACAGACTTAAACATAAAAACAAAACTATAAAGCTTTAAGACAAAACATAGTAGAATATTATCACAACCTGAGGATACGCAAAGATTTCTTACAAAGGACATAGAAGGCAATCACCATAAAAGAAAACACTGATAAAGGGAATTGTTGAAATGATGCACTTCTGCTCATCAAAAGACACTGCTACGCAAATGAATAGACAAGCAGAGGATGGGAGGAAATATCTGTAAGACCGTAGATCTGACAAAGGATGTGTATCTGAATTGGGCAAAGAACACATACCTCTCAATGATAAAAAAGACCAACGACCCAATGAAAAATGGGCAAAGAGCTTCAAAAGACCCTTTACACTGGAAGCTATACAAATGGCCAGTGGATGTTTGAAAAAATGCTTCAAATCGTTACTCATTGGGGAGATGCAGATTAAAACTACAGTGAATTACCATGGCACATCCACTAGTTAAATATAAGGAGAGCGACACTGCCAATATTGACAAGAATTTGGAGCAAGGAGAACTCTCCTCCATCGCTGATGGGAATGAGAAATGCCAAAGCTACTTTGGAAAGTGGTTTAGACGTGTCTTACCAAGTTAAGCGTACAAGTGTTGACCCAGAAATTCCACTGCTCGATACACACCCAAGGGGCATGGAGACAAGTGTCCACAAAAGACTTGCCCTCGAGGGCTCAGAGCTGCTTTCTTTGCAATTTGTAATTGTCCATCCAGCGCAGTTGTCCATCAACAGCAGGAGAGATAAAAATTTCAGTCTCAAAGTATGAAGTAATGGCAGAACGTAGAGCAACTGGAACTATTTACACACCGGTGGTGGGAGGATATTGGAACAGTCGCGTTGGAAAATAACTTGTCAACTAAAGTGAATTTGAGCATGATTTATGTTCACGCAATTCCATGTCTCGGCTTAAGATCTCGCATATATTCAAGGAAGTTCATAGCATCCCATCCAGGGGAGCATAAAACTAGAAAACTGGAAACAACCCAGATGTCCATCAATCAGCGAAAAAAGTAAATGAAATATTTTTATGTATTCGTGCAAAGGAACGCGCCGTGTCAATGAATATGGATGCATCTCAGCGGCAGGAAGCAACAGCAACCTCATGGCGGGAGCATAATCACCTTAAAAATACAGCAAGTCTCGGAAACGATTGCACTGAATGCAATACCGCGCAAAAATGTGCAAAAACGTATAACACGCTGTTATAACTCTATGCGCAAACTTACAAGAAACACAAAGAAAAGTCAAGGGGAAAACACAGCATTTAGGGCGTTTCCTGGTCCTGATGGTTTCCTGGTGGAAGCACTTGAAACGCGATGAAAATGAGTTTGCGAGAGTCCGCTCTGCGTGGCGGCCCTTCCTCTCAGCAGTGAGTGCCTCAGTTTGTGGACCAAACGCTAGACGAATCAGTGTCCCTTAAGACCGTCTGGTCTTGGGCAGGAGCACTTCCGCCCTCGGGGCTGGAACGAGAAGGAAGGAACCATCGACATTCCCCGCCTGCTGCGGGAATGAACGTCCCCGAAGGGGCCACGGGGGCGGGCGCTGGCATCTGGTGCTGTCGCGAGTGTCAGCGGTCTGTGTGCCTAACAACCGCCTCGTAAGCGCGTACGTCTGGCCCACGCGTCTGCAGGCTGGCTCGGGCGGAGCCTGGCTGCGCCCTGCGTCAGGCCTTCCCTGGGTCTCTCGCCCTCGGTGGCACAGAGGAAGCAGGTCTTCGCCCAGCAAAGGCAGGAAGGGGCACAGGAGGCAGAGCACCTCGCTGGTCCAGCCTTCCGCGGTGTTCGCCAATATTCCACTGGCCAAAGCAGGTGACCAAACCAAAAAGGACACGTGAGCGCATATAGCACCCCCCAAGGGAGACACACTGGCAAGTCGCAGGGCAGAAGAAAAGGCAAAGAACTGGGAACCGGACGAACGCGCCCTGTGCTTTGCCGGGAAGGGAAGCAGCCTGACAGAGTGCATCTCCCGGGGGGCTCGGTCACCCGGGCAGCGGGTGGTTGCCTCCACGTCAGTTCAGAGAGGGTTAGATTCCTTGCCCTCTGTTGGCAAACTGGGGAGCCCACGTTCTACAGACAGCAAAGCAGAGGTGCATGTATGGAGCACCTACCACACGCCGGAGTCCGCCCTGAACGCGGGCCGTGCCAAAGCCCCCGGGCCCCGGCCCGCCGCAGGAGCCTCGTGCTGCAGCTGCCTGAGATGTCCCCACACGGCCCACGTCAATCATCCCCAGCAAATACCCGCTCACCTTCCAGGAGCCGCTCCGGCGCCCTCCCTCAGACACGTCTCCTGATCGCATCCCGAAGGCCGGGCTGATCCGCGTCCCTTCCAACCCCAGCGGTCACTCACTCACTTAACCGGTATCGTTCGAGCACCTACCGTGTGTCAGCTCTTATTCTGAGCCCTGCAAAGTCGGCAGAGACAGCCGTGAGTGCAGTCCATGCTTCACACGTCTGACAAGCGTTAGGTCGGGAAGGCACATGGTTCCGTAGAGACGGATCGCGCCTCGGCCTGGGGGTTCAGGCCGGCACAGACTCCGGAGCCCCCCGGGTTCAGCTCAGGTCACGACCCGCCACAGATGAAATTCCAAGCAGCTCTGGGTTTCCAGAGACCTTGGGAAGTGCAGATGAGGGCCCAGCAGGGCAGGCGGAAATTTGGTACGGAGGACACCCCGTGGGCCCGACCCCTTTCCCGGCCCCGAGGCAGGGGAGCCAGAGTGGATTTCGTGCCATCACCTCTCCACTTGCTGAGAACTTGGCCTCCGGGATTAGAGGGGGGTCTTCGAAGCGTGGCTGATGCCTCATGTTAATTGGGTGGGTGTTCCCTCGAGAGACGGTTTCCAGGGGCGCCGGCAGCCCAGCATCTCCGCATCAAACTAGTCAAACTAAACCATTTTCCTGCCTCTGAGCCTGCACTCGGCTTCATCACGGTGACCTTTCCTGGGTAACATTTCATGCTGTTGTCGACTCTTCGGGGCTGCGGGCTGCCATCTGGGCAGGAAATGGGATGCAGTGAGCCGGGCCAGTCCCCCCACCCTCACCCCCCAGCACCGGTGGTGAGAAGCAGGGGAAGGACAGAGGACAGAGTTCTCCAAAGGACTCGGGTGGCACTTTTACATTGTTGGCTCCAGTGCAAAAATTCCTATTCAAATCACCCACTGGGGCTTCCCTCGTGGCTTCCTCCTTAGGGCACTAGGTCTCCTTTTAACACTGCTCCTCCAGCCGGGCCGTCTGCGTGCTGCCAGGGATGGGGAGGGCCACGAGGAAGGATGCTCTGCAGGAACAGGCAGAGGACAGGCTCTGGGACGCCCTCTGACAAGCTCTGCCGCGGCTGAGAGGGAGGATGCGCAAGCCGACCCCACGCCCCGGGGCCCGATCGCCACAGCAGCCCTAACCAGGCCGATTGTCACTCCTTAAAACCCTCCTCGCTGAGCTCAGTTAATTACAAAACTAGTTCACACTGCGTTATTTTGATTCGCCTCCACCGGCCCTGGCACAGAGTAATCAGACGCTGGCGTTCGGAGCACAGCCGAGCGTGACCCAGAATCTCTGCTCCCAAAAGGAGGTGTGTGGGCGGCGGCGAGCTACTTCCAGGTCCGGGCGCCAGGGCGGCCCTGCCACGTTCCTGCAGGAAAGCGTCCCCGCAAATTAATTCGCAATTTAAAAGTTTGTTTATAAAAGCAATCTGAGGGTGCACATCTTGTCCAAAGGCAAACTATTGTTTCCAGCCCAGTTTTAAATGAGAAATGAACAGAAATGCCAGAGATTGACAGGTGCTCTGGTAAGAGTGTCTGCAAAAACAATTTGCTGAATGTTAATGAACTGAAAATGTCATTTCTGGTCCAATTACTAGGAGTAATTAGTTTTTCTTAATTATGGAGGAAGTGGGATTTTAATAAGGTCAATTTTACAATTACAGTTTAAAAAATACTAATTGTATTGTCATCACATCTTACATAATAAATGACATTCATTTGCTAACATCTGTTGATTTTAATGTAAATAAAGCAAAACTATCACTGCGTCGCGTTCTTCGGGGGGGAGACGGCACAGTGCGCGCAGGATGGCGGGCACCTCGCGGACAGGGGCTCGGGGCTGCCCTGAGGGGCCCCCAGGCCTTACTCTGCGTCAGCTCACCTGCGACCACGCGGGAGGGGATTGCCCGGTGCCTGGTCTGACCTGCCGCGACCTGCCGTGACCAGTTTCCAGACTCCACTCAAACTCAAGCTTCCATTTGCCGTGGACAACCTGCCCGGCCCTGCAGGGGGCGGCTGAGCCCTGGAGGACCGGCTGGACCCCGTCCATCGCCAAGCGCACGGCTGACCCCTCCTCCCGGGCCTGAGCCCATAGGGTTACGGGCGGCGCCCCTGGCTGGGCCTGAATCCTGTCTGATCCCTGGGGTCCAGGGGGATCCCCGAGCTCCTGGGCCCAAGTGTGAGGACATGTCCCATCCTGGCTGCCCTCCGGCCCCCGCCTGACCCTGACCCTGAGGAGTCCGCCCAGCAGCTCCATCCCAGCCGTGACCACAGACCCTCCCACCCAGGCCCCTCCCCGTTGCTGCGCCAGCAGCGCCACAGGGTGACCCTAAGGGCCGTCCGTGGCCAGGCCCGTGGATCGAGAAACAGGGACGGGAGCCGTCCCAGAGGCGAAATCACCGAGCCCCAGATGGTGACACAGAGGCAGAGACCTGGCTTCTTCCCGCACCCTCCGGACGGCCGTGCTCCGGCTCGGATGCACTGAGACCTCTGGGACCGCGCTGCTCCTCTGAGCTGGTGGCCAGCGTGCCTCGGAGCCACTCGCTGACCTGACCGCGTCTCCAGGGCTATGTCCACCCTCAAACTAACCTGAGGCATCTGCCGCTGTTATCCCCACTCTGGGAAAGTGAGGACCGGAGCGCCCGTGAGATCCCAGGACCTGAGCTGCGGATTTGCACACGTTTATGTGTGCGCGCACACACAGGTTTCTGTATGTGTGTCTGTGCACGTGAATCTGCACATGTGTGCACGCTTATGTGTCTGTGGGAACGTGCAGCGGTGCACGCGTGCATACCAGTGTCTCGGTCTCTGCATTTCAGCATCACCACAAACCCCTCCTGCATCCTTTTAACCTTGAGTGCAGATGTCCCTGGAATCATTTCATTATTTGACTGTTTCCCTTCTACTCAGCTCAACCCTAAGAAATGGTGAGAAACTGTCATTGGATTTCAATGCTGATGGCTATTCTTTAATATATACCAAGCAATTCCAGAAAGAAAGAAAAAAGTCCTGTGTAAAGAAGGCAAATCTTATACCTATCGATCCGCTAAGAGGTGGTAAACATAAAGGCCCTTGCGCTTTGGGCATTTAGAAATGATTTGGTTCATTCGGATGAAGCGTGCTAACATTCCATGAGCCGTGCAGTGTCTCTCCAGAGTTGGGGGGTGGGAACAATTAGGTGGGTTTCAGGTTTGTGAGCGCATAGAGTTGCTCTCATTAGGACAGAAAATGCCAATTAAAACCAGAAAAATTGAGCAAAATTGAATTAACTCCTCTAATCAAGTGTTACCTATTTGTGTGTCTGATGAGAGACGTCCAAAACTTGAATGTCATTTCAGCTCGATTGATGGAAAAACTGAATTCCCCAAAGTGAGGACGCCAGTGAGGTCTGCCTCTCCAGGGAGACAGCTCACTTCATGCATCACATGTCCACACACCTGCACACACCTGCACACACCTGCACGAATACATTTGCACATACATCCTGCCCACATTCTTCTCCCTCCACATCCCCTCACACCCTCACACTCCTCTCACTAAACCCAAAGTCACCCATACGTGGTTTGCGTAACCCTCACTCAGGAGCCACCTTCCCCTGCCCTGATCACTTGAACCACAGAACCTTAACCGCAAATTCCCGGGTGCTCATCACCTCGGATCACTTCTTCAGTTACGGCGAGTGGAGGCCACTCTTCGTTGCGGTGCACAGGCTTCTGTAGTTGTGGCATGTGGGCTCAGCAGTTGTGGCTCGCCGGCTCCAGAACGCAAGCCCAGTAGCTGTGGCACATGGGCCCGTTCACTCCACAGCATGTGGGATCTTCCCGCACCAGGGATCAAACCTGCGTTCCCTGGATTGGCGGGCGGATCCCCAACCACTGCACCACCAGGGAAGTCCTAAGGTTGCTAAATTCTTGATGGGAGGAGCTGCAAAGATTTGTGAGCATATTTATTCTCCCAAGAAATTCAGCCCTCACAGGACAGGAAGGTCAGATGTCAGTGGGCTCTGGTCAGCATCTGACTCTGTAGGTCAAGGACACCCACAGGCTCTGGCCCCTTCCTTCTCTCTGCCCTTCACCCTCCGGGTGAGTTTCACCCTCAGCCTGGTGGGAAGATGGCTGCAGCCGTTCCAGACATCACATCAGCATCCAGAGATTCAGGACGGTCATCTCCTGTCAGAATTTCGTCCTAGGAAGTGGGAAAGGGCCCTCATCCCCTCCTCCCTCACATCTCCCCCACTCCCTAGAGATGGGAAACAGAGCCCCAGGACCTGCAGGCCCATCACAGCAGCAAGGGAGGGGCTGGCTTGCTGGAGAAAGCCAGGTCCATTGGGGAGGAGGGTGGGAAGGAAATCCAGCAGGAGGGCAGAGCCTCCAAGGGAAGGTTCTGTAATCCCTCACAGTCAAGGTCACGCCTACGCTCAGGTTACCCGCTGTCCAGGCCCAAGGTAAGGTCTGTCAGGACGGCTAGAATCTGAGAGGCATCGTAATCTGCCACACAAGTGCCACACGTATCCGAGAGAGAAAAGTTCTGGTTTTCCTGCAAAGATCCCCATTTAGCTTCAAGAGTTGTAGAACTTAATTTACTCTGAAAGTCCCTCCCATCTGCAGCTCCAAGGCAGCGCCCAGGCGCCAGCCTGCAGTCCAGGATTACCTGTGATTGAAGCTGAGCTAATTGTCTCCCCAGCCACAGACAACGGGGTGACATGATTTGCAGCGTGGAGGCTGGTGCCTCTTTGGCCCGAATCACTGCATGCTGGAGACCCGGTACCAAGGCAGCCACAGCTCTGGATCTGAAGGTGAGACCTCAGCCACCACAGAAGGTGACCTTCACGTTAACAAGAGAGCAAATTCACATAATGCGACCAGTGAGCTTTGTTTTCAGATTCTGGGGTTCATCAACTCGGGGGATGTGCTGTACCTGGCCCTACTGGCATCAGAATGGATCCAGATCAACAAAGACCTGAAAACACGTCCACCCAGACACTGGCAGGCGGATGTTCGCAGCAGCCGAAACGAGGAAGCCGCCGAGAATCCATCAGCAAACAGACGTGGTCCATCCACACACAGAACATCACTTAGCCCTCGGAGGGACTGAAGGTCGGATCCCCAGCACGACGTGGAAACCTCGGAAACACCATGCTCGGTGAAAGAAACCAGACGCACAAGGCCACGTAGTATGTGATCCTTTTATAGGAAACGTCCAGAACAGGGACATTTCTAGAAGTAGGAAGCAGGGAAACGGTGGGGATTGGGGGAGGGGGAAGGGGGTGACAGCTAAAGGGTTTGGGGTTTCCTTGGGGGGATGGAAGTGCCCTGAACTGACTGTGGTGATGTTTGTACACATCTGTGGAGATGCTGAAACCACTGGCTTGCACACTTTAAAGGGTGAATAGTATAGTATGTGAATGACATCTCAATAAAGCAGTTATGATCTCGGGCCAGGGTGGAAGCAAAAGGGCGGTGCTAGCCCAGTGGGGCGTGGCCACCTGCTTCCCACACTGAGTCCCCCTCTTCTCCCCACCCAAAGCACACGGCTCTTGCAGGGACCTGGCCCTGCTTCTCCACACGCCGCACAGCTCTCCCCAGCACACAAACGGGCACATCCGGGTGGACAGGTGTAGGGCCAGGGCCCTGTTCCAGCTGGGGCAGGGTCTGTAGCGAGCCAGTGCCTGGGGGTGGGGGGGGCTGATGAGTGGAGACAGTGACCCCGTGTCCACCCCTTGATGTGGAAGGAGAGCACCACCAGCCCTGTTACAGGTTGAATTGTGTCCCCAAAGATTCCGGTGTTGAAGTCCTAACCCAGGACCACAGAATGAGGCCATATTTGGAAACAAGGATGTTGCAGAAGTCGTAAGATGAGGTCATCCTGGCCGCCAGGCAAAGAACCCCAGAAGGGGCAGCCCATGGAGGCCACCGGGTGAGCAGCCTTCAGGTCACACCCTGAGCTAAACATAGACGCATCCATCTGCTTCGTTGTGTGTCCCTTTCAGGTGAAGCTGACTGGCCGACCTGTGAGAAGACCAAGCGCCCAACTGCCACCATCACCCTGGAAAACTGATGAGGACCAGCCCCACCATCTGTCCCAAGACCCCACACAACCCCGCATGGCTGCACTGGCCTACCTCTCTCTCCCTCCACCCAACCAACAAACTTGATATATTTTAAGTCTTTTTATTGCCTTGTGTGCTGGCCAGACCCTCCAGTGGAATGTTGAACAGAAGTGGTAAACACAGAAATCCTGGCTTTAACCCCAGTCTTAGAGGGAACGTGTCTAGTCTTTCACATGAACGAAGATGTTGGCTGCAGGCTTTACACAGATGCCTTTATTGGATTTAGAAAATGCTCTATTGTTCCAGCTCTGAGAGTTTTTATCATGAATGGTGTCAAATTGTGTCAAGTCCTTTATCTACACCTATTGAAGTCATCATATTTTTTTCTCCTTTATTTTGTTAAAGTGGTGAGTGACACTGATTTTGAATGTGAAGCAGGCTCACCCTCCTGAGATAAATTCCACGTGGTCGCCGTGGAAGGTTTCGTGTCTTTTGGAGTTGGGTCCGAGCGGCCACCGTTTTATAAAAAGCATCTCAGCATCTGTGTCCATAAGAGATGCTGGTCTCTGATCCCCTGTTCCTGTTACGCGCGTCTCATGTTCTGCATCGGTGTTATTTGCCCTCATAGGGTGAGCTGGGAATAGTTCCCTTTCTTCACTTTATGACATGATTTGTTCCTTGTCTATTTGATAGGATTCTCCAGCAAAGCCATATAGGGCTGGATTTTTCTTTGTGGGTAGAGTTTTTTGCTTCTTCGATTTTTGCAATTTGTTTCTTTTATTGACATAGGGCTATTTAAATTTTCTATTTTTTTCTTGTAAGACAGCCCAGGGCCAGCAAGAATGAGGACGGCACCCGATGACATCGAGGTGGAACTGGGAGAGGCGAGCGGGGCATGGGATCTGCAGCACAAATGTGCACATCGGGGTGAAAGTAACACGTGACATCCGTTGAAATCTCGTAATTTAGATAACACCAAGTTTGGAGACAGAAAAATTTGCAGTTACGGAAAATGCCTACCTTGATGTTAATTCTCCACTTACAGCTTTAACCCAGAGACATGAATTGAGAGGTTATAACATTATTAGCTCCTGGGCTGGCACCTTGATCCATGCTATTTTATTCTGGAGCAGAAATTTTATCGCTGCATAATAAAGTCTTAAAAAATAGTGTTTCTCATAGACGTACTTGACAGTAGCTACAAAATCTGTACAAGCATAATTATACTCCCAGAGACCTGAATGGAAGGCGTTTTAAAGTCAGGAAGGAGTCATTTTCTATGTTGCTATTTTCATTTCTCTTTAAATAAATGTTTATGTGTCTCATAAAGCCCGTTCCCATGCAAATGTTCATGCTTTCGGCTGCAGAAGATGCATTGCAGACATCAGGATACAGGCACCGAGGGCCGGTCGTCGGCAGGTCAGGCCAGGGTGCTCCGACCCAGTGTTGATCGCTACCTGCTTTGGGCATCCAGCTGTGCTGTGGGCAGTGCTTCTGTGATGAGGAAGCCAGACGTCTTGGGGACGACATGTCTGTAATGAAGAGGTGAGCCGTCGAAATGTGTGCCTGGGCCCACAAGGGGAAAGAAGTGCTTCTCAACAAACTGTACAAGCTGCAAATGACTTTAATCCAATTACAAAATGGAATTTGACATGTATTGGGTCTCCTTAGTGTGGAATTAGGGACCCATTATTGCTGGTAGTTTTGAGGAGTATTTGTGTCTCTCTTCTGTGGCTCCTATAGGTCCCAGGCTCCTCAAGGAGAGCTGTTTTCTGCTGCCCAAAATATATGCTCCCAGCATAGCTGTCATCATTACATCATCAGCACAACCACCACCATCATCATCACGATCATCACCGCCACCACCGTCACCGCCATCATCACCACCAACATCACCATCACCATCACCATTGTCACCAACACCAACATCACCATCACCATCACCACCACCATCATCACCACCATCACCACCAACAACATCACCATCATCACCACCACCATCACCATCACCAACATCACCACCATCACCATCACCACCACCACCATCACCACCATCACCACCACCATCATCACCACCATCACCACCACCACCACCACCATCACCACCATCATCACCACCATCATCACCATCACCATCACCACCGTCACCACCACCATCACCACCACCATCATCACCACCATCATCACCATCATCACCACCACGACCACCACCACCATCACCACCATGAACTCCACCATCCCCTCCACCCTCACTACATCACTATCACCACCAACAATGCCCTCATCGCCACCCTCGTCATCACCATCATGTGGCAATCACAGCAGCCACAGCTCACCTCATGGGAGATCTTGCTGGGCGCTTTCTCCCACGACACCCCTTGACCTGCACCCAGGGCTTAGTGATGACGGTGAGAATGAAGATTAGCAGGATAACGTACTATTAATGAGGAGCCTGGCACTCAGTAGGCTCAGTTATAAAAGCTCTGTCGTGTCATGTCTGACGGGGGGGGGTGGTCCTCGGAAGCTAAAATTATGAAAAAAACCAAGAGTTCTTTCTGCCAGTTTCCCCTTTAGGTAAAGTACACGTCGTTCCCTTGGTCACCCGCTGATTTATTCACCAAACAGTTGAGGTGTTGCCAAGCGCCAAGGACCATCTAAACACTCTCCACCCCGGGCCTCCGTCCACCCCAGCCTGGGGCTCCTCAAGCGAGAGTGTCCAAGCTGGGGGCCTTTTAGAGCTCAGCTCTCCAATTCATCATGTCAAAGCCAGAGCACAGGGGCCTATGTTGTGGGGACTCAGGACCTGGGCAGTCTCGGGGAGAGTCGGGTCCAGCACACATGACGAACCAACCCCTGTAGGCCCTCACCCCGGCTCCAAAGCACCGCCTCGCAGGGCCCCTTGGGGCCTCAGAACCGCGCCGGCACATCTCCAGCTGTCACCTCTTCAACTCCACCTGCAGATTCATGGAGCTCCCTGAGAGCAGCCTGCAGGCCAGGTTCTGCCAGAGAGAGAGGGGGGAGACACAGAAGCCGTCCTGGCCCAGGGTTTTATAATTCGGTTGGTAAAACAAGACAGCTGCATGAAATGTAAAGACCACAAGAGACGAGCACGAGAGAAGCCGACTGAGGCGTGGACCCTGCCGGGGTGGGCAGTGTTTGTGGGCCCCGCTGCCACATAAGCTTCCAATTAACCCCCTCCGACCTGGGCCCTGTTTTTCTTCAGTCCCCGTGGTCAGTAGTGCTGCTACACATATGCACCTGCAGCCTCACTGCCACGGACCCCCCAGGCAGGCCCAGGGCCCAGGGGCCCGTCTGACTCAGGCACCTGCCCGAGCCTCAGGGCCGTGAGCCACACGCCTGCTGCCCGACGCCCCTCCAGCATCGGCCCGCCACTTCTCTAGGGATCTGGGGTCCCCGGGACCAGAGGAGTTTCTGAGCTTGACACACCCATCGGTGTGGAGAGCGGCAGGCCAGGCAGGCGGGGTCTCATACCCCATCACGTTCCCCTGAGTCTAGCCCAGCAGGCACCCACTAGGCACCCACTGTGTACCAGGCGCGGCCAGAGGCCCTGGACCCGGAGCTGCAGGGCAGGGCCTGCGAGGCCAGGAGCCCCGGGCGGGGCAGGCAGTGCGGAACCTTGGGCGGAGCGCCTGGTCGGGCCAGGGTCGCCCCTTTGCCTCCGGAGCAGAGTCTGGGGTGGAGGGAGAGGCCGGGGACCCCACAGGCAGGAGACAGCCATTAAATTCACTGGATGGCGTTTCCTTGTCGTGTGGCCACCAGGGGCGTGTGAACGAGCTTCCAGGTGGACGTGGCCCACGTGAGTTAATAAACACGTTTCTTCCTTAAATTTTATGGACCACGTTTCCATTTGATTTAAGCACTAAGAAACTATGTGAAGTCTCAATTTTTTTTTAAAAAAAAGAAAAGGCTCCTGCGGTGAAAAATGCGGCACGAAGAGCGAATAAAGTAGAAACGGGAAAAGCTGCTGGCAGTTCGCTCTGCAGAGCAACGCGGGAGCAGCAGGGCAGCGGCGGCCGCGCCCACCGACAGGCGGAAGAGCTCGTGTAGGAGCGGGACGCGGCGGGCTGGGCCGGCCTTGGTTCACCCGCATCCCTGGCCCCCGGCCAGCCTCCAGGGGGGACCCCCAGCCAGACCAGGGAGGAAAGCCATCCTCAGAGGGCCTGGGTCCACGCGGCGGGACTCGCTCGAGGGCAGGCGACGGTGTGGGCAGCGCCCGCGGGGCGGCCCGCGTACCACCCCTCCCCCTCAGAGCGAACTTGGCCCCGCAAGGGGCACCCCCTCCCCCCCGTGTCACGCTGTCTCCTGCCGACGGCGACCCCACTCGCGCCACCGTGTGCCCGACACACGTCGGCACGTCACCCGACACCGCGCGCCTCAGGCAGGCACACCCAGCCCGGCTGCGAGACTTCTGAACCCCGTCTGGGGGCTCAACGGACAGTGGAACGGGTTGTGCAGAAACGACAATGCAATCTCGCACCCGTGCGCTTTCAAACCAGGGAGCGGGGCTGTGGACCCGCACCCCCCCACACCCGACAGCAGCACGAGTGGAGCCACACAGACACCCCGCACCCGACCTGCAGCGGGGAGGGGCCGGCAAAGCTCAGACTCGGGGTCCAGGAGGTCTCGGCAGGTGGTGGTGTTTGTTTCCTTGTCAGTAAAGTGCAGGTGATAAATCAGGGCGTCTACCTGTCAGAACTGCTCACGAGAGGGGCTTGAAGCTGTCAGACCAGGGCCAGCAGGGAGCTGGGCCCACGGCGTCGGCCGTTTCTATGCTGGGGATAGAGATACTACGACACAACACCAAACGCTCAGTAATCCGGGGAACAAATGATTGATAAGCTGGCCTTCATTAAAATTAAAAACTTCTGCTCTGCGACAATGTCAACAGGATGAAAAGACCAGCCACGGGCGGGAGGAAACACTGGCAAGAGACACATCTGATAAAGGACTGGTATCCAAAATCTTAAAAGTTTTACAATAAAAAACAAGCAACCCGACTAAGAAATGGACAGGGAAATAGAACAGGCTTCTCCCCAAAGAGGATACACAGGTGGCAGCTAATCATATTAAAAGATGCTCCGCGTCCTACGTCGTCGCGAGAATGCAAATTAAAACAACAAGGAGGTACCACTACTCACGTAGGACGGCCCAACCCCAGGCGCTGTCATCAGCAAATGCTGCTGCAGGTGTGCGGCGACAGAGCCCTCGTCACGGCTGCCGGGGAAGCAAACTGGTGCGGCCGCTTGGGAAGGCAGTGTGGGGGTTCCTACAAAACAAAACACACTCTCAGCACAGGGTCCGGCAATCACGCTCCCTGGAGTTTGCCCGAAAACTTATGTCCACGTAAACACACAGACGTTTATAGCAGCTTCATTCATAACTGCCACACTTGCAAGCAACAGGGCGACCTTGAAGGTGAGGAGATAAACAAACTGAGGCCGGTCAGACGATGGAATATGAATCAACACTTTAAGGAGATGAGCCATCAGGTCATGGAAAGACACAGAGGACTCTTAAATGCACACGACCAAGTGAAAGAAGCCAGTGTGAAAGGACTACAGACGGTGTGACTCCAACTGTATGACATTCTGGAAAAGGCACAGCTGTGGAGACAGCGAAAGGTCAGAGGTTGCCACCACCCTACTCGAATTCCTTCTAGAGCTCATCACAGCGGAAACGTCCGAAGGCCTTCGGTGACCCACAGAGCTCCGTGTCCCCGCCGCCCTCCGGACATCACGCCCCAGGTGGCCACCTGCTGGCCCCAGATGAGCCAGGACGCCCCCGTCTCGGGGCCCCTTCCTTCCGCTTCCCTCAGGGGCTCCGTGTCACCGACCTGAGATGCCCTGCCTCACACCCCGTCCCCTTTCCTCCCTGTATTTTCCGACATGACACTCACCTCGACCACGAGCTGACTCGCTTAGCGCTGCTGCCGCCTCCCCGGGGCCGGGAGCCCGCCTGGCCCAGGGGAGGAGCCCACGCCCCTCACGGGAAGGGAGCGTGACTGGGTGCCACCGCGGGCGAAGGGAGCGGCCGGCGGCCCCGACGGCCGCCGCTCTGCCTGGTCACGGTGGCTCCTTGATCCCCTTCACGGAGGGACCGCCTGGCCAGCAAGAAGGCCGCGGAGTCACCCGGCCTCCCTGGCGTGTCCTTCGCGACGTTCATCACGTGTCCCCCCGGCCTTTCCTCGCTCTGCTGAAACCCACCCATCCCTGTGACAGGCCCAGGCTGGCCCCGAGGTCCCCGCGCCTCCCACCTCTGTACACCCCAGGCTGCGCTCTGAAGACCGGCCCCCCTGCACCCCAGGGCCTGTCCTCCTCGGGGAGTCTCGGCCAGCGGCCCCTCCGCACCTTCTGGAACGCCGCCTGGCTCCTTGCAGAGCTGCAGGGGGCCCACTGTCCCCGCAGCTGCCCCCTCCTCGGCGGACACAGCAGACCCCGCGGCAACGCTCCCCCACGTGGCTTGGCGGCGAGGCCACGGATGACGGCCGGGCCCCCGATGCGGGCGGGCGAAGAGACTTCAAACTGCCCGAGCCTCCTAACTCTTCGGGGGTGGCCTGTGGCCCCGCGGAAACGCAGCAGCCTCCACATCGTCCCCAGCAGGCGAGACCTGGAGCCCAGGCCCCTCGAGCCCCCAGGCCGGACCGCAGAGCCCCCGGGGATTTAGACGCAGTCGGGCCCGCCTGTTGCCCTCCCGCGTCAGCCCCGCCGCCGACCTGCTCCATCCACCCCCTGCCCGACCCTCCCCGAAGCGGAAATCCAGGTCTGCCCCCCGACGCCCCTGGAGCCCCACGCCCAGCGCCCTGGGGGATGGGCCAGGCTTCCCGTGGGCGGGCCGGGCAGGCTCGGGGGGCCTGTCCCGAGCAGCAGCCCTGCCTCACCCTGCACGGGGCAGGTCCCTCCAAGAGGGGCGGCCATCCACAGCCCACCTTGGCACATGCCCTGAGGTCCTGGCGAGCCTCGGGGCCCCCGCCAGCCCGCTGTGATCCGGTCGCAGACTCTGGTCAGCGGGGCCACAGCCGGACTGGCAGCCTCCCCGCAAGACCCCAGCCATGAGGGGACGCCCGGGGGACTCAGGTGACTCCTCGGAGCCCAGCTCCTCCCCCACAGACCGAGCGGTCACCTCTGTCTGCGTCTCCGGCTCCTGGTACAGCGCAAATCAGGGCAGGGATGGAGGTCCATGCGGTGAGCAGTAAAGGGCCACGCGTGTGCGCGCACACACACGCACACACACACGCACACGCATACGCGCACGCACACGCGCGCACACAACCTTCTTTTTACTTGTCACGATGGTCGTGGTAACTGAACGACCGCAAGCCCAGGGTCTGGGTCGCTTAGCGATTCTGAACGTACCAGGAACACACCAGAACCCGGACCCCTGTTTTCTCCTAAAGAGAAACGTGGTCGGTTCGTCGTGTCTCCACCGAGAGAGCGAGACAAGGGGTTGGATTGCGGGCTCGCAGTTGGTCCTCCGCGGGAGAAGCAGAGGGAACCGTGCCGACAGCTGCTGCGGCCGCGGCCGGCACCTGAGCCCTTCGGGGCCAGGCCTCCCCGTCCGGCATCCCCCCGTCCCGCTGTGGCCCTCTGTCCACGTTGCCGTGAGTGTCCCCAGGCCCGGGCGCCTGCTGCAGTGTGTCCCCCTGGGGGCGTCCTGGACGCAGTGCTCAGCACCGGCTTTTCTGTGGGTGCAGGATCAGGGACGGCCCAGACCCTCAGTCCCAGGGAGTCAGGCGGGGCGGCGTCTACCTCAGCTGCTCCTGGGCCCGGACCCCTGCATCCCATGCGAGCAAGGCGACCGGCTTCTGCGCTCTGCGTCCGCGGCCTCGTCGGCGGTCACGTGTGTCTGCGACTGCCCGGCACCCGGTGGGCAGTGACCAGGCGGTAGCTCACCTTCCTGAATTTGAGGGATGTATCCACACGGCGTGAGGATCCGCCACGTGTGTGCAAAGCTCGCACTACGGAGGCGATGGCACAGTCCCTGCCCGCAAGAGCTGCCCAGACCCCAGGGAGGCCCCCAAGCGGACACGCACACACGTCGCCGCCTCTGGACGGGACGCAGGGCAGCCCCGACCCCGTGTGACCCCGTGTGACCCCGTGTGACCTCACTCCCCCACCCCCGCCGGGCCTGCCTGGTCTGTGAGCGTCTACACACGCTCTTCTACCCCAGGGTCCTGACCCCTGCGGTCACTTGGTGACACAGTGGAAAAGAGCCGTACTGGCCTTCTACTTTTTGTGACAAGTTAACGCAGAGTTATAACAGCCCCTGTAACACTATTAGAGTGTCCCGGTGTCTGTGGGTCCGGAGTCTAGCATGGCCGGGCTCTCCGCTCAGGGGTCCCCAGCCTGAAACCAGGTGGTGGCCTGGCTGGGGTCTCACGTAGGCCCTTCTGGAGATCCTTCCAGTCATTCAGGCCCTGCGGTTGGGGGACTGAGGCCCTGGGTGGCTAGGGGCCGTTGGGCAGCTCTGCCCCACCGAGCTTTCTCCCGATTGGGCCAGGCCCTCAGGACCGTCTCCAGACGCCCCACATGCAGCCCCTCTTTTGGGGGGTGAGGCTCAGCCATTCGCCCGCTGCTGGTCCCAGGCAAGGCCCTCAACGCTGGGCCCATGGCCTCGTCCAGTGACAACCTGGGGATAAACGGGGATCCACAATGAGAGCCTGGACAAAAGGACAGCAGCCCCCAGCGGTGCCCACTCCTGAGCCCAGGGGGCAGGTGTGTCACGGGACCTGGCGAGGGGGCTTTGCAGAGGGGACCAGGGCGACACCATACGCCATGGGAGATCCCCCTGGGTTAGCAGGCCACCCCAGGGGCCCTCACGAGGAAGGCAGGGGGTCAGTGACAGAGAGGACGTGGTGATGGGAGCAGAGGGTGAGGGACAGCTTGGGGGTCCCTGAGCCAAGGAACGGGGTGGCCCCGGGAGCTGGGAGGCTGGGTGTCCAGCGGAGCCCCTCCTGCAGGCTCCAGGGCTGCTCTCCCTCAGCCCCTGCACGGTGTCACCCTTGACGCTGGGGATCCAGTGAGGCAGCGCCCAGGCCTGGGGGCAGGATGGAGTGACCCTCTCCTCTGGAGGCTACAGGAAGAGCTGTGTCCCTGCAGAGGCTCCAGCGGAGCTCAGCCGAGCAGAGCAGGGCACGCAGGTGTGCCCGCCTTGGCCTGTGCAGGGGGCAGTGACAGTGGCCCATCCTACCTGCTTCTGTGAACCCCGGTAAGGAGGGGCTGCAGCATCAGAACCATGCCTTTGACAACTGGGAACCAAGGGCCTTAGATCCAAGAGGGCTGCGCTCCCCTTGGTCCAGCCCTCCGCCAGCAGCGTCGGCCTCCAGGGGACGCGTCCGTGGCCAAGTGAGGGTTCCCGTAGGGGTGGGGGCCAAAGCAGAGGCCGTCTCCTCCCCGCTGTCCTTCAACATCCAGCCCGCTCCCCTCACGTGCCCCTGTGCCCCCACTCTCCACCCGCCCCCCAACCCAGACGTGTCCCATCTAAGCTGACGAGCGCGACCCGGCTATTTCACAAGCCGCCTGGTCCCTTCCCTCCGCCTGGAAGCCTCGGGCCCGCTAACTGCATAATTAGCCATACTGTCTTTGCAGTTCATCTTGTAATTGCAAAGATAATGATAGTTTAAAACACAGGGTTTGAAATTGTTAACCCTTTCAAACAGACACGTCATCCTCACGGATTGAAACTTAACGCTTTGTTTCCGCGGCCGTTGGCAGGAGGGAGGGGCTCTGAGCGCCACCTCCACGGGGCCTGGGCCGCGACCACACGCAGCAGCCCATCGGCTGGCGCTGCCCCAGAGCCCACGGCGGAGACCCAAGCAGGAAGGACTTTGAAATGCGAACGGTACTCTGGTGGAGGAGGGTCCCCTCGGGTAGCAGCTGCCGGGCAGCTTGTTTGCCCTGGTGCGAGAGTTCAAAACCCACCTCTCCCGCAAGGGCAGCCTGGACACAGAGCACAGGGCTGAGTAGGCGTTGGTATGAAACACATCCTGTTTTTCCATTAAAATGAATGAGAATCTGTCTTTTTATTCCACGGGTTTTTAATTGATGGCGATTTCAAGGATGAATTAATGGTGGCCATAAAGGCACAGAAAGTCACTCGCAGCCGGTGGAAGCTGTGGTGCTGGGGACCCACCGGCCTCGGTTTACCCCGGGATCTTGTTCCCGGAGGGCAGGTGCCCGGACGGAGTCACCGGAGGGAGCCGTGAGCCTGGGCCTGGAGGATGTGGAGGCCAGAGCAGGGCGCGGGGAGGGAGTCCACAGCCCCTGGGAACCGGCTTCCAGCCCTGAGCCGTGGCTCCTGCAAGTGCACTCGGACAAACCCCCCGCGAGGCCCTGCCCTGGTGATGGCTGTGCCTTGGCCCGTCCCGCCCTCCCAGAACCTGTCCGTTTGCAGATGCTGTGTTCGTGCTACTCGTGGAGAACCTTCCAACCTCACGGGAGGGATTCTGGGGGTCTGAAGACCCATGAGGAACAGCCATCTCCCCTGCTATGGGTTGAGGTAGAAGGAAGAGAGGAGGGGCCAGATGCTAGGAATCTGCCCACAAAGGGTCCCGAGGGCCAGAGGGAGAAACTGGGCCCCATTGCGAGGGCAGAGGAAAGTCATCAACATACAGAAACAGGTGAGCGGGGAGCCGGCCGGCTGCCAGGCGGGAAGGCAGCCCAGAGCTCCTGGGGGCCGCAGGGGAGAGCACCCAGGTGGGGCTGTCACAGCAGCCCGGAGGGACCCCAGGGCCTAATGGGGAAATCGTGTCAAAAGGTGACTTTCAAAAATGTGCGCTTGGTTTTGGGAAAAGAGAAAGGCCAGCAGATTGTTCTGGGCCCTCTCTTTCTCAGACATGAAGGAGACACACAAAATATTTTGTAAAAGAACAGCCCCTTCTAGAGTCAGATGCGAGTCATCACAAACCTTTGCAAAGAGAGCTGGGGCAGGCGGGCTCCCGTGTGACCTGTGCGCTCCAGGGACCCAGGAGAGCCCGGGGGATCGAGGACCCCAGGACTGCGGGGAGGGGTGGGAGCCAACGAGAGACGGTCCGGGCGGGGTGCCGGGAGCTGGCAAGGGCAGCAGAGCCAGACACGGCCCGGTGGGAGCTGCGCTGCCCGGCGAGGCCCCTCTCCCGGAGCTCGTGGACCCGGGGAGGGTGTCTCTGGAGGGGACGCGGGCGCCACAGAGGTGCAAGCCCTTCCCCAAGCACGGGCCTCGCCCAGGGCACACCGACCGTGTCACTTTAAGGGACCTGTACGTCCGATGAGCCCACAGCGCAGGACTGACGGGAACCGCCGCCCGGGAGGTTCATTAAACATCCCAACGTAATTTTCCATTAACGTTTCCTATTTTGGCATCTTCAGGAGAGTAGAAGTTGATTTTGGTTCAACATCCTGTGGGGACATTAGTTCATTTTGCTAAAGTATCTTAATAATTATAGTGACATCAAGGTTAATTGTTTAATCTGCATTGCCACCGTGCAGGCGGCCAAATTCCCCTCGCAATCTGTGCTATAATTAGTGCCAGGGCATCCGCATTTAGAAGCCGTTTTCGCCAGAGCAGCAGAGTCAGCAAGGTGATTCCTGGGTGTGACCCAGAGGGCTCTGTGGGCAGGTGTCCCATCGGGATCCGTGAGGCTGTGCGGCCTGGAGCTCTGGGGACGGACGAGGCTCTCCAGGCCACGGAAAGTGCCGGGGCTGCACCCTTGCGCCTTCCGCCCGAGCAGGAAGGGACCGCGCTCACATGCCTCTGCAGGCTCCTTTCCTCTCCGGGGGGCAAAGACTACCTGAGGACGCCTGCTGACCGTGACCACAGATGGGGCCACGAGGGCCAAGGGGCCACTTGCGAGAAGAAAGTCACAGGTGAAGCTTCAATAGCCCCCAAGATTGCCCCAGAATCCACAGCAGGAAAAAGTGCACCAGGATCCGCCAACACTGCCCCCAGCACCGAGCTCCCACCCTGGGCACAGACGTCCCCGGGGGCCTCAGTGTGGTCGGGGCAGGGCTGGGGGCGCACCCACCCGCGACGCCCCAGATCACCCGCCGTCCCAGGGAGGGCCTGGCGCCGGCCTCCCAGGAGCCCAGGACCTGTTCTCAGCAGCTGAACCCAGCTGGCTGGAGGCTCCGGGCCACAGTGTAAGAGGGAAACAATGTGAGCTTCCCTGGAGTCTAAGCGGTCACTTCCTCCTTAAGACCACCTGCACGGGGTCCGCCCTGAGGCGTTTGTCCTGTTGCCCTCCCCCTCTTCTTCCCAGGGAGCAGCCCGGTTGGGACACTGTGGCCGGAGGAAGCTACCCAAGTCCCCGTGGGCCCCCAGGCCCTGCTCCCACCGTCTCTGGGTGTCTGCACCCCCTGCCGTGTCCACCCCCCTCCTGGGGGCCACACCACCCCTCCGGGCGGCACTGCTGCCCCATACCCGCCCATCCAGGGCGGTGCTCCGGGGACAGCTCCCAGGACGGCGGCACAGCCCAGGGTCCCCCTGCAGCCTCACCCGTCCCAGGAGCACAGCAGAGTCCAACTTTTTGGTAAACTACAGCTGTATTTTAGCTATTGAGCATTGTTCACATTCTGTTGACCATTTTGGATATGGAAATCAACTGGAGATGCCCATTCATGCCTTTGCCCTTGTTTATATTATTAAGTAAATTGATTTTCTCCATTGATTTGAAAAAGTTCTTAAAATCTTCTAGAAGCCAGTCCTTTGTTAGTTTCACACGTGCACACATCATTTCCTGCTTTGTGACTCTGTCCTCCTCTCGAAGTTGTCTTTTGCTGAACAGCAGTTCTTAATCTTATTGAAGACCAATTCATCAATCTATTACTTTATGTTTAGAGATTTTTGTGCTTAAGAAGTCTTTGCTTGCCCCAGATTTATGAAGCTATTTTCCTATTTTATATCCTAAAAGCTGTATCAATTTGCCATTCATAAAGTGACTTTTATAAATGCTATAAAATAGGGTCAAGATACAAATGTTTCCCATTGGGAAAAATATGGATTAGGACATACATTTTCTCCAGCACCATCTGTCTAAAATGCCTGCTCTTTCTCCAGTGATCTGTGGTGCCTCCTTTTTTTTTTTTCTAAATCAAATGTCCATATACATGTTCATCCATTTCTGGGCACTTAATAGGCTAGTTGTTTGTCCTTTCACCACTGTTCTGATGACTGCAACTTTAAAGTACGTGTTGATAGCTTATAACCTCCACCTTTGTTCTTAATCTTCAAAGCTCTCTGTATGTTCTTAGTCATTTGCATTTCAAACAAAATTGTAATCAATTGTTAATTTCCACAAAAATATTGTAGTGGAATTTTACCTGGAATTTTTTTGAACCTGTACATCAATTTGCCTATAAATATATAGATCTATATACAGTATTTAGTCTCTCAACTTCTTGCAATGATATTTTAGAGTTTTCATTGTAAAGATCTTGTATGTATTTCATGAGATTTATTGTTACTTGAACTTTTAGGATGTAACTGTAAATGATGTCACTGCCAAATTTCATTTTCTCCTTTTATTGTTGCTGGTATATAAAAATATAATTAAATTTTCACTATTGACCCTGTATCTAACCAACTTGTTAAATTCTCTTATTAGAGGTTTTTTTTTTTTTTTTCTTTTGGAGAAAACAGTTGACTTTATTATTAAAATGATCAAATACCAAATGTTGATTATCAAAGCACCATGAAAAAAATCACCTAACAGATCTTGTCCTTATCCCCAGAGAACTTACATCTCAGAGATCATAAAAACAGACTAACTTAACTATTGTATTAACTGACATTTAAAATAATATACTAATTGCATAAAATAATTTTAAGTACAAAATTTAAATGTTCTACATGCCCTCTGCTAATAACGATGGTTTCAGTTCTTCTTTCCATTCCTTATTTTTTTATTCATCCATATTTTATCCAGTTACTATTTTTATTCATTCATTCAGCCAAACTCTTTTCCAAAACGGCTGTACCATTTTGCATTCCCATCAGCAGTATATATATACAATTTCCAGTTGCTCCGTATCTTTGCTTGTACGTGCTATAGTCAGTATTTTTAACTTTAACCATTCTCAACGTGTGCAATGGTAGGGACACATTGCAGTTGTAATCTGCATTCCCTAATCAAGCATCTTTTCAGGAGCTTATTTACCATCTATATACCTTCTTTGGTGAGGTTTCTGTTCAGATCTTTTGCCAGATTTTTAATCTGGTTGCTCGTTTCCTTATTGTTAAGTTTTGAGAATTATTTCTATATTTTGAACACAAGCGCTTCGCCCTGTGTGTGACCTTCCCACACTTGTCGGGTTCTGTGTTTATCCTTCCACTTCCTCAAGGGTGACTTCTCAAGACAGAAGTTCTTAATCTTGATGAAGTCCACTTTATCCGGTTTTTTTTCTTTTTATGAATCACGCTTTCAGTGTCATATCGAAGAAATATTTTCCTACCCCCAGGTCACAAAAAGTTTCTGCTCCATTTTAATTAGAGTTTTATAATTTAAGGTTTTACATTTAAGGAAATTAACTATTTCGTTAATTTTTGTATATGGTGCAAGATATGGGTTGGGGTTGATTATTTTGCATATGGACATTCAGTCTCATCAGCATCATTTGTTGAAAAACATTATCTTTTTCCTTTGAATTAATTACCTTTGTACTTTTACAAATGATCAACTGACCTTACATGTTTAGGTCTATAAACAGACTCTCTGTTCTAATCAGTTGATCTGTATATCTATTCTTTCACCAGTATCACAATATTTATTATTGTGATTTTAGAGCAAATCTTGAGAACAGATTATTTGACCCTCTCTACATAATTCTTCCTTTCCAAAATTGTTTGGACTTTTTAGTTCCCTTGTCTTTCCGTATTTTAGAATCAACTTGTTGATTTCTATAATAACTGGGATTTTGATTGAGATTGTGTTGAATATATAGATAAATTCCAGGAGATTGACATCTTAACAAGATTGAGTCTTGCTAATGAATTAACATGGTGTGCCTTTTTATTTATTTATTTTTATTTATGTCTTTTGTAGAATATTCATCTTACAGATCCTGCACGTATTTTGTTAGATGTATCTGTGGTATCTCTTTTTTATGCTGTTGTAAATAGCATATTTTTAAATTTTTGATTTCCAATTACGTATTGCTAGTATATAGAAGTATAAGTGTTTTTTGTAAATTGACCTTACATCCTGCGATCTTTCTTAATTCACTTATTTGTCTAGGGCCAATCACGCTGAGAATAGAGACAATCTTATTTCTTCCTTTTTGACTTGCATATTCTTATCTCTTTTTATTACAGTATTGCACTGGCTGAGACTTCCGGTAGGGTGTTAAATAGTTGTGGTGATAAAGAATGTTCCTGACTTGTTGCCAGTTTTTAGAGGAAATGTTTATTCTTTCACCATTAGACAGTATTAACTGGAGATATTTTATAAAGACCTATTATGGACTGAATTGTGTTCCCCCAAGAGTCATATGTTGAAGCTCTGACCCCCAATGTGACTATATTTGGATCTGGGGCCTCTAACGGGAATTAAGGTTGAACAGTGGGGCCCTGATCCAATAGGACAGGTGTCCTTCTCAGGAGAGGAAGGAACACCAGAGAGCTAACGCCCCCCCCCCTCTCACACACACACACACACACACACACACACACACACACACACAAGGGTCACGTGAGGACACAGCAAGAAGACACCGTCTGCCAGCCAGGAAGAGATTCTTCACCAAGAATCGACCGTGCAGTCACCTTAATCTCAGACTTCTGGCCTCCAGAACTGGGAGGAAATTAGCTCCTGTGGTTTAATCCACTCAGCCTGTGGTATTTTGTAAAGGCAGCTTAAGCAGGCTAATATAATGTCTTTTATCCATTTAACAAAGTTTCCTTCTATTCCTCTTTCACTGAGATTTCTTTTTAATGAATGGATATTGAATTTTGTCAAACGCTCTTCTACGTCGCTCCTGGTGAGTTACACTGGTTGGTTATTTAATGTTGAGCCAGCCTTGAATTCCTGGATAAACTCCTCTTCGTCACAGTGGGGGATCATCCCTTATACAATGCCCCCCGATGCTCAGTCCTACCTGGGAGATCACACACACACACACCACATATGTGCGCACGTACGTGCACACACACATACCTGCACACCCCAGAGCAAGGGGGGGGGGCTCCCAAGTGGGTTTACCTGCACTTTCTCTCTCTCTCTCTGACTCTCCCCTTCCCACCAACACAGAAGCCCCACCTGTTGGGATGGGGGTAGAAAAACTGCTTTTACAACATTTCCTCCATCTTTTCCTACTATGAAACTCACCCCAGTTCTGACTTCCCAAGCAAAAGTCCTTTTAACTCAGAAAAAGAAAACCTCTGACAAATCAAAGCACCTTGGCTCTCAGGCTGTCATCCCCGCTTTGACGTGAAAACCTTGCATTTGAAATCAGGGCTGACTTCTGGGATCCAGGTGACCCTGCCCTCTGCTTCCTTTCTCTCGGAGACAGTGTTTGCACAGGAAACACACCCATCTCAGGAAAGTCACCTTCTGGAGAGGGTCAGGAGGGGGTGCGAAGGACTCCCAGAAGGGAAACTCCATGGGTCTCTCAACACAGGCTGTGCCTTTCCCTGCCCTGCACGATGACAGCTGCTGACGACCCAAGTCCCTTTCGGGTTAAGGCTCCTCCCCGTTTCACTCATGCATCCATTCCTCCATCCATCCGTCCATCCATCAAGTGTACACAGAGTTTCTGGGATGAAGCCAGGAAGGACGATACGGGTACCTGGCAGCGGAGCTACCTTCTGGGCCTCACTCCTGGGTAGATTCTGGATAAATCAGGCGACTGTCCTGATTCCTGTCTGGGTTTGAACACGACGCCCTGTGCAGACACATTCCACTGAGCGACCTTCGTTCAGAAAAGCAGGGGGAACCAGGCAGCCAGGTGCTGCTGTCCCGGGGGGGCCGTGTCCCGGGTGAGTGCACTAAACTGGGAATTTTCAGCAATTCTTTTATTAATGGAGTTGGACTCAGAGGCGTGGGATCGTCGGAGAAAATAGGAGACTCCTTCCACAGCCGGCAGGAGTTCGCTTAAAATCACCCTTGTCTTTTCAGGGGTCGAGGGCACTTCTGGGGACGCAAAGCGAGCTGATGCCTTGATGTCCAGAACCGCACCACTGACACAACGTCCACACAGCGAGCGAGGGCCTGAAATGCCCGACGAGTGAAAATTTGCAGCCTGAAAACACGAGGGCCTCACAGGTTCCACCGCGGTGCCGAGACCAAGTGGCCGGTGAGGACTCCACTTCCGGGGGACACTCCTCTCCCGGGAGAGTCTCTTCCAGAGGGAAAAAGCAACCGGCCTCTCTCTCTCTGATACGAGAGTACGCGTGCACGTCGATACAACCTTACTCCATCCAGCTGGCGAGATGCGTGCCCGTGGCCCTGTCCGTTGACCCTGGAACCTGCACTGTCACCACCTGATGCTGAGAACTCCGGGAGGAAGCAGACGGGAGAGCCAGGCGCGGTCTGCCCAGCTGCCCCACCTGGAGGCAACAATTAGGGAGGTAGGTCTGGGAGCCGGGAAGGGCAAACGGAGGAGAGAATGGGCAGGCGGGAGGGCCCAGTGCACACGGCTGGTCACGAGGGGGACAGAGCCGGGGGGACAGCCTGCCAGTGGTTCACGGTGACCTCCCAGCCTGTGGTTCTTGAAGCCAAAGGGATGACAGCTGATCAGTGGGGTGTTTCTCCCCCAGACGGCTACACTTGGACATAGCAGACCCCAGCTCCCGCCCATCTGCACTCCCGGGGCAGGACGGCCACACAGTGGGTGCTAATTCCCTGATCCTTTTTCTGTTTGGTCGCCAGGATGGGCTGCAGGGTAGCTCAGTTAACGCATGAACCCACCCTGGGGTCCCTGATTTATAAAGCACTCCGTGGGCCTCGGCCAGGGCCCAGCGTGAGCGGGCAGGTGATTTACTACCTCCGCTCAGCCGGGGCCGGGTCCTGGGCATGATGGGGGGTGGAGGGGGACATGCAGCCCACGGACAGACTCCAATGAACTTCCGAGTTAAGTTCTGGGGACCTAACAGCGCGGGAAAGACAGTTACTAATACTGCACTGTGTACTCCAAAGTTGCTAAGAAAGTAAATCTTAAATGTTCTCCCCACGCACACAAAAGAAATCATAATCATATGAGATGATGGAGGTCCAACCCTATCTGATAAACATTTTGCAACATACGTTGCGCACTGAGAACTTACACAACGTTATACGTCATTCATATCTCAGTAAAGCTGGGGGCGGGGATACGACCCTCCTAAACCCACCCCCGCTCGGCACAGACCAGAATGTTCGCCGGCCCAGCAAAGAGAAGGTAAATCTCAAAGCTTGGAACCCAGGGTCCCAGCGTCTGACTCCAGCTGTGATCCCCACTTCCGCCCACCTCGTCTTTTACCCCCATCACCACGGGCCACGGTGAGTCCCCAGAAGTGCACGACACGTCCCCTGTCCAGGCCATTGTCCACGGGGGCCCCCAGCCCGATCCATCCCCGCTCAGAGCCTCAGCACGTTGGCAGCTCCTTTCTGAAACTTTCCTGGGTCTACAAAAAAAAAGATACGAGTGAAGGAAAAGCCTCCCTTCAACAGATACATTTTCTTGATCTATGTTTGGTGCAAATATCATACCAGCACCAAGTAATTCAGCTCTTTCTTTTTCTCTGTTAACTGACACGAAGCTTTTCGGGTTTGTAATCACCCAGCTCGGTGCTGGAGCGGATGCCTGACAAGGTCTGCCTCCCGCTCTGCAGGCTGTCGGCTGCGCCTCCTCGGTGGAAGCGGTGGATTTCTTATTTGGAGGACGGCAGGTTTATTTTCAGCCTTCCTAACCGGTTCCTGCTCATTTCTACCTACGGACGGAGACAGAGTTATTTTCAACTCCTTTCCCGGCAGCTCTATTACTTGTGTCGTTTCCGGAGTGGATTCGCCTCCGAGTCTGGCGTTACTGCTTTTCCGGCTGAGCGTCTTGGACCCTCGTGCTCCTTGGAATGTGCTCTGCGGAGGCATCTTGAGTGAGTTTGCGAAGCCCCGCCCTCCCCACTCTCCTGTTCTCTCTCTGGCCTGGGGGTCTGGGCGTGCTGGGTCCCTCGAGGTGTGGGGTCCCTGGCGGCGGTGGGACTCACGGCCCAGGTGGTCGCGCACGCGGTGGCTGCCCAGGTGCAGACTGAGGGGGAAGCAGGTGCCCAGACGAGAGGCCGCCTCGTCGCTGCGCAGGCTCCTTGGAAGCGGCGATGCTCCGGCCGGCCGGCCTCTGCTTTGAGGCGGCGGAGAGGCTGCCCCTCCCCCCCCGTAGGGTCCCCGTTCCGAGGCCCCCGGAAACATTTATCCTGCCTCTGTCTGTGGTTTGCTGTGGATGTTGTGCGACGTGCTCGCGACGTGCTCGCGTTTTGTGCGTCATCAAAGCCCCGCAGAGTGTCGGGAGCCGAGGAAACCCTCAAAGCACAGACCACGGTCCCTATTTGCACCCGGTGAGTGGGTTCTAACCGAAGATAACAAGTGGGGACCATCAGAGCCGTGTAAGTTACAAACGACACGAAAAGGCAGAGGCTGCTCTAGCGGACGGAGAGGAAAGAGAAGGAAGAAATGGGGGCGCTAAGAGAAAAGCACAAAACGGGACGATAAAAGCCACCCCAAGCTCTTCTCCTCTCCAGGTAACCCTAGAAGGCTTGGACTCTCCAGGAAGCACGGGGCGAAAGCAGCCTCCCCAGCCCCACGCCTCAGGCCCCGCCTCCTCCGCGCTCCCAGCCTTCAGAGCTGCCGCTTGGAGGAAGCTCTGCAGGAATAACCGAGCGCCCTGAGCCCCCCGCTCTCCTGGGAGCCCCTGGTCGTGTTTCCAGGAATCTTTCCGCAGGAAGTTTCCCGTCTTCACCCCTGATGGACTCGGCACAACCGAGCAAGGGGACCTTGACCCGATGGCCGTCGGGGCAGGGGCGGGAGGAGGTCCGGCCCCGAGCCCCAGGGCCCCATGCGCGAGACGGGCAGTGGGCCTCCCAGACGCCGCCAACAGGGATTTCTGGTGCCCAGAGAACCGTGTTATTAGTCCGTGTTTATTCGGTGATTAGCATATAATCATCCCGAAGCGCTGCAATTACGCACGACATTTCCACGTGAGCGGGAGATGCCGTGTTCCGTGTCTGTGCCGCTGTGTGTAGTTTGTGTACCGGCTGATGTAAACACGAAGAGCATAATAACTATCCCGGAGCAGAGTCTGCTGCATCCACTCGGCTTCCCCGGGGCCTAGAGGAGGCAGCACAAGCCAGAGGACCGGCTGGGTGGGCACCTTGGAGTCTCCCATTTGGCCCCCGGGTTGGACCCATCCAGCGGGCAGGTGGGGGGCTGGCCAGGGCTCAGGCGGGCAGCCCAGGCGCTGCGAGGTCGGGGCGGGTGTCCGGGCACGTCACTGGTCCAGGCAGTGATGGAGGCGGCCTGACCAGCGCAGGTGACGGTGGGATGTAGGGGGTCGGCCTCCAATTCCAAAAGCCGGTCCAGACAGCTTGTTGTTTGTGCCCTGGGCACGCAGAGGGGGGGGCGGGGAGCAGCCAGAGTGCCGGGGAGGGGCCCAGATGCCCCAGGAGGGCAGGGGCTTCAGAATCGTGTCTGAGCCCGGCCGCCCGGAGTCCCGGCCTAGCTGCCCCCCAACCCCAGCTGCCCGGCCCCGGCCCTGTTACCCAGCTCTCGCCACACCTGTGCTCCGAAGCCTGGGCCTCCAGAGCGTCATTCTCAGTTGACAACTCTGAAGGTTCCACGTGCTGGGACACTGAGCAGAGCTGCCCGGGGCCTCCCGGAAGCCGGTTTAGGAACGAGGCTCCCAGGCTGCTTATCTGCTGTGGCAGCCACACAGCCTGTGACCGCCAGGCCGCACATTCCTTGTCCTTCTAGGGCAGGAGGGACGCCATGGGGAAAAAGGAAAGCCGGGCCGGGCAGGCCTCCCCTGCCCCCGTGGGCTGCCTGATGGGCGGAGCATGGCTCCTCCCGGACAGACGGCGGGCGGAGGAAGGCGGTCAGCGGCTCCGCGCTCACGCCGGGGTTACCCGAGTGGCGCCCACTGTCCTTGCCTGGCTCAGGGGTCTCGGAGGAAGCCACACCTGCACCAAGACCTGAGGGTGACGGGCAGGTAGGTGGGAGCCCCTGGGGAGGGGAGTGAGGGCGTCCCTGGCATAGTGGGCCGACAGATGCTCAGGACTGGGGTGTGGACAGGGGTGCGCGGGGCCCGGGCAGGACGGCCGGGAAGCTCCCCCAGCCTGGAAACGGGCTGTCACCCACTTTCCACACAGAGGCCAAGGGACCCCCGAGACCCCAAGTTCTCGTGCAGCTGGCTGACCCCAGGCCTGGCCTTCTCACCAAAGCCGCAGCCTCCGGCCCCAGCCCTTTGACGAGACGGCCACCCGGGCTTCCCCTCAACCGAGAGGTGACGTGAGGCGTCAGGTGGTCCTCCTGGCTGATGGGTCCAGGGCTTCGCAGAATTTCCCAGGAGCACAAGTAACAAAAATGTCCACCCAGAAAAGGAAAACAACCAGTCTTTCTAACAATAGTTGACTGAATGCCAAATGAGAGGCTCTGAGAGTTTTGAATAAATGTAAAGACGCAGTTACAGGCGCAGAATATTTTCCTTTTGCCAACACGATTATTTTCTTGGAAACAGCCGATGATTAATAAGGCATGCTATAAATATGCTTTTGTGCCTCAAATTTCAGCTCTCCAATCTAATTAACATGCTGGGGAATTGCCTTCTTGGTGGGTAAAGACATTTAAAATATATATTTCGTGAAATCCGAGTTATTTGTCATAAGCTCCAAGAAGAAAAAATAAAATATGAAGAACGCTACAGCCATTTAAATACTTTATTACACAACTGCTTTCAAATAAATTAGTTCCCCGGGACCCGTAGGCGCCTTCGGAAGCAGGACCCCCAGGTGCCCTGGACCCGCAGCCTGTCCGCAGCAGCACAAAGCACTAACGAGAGGGCCTGCAGAAGAAAGGCCTCCCGAAGCTGGCACGTGCGGACGAGCTTCACTTTTGCAGCCCGTTTCTTTGTCTGGGATGCAGCCATCGACTGACGCGTCCTCGCTGGCCGAGCAGCGCCAGGCAGCGCGGAGTGTCCCACAAGCACGGGGCTTAGCAGAGGCAAAAGAGAAGAGAAACTCAAGTGGAACCGAGAAACCAAGAGACTCATTTGCAGGGATCCTAGGTCTTGGAGGAAAAACAGAGTCTGGGGGTGTGGGGAGCATCTGAGGACAAGGCAGTCAATATGGGTTCTTTCCTCTTTATTCCAGAGAAAGGGAAGGTACAAGACGGGTCAGGGCTCACGGCCAGGTTAGACCAACACGTCCAGCTCTGCTGCCTTAGGAAAGGAGTAACGGCGCCCCTGCCCGCTTAGTACACGGTTGTCTTAATTTTGAATGAATCACGGGCACGTGTGACAGGGCACTAGGCGTCCATCAGGCAACACCTACCCTCTGGCTCACCCCATCCTTTGCCCTCTGCAGGACTAAGTCCAGGGGCTCGTGTGTGACAGCAAATGCGGAGGAGAAGGAAGCCTACTAGTCAAATCTCCCTCCGTGAGTTAATGAGGGAAAGTGAATGTCCTTGGGACGCACGTCTTTCACGGGCCCCAGCAACGCTCCCTCAACTCCCTCCTGCTGGAAGTGGCTGGTCTGCGGGCGCCTGAGTTACGTGCAGGCGGGAGCCTGGGTCCAAGCCGCTCAGCCTTTCGACTTTCCGTGGACCGGGAGCTCGTGGTCGGCGGGAGGGGGTGACAGGCCCCCGGGGCCATCCTCGGACTCCGTGTCCAGAGTCCTAGAAGGCAATGGTGGGGATGTGCCCACAGCTGCGGCCGTGATTCTGGAAGCGGAGACCAGCAGCGCCACTGCAGGAAGGGCTGGCGGGAAACCCCACCGCCCCTTCCGAACGGGCCCCAGACGGCCAGCTGTAGGTCCGCCCGACTGGCCGCGCCTGGCGAAGGTGACCTGGGTGCGTCTGTGCGGGTGTTCTCGGAGGAGAGCCACCTCTGAGTCTGTGGACCGCGTAAGGAAGGCCGTCCCCCCCAGTTGAGGGGCCTCGTCCATCCCCTGGAGGCCCGAGCAGAACGGAAGGGGGGTGCTCTCCACCTGCGCGTGCTGATCCGGGACCCAGTCACCTCCTGCGCTGGGACACGGGCCGGATGGCGCCACCTGCGCACCTGGGTCCCCGCCGGCCGACAGGGGTCCCGGGACCCTCGGCCCTCATCGCGGCAGGAGCCACACCTCCTACAGGAAACCTGTTGGTTCTGGTTCTGTAGATCCTGACCCGCGGGGACCTCACGTTCGTTCCCACGCGTGGGAGTCTCACAACCTGCTGTGTTGGACGCCCGGCCGCCGGCCAGAGAAGCCTCTTGGCGCCGCTTCCCTGCAGCCCACCGGGAATCAGCAGCGAGACACCCAGGGCTGCTTGTTTGAGGAGGTGCTTCTCGTTCTGAGAAGTATTTCTGCCGGGAAGGGGCAAGTGAACCGGCCCCGAGTGACACAGAGGCAGCCTTGTTGACATCCGTGAAATGTAAACACACTCTAATTTCTTCAGAGGCCTTGGCGGCCGGCCCCCGGCTGTTGACACGTGGGGCCTTTTGTCTTCAGGTCAGAAATCCTGAGCTGCAGGCTCTCCCGGCATCCTGAACGGGCCCCGGAGAGAAACCCTTAAAACAGTGCAGAAAGTTCTGGGCAGCGAATGAGAAGCAGGAAGCACCTTCCAGGCCAGGGAATTTCACTCTCCATCACCGTGGACAGGTCTGCGAAAGGCTGTCTTCCCACGCTGCCCCCCCAAAATGTGCTGGCCAATCCCTCCCTCCAGATCGAAGCAGCTTCTCCAGGACAGAGTCCACGTGCCTCCCCCGAGGCTGAGCGGGGTCTCCCTGCCTTGGGCGCAGAGTGCAACCTGGGAGAGAAGCCCCCGCGGCCAGACGGAATAGCGGACGAGGGGAACGAGGCTTCTCCAGCTAGAGGAAGAAAGAGGTTTGTGAACCACAGCCACGTGACGGGGGCCGGGATGTGGACCCGCACCCCGCAGTGGGGCCTCTCGGGGCCTCACAGGGACCCTGGCCTGCAGGAGGCTGTGGGCCGCGAACCAGGGCGAGAGGGGGGCCGGGGAGAGGCCAGCGGCCTGAGCCGCCTGGGAGGAGACTGCGGCCGTGGCGACTGAGCAGAGAGGTGTGTGCAGCGGAGGGGACAGCAGTGTCCGTCCCTGCGCCCGAGGGCACCGGCGAAGCTCACACTTTAGAGCAAAGTAAGTCACACGGGGCTTAACATTTGGAAGCAGCAAACTAGCGGCACTGACCCAAATTTAAGAGAATATTTACATACGCGTCTTAAACAAAGAAGGAAAATCGAATGCCCCCAAGGAAATATAACATATATTTAAATAGTTCTTTAATGACAAGAGAAAAGGCAGCCTAATATCAAGAACCAAATAGAAAATGTGTGACACACTCAGGACAGAAGGGGCTCCGTGTCCCCAGCAGGAAACCAAAGAAAAAGGAAAAGACACACAGCCAAGGTTTTCAAGTGACGATGAGATCTTGCACTCCAAGTGGCTGACAGCATGAGAGACGCAAGGCTCACTCGTGGCCACAGAGGTGACAAATACAGGTGCTTGTCCGGCCTCGGCACCTGGTCCGCGGGGCCTGGAGAAGCAAACTTCCCGGGTCGGGAGGGAGTCAGTTTGGGAGGTGACCTGGGATCCGGATGGGGATTTAAAACGCACAGACCTTCAGCACAGGCTTCGCAGTGCCGGACCTTTTCTGGGTCACACGGCGTCAGTCCACGAGGACCTGTGTCCACCCTCTGGACCGGTGATGCTGGTACCCGTCACCGAAGGATGCTCAGGGGTCCCGGAGGTAGGCTTGGAGTGGGGGGTGTAGCCAGCATGGAGGAGGGGCCGGGGAGCGAGGCGAGCTGGGAACCGGCAGGAATTTGCTGGGCCGCCTTTCATCGTCACTGATCCTTCAGGTCTTATGCACACACCCAGTGACAAGGGCCCGGGGATGTGAAATCTGACCTCAGCCTCATCCGTGGCTGCAGCCTTCGCTGTGGATCCGCCTGCCCCCTCCTCACCCCCAGCGTAGTAGCAGGTGCCAGACGCATGCGAAGCACTCTCCCCGCCCGCCTTGGCACCAAGGTCTTGGCGACAGGAGCTGCTGTCCACGGGGAGCTGGCGCAGTCGGGCGGGAGGAGCCAGGTGTACCTGACAGGCCCAGGTGTCCCAGCCACCACGGGAGCCTCTGACACTCTTACCTTGTGCCCTGAGGAGGCGGAAACTGGCATCGTCGCGAGAAGGTGCCGTGAGGTGGGGGGGCAACTGCTGGCGTTGCCCCGGGGCGGGGGGTCAGGGTGCACCTTCCACCAGCAGCTCCAGGGTCCATAACCATGCGTCACCCACGCCACGCCTGCCCTGTCCACGCGGTTCTTGGTGGGCGTGTGCTCAGACGCACCTTCCTTCCAGGGGACGAACGAAGTGTGTAAGTCACCACAGAACTGTCTTCTCTGCAATGACAGCGGCCGATTCTATTAAAGTCTTCTGGAAAGATGCACTGCTCGGGGGAGGGGCACCGGGGAAGGTGGGGCAGGGAGCAGCTGGGCGTCGGGAAGCAGCTGAACGCAGGCAGCCCAGCGCCAGGCTCCCCCGACAGCGACAGCCACGCTGAGCCCCTTCCAGGCAGCATCCCGCTTTATTCCCAGCCATGTTTTTACCGACGACACATTCATAACTGAGCCTGAAAAGGGATGCTATTCCCTGGTTCCAGAGAAACAGATTCACAATACTCTTCACACGAGCAAAACAAGATGTAAATAAATAGATCATACGAACGTCTATAAACAGGAACTGTTCTCGACATAACTAAATGCATATTTTATAAACCATGTGGGGGAACTACCCATGTCTACAGGATGTGAAGCTAATACACACTTGGGCTCACAACGTCAGCAAGTCCTGAGTGCCGCCCGATGCCCGCTGGTGATTCTGGGCTGGTTCCCGGGGCCCTGGACGCTCTGCACCCTGCGGCCCCTTCCTCGCCACGGGTGACGGATGCCCTTGCCAAGGAACCTTCCACAGGAATGGACCACAGGGGACATGTTGTGTGAGCACGTCCTGTGACCCCGGGAGGTGCCCGTCCACTCTGCGGGTGGCGCCAGGTCCCCCGCACCCCCGCTTGGTCACAGTCCGTCCTCAGTGGATGCCCGCAACGTTTACACACAGCTCCCTCGCAGGCCGTTCCTGGGGAGGCCTCGCTCTCGTCCGTCCGCGCTCAGCAAGTCCCGCCGGACCGTGAGCCACCTCACCCTCAGGACCACGGGGCTCCTGACGCAGAGGCCATGCTGTTCCCTGTTTCCCCACTGCCGGGCTCTCGGGACGATGGAGCCCCTCCCAGGTCCGGGGCTGCCTGGAGACCAGCCTGGGCCGCACTGGGACGGGGGACTGCTTGTTACACAGCAAGGTCTGGCCGTGCAGACTGATGCACAGGTTTAGAGCAGCGGGAGCAAACTATGCCCCAGTCAAAGCCTGCTGCTGCTGTTTGGAGAATAAAGTGTTATTGGACTCAGCTGCACCATTCATTTATCATGCCTGGCTGCTTCAGGGCTGCAGTGGCAGAGTTCAGGCAGAGACCATACAGCCCGCAAAGCTGAAAATCATCACTATCTGGTTCTTTATCTGCTCCTTTTGTGAAAATAAAAGCATCTGGGGTTTGCTGGCCACAGGGGCCCTGAGCAGCAAATTCACACCCGGCGACCGCCAGGCCGGCTCCATCCTCAGTTCACCTCCAACGTAGGTTCCTGGAGGGGCGGGGGATGGACCCTGCCCCCAGAAACGGCCCCGTCCACTGAGCTTCCCAGCTCCCTGCAGGACTGGGACTCGGGCCCCACCCACCAGGCTCGTCACCTCCAGGGACACAGCCTCCGTGAGGGTCGATGGCCAGGTGCTCACTGCTCCCCAAACCAGGGCTCGGAGCATCTACAGGCACTGCCCATTCAGGTGGGTTCAGGTGTGGCGCGAGGTAACCTGTCCCCGCCCCGAGCGTGCGGTGTGCACGCTCCCACTGAGGCTGCTTCAAACTCACGGCTTGCAATGCCCGTTTATCATTAAGCAGAAATTACCTCCTTGACAGGTATCTCCTCAAGAACTTTTCCACCGTTCCCATTAATCCTGAGCCCCCGCATTTTCAAGGCAACCTCTTTACGTAAACAAAGTGGCTAATTAGACAATTTTTGAGCTATTGAAAATGCATTCTGCTTTAAAAGAACAAGTAATCACAATAGAAAAACCACAGCATTTCTAATATGTCAATTAATTCTTCCATCATATTTTTAGAAAAATGGATTCACATAATCTACTAATGCGCCACCTCTAATTTCATTCATAAATAAGTAATTGTACCTCAACTCACGTTTGATGGATGAGAAAGGTTGTGAGAGCTCCGCATTCCAGGAAAACCAGGAGGTGAAGGGGTTCCGTGGTGTCTCGGGGCCGCTGCGGGATTTTACAGAAGTTACTACGGTCTATGCCTCCTGGTCAGAGTCCCCTGCGGACCGCCATCGTCCTGTTCTTGGAAGACGTCGCTCATGCTGTGGCTCGATGGCTTGAGTTGTAACCGTGACCTGGGAGGAGAAGGAAGCATTTGGCTAAGTGGTCTGGGGGCAGGGAGCCCGGGGCTGGGAGGGACGGGGACGGGGACGGGGCAGATGCCCTTGGAAGTGCAAGGCCCAGACTCCTCGGGACCTTCCAGGCTGGGGCCCCGTGCCCGGCAAGACCAGCCCTCACCCCTGCGTGGCCCACCTGGTGCCCAGGAGGAGGGTAAGTCACCGCGCACTGTCCGCGGAAGCGTCTACCGGCTCCAGGAAAGGGCACGGGGCCGCGGGGCAGACCAGGCTCTGCTCAGAACAGAGCACCCGCCTCCGTGCCCGAGACGCAGACGGGCTCAGAGTTGGGGCCGTGCTGGCTGGACACACGGCCCTCTGACCGTGTTCTCGGGGCGGTGGGGGGGGCCAGGAGGCACTGCAGCGACCACAGTGAGGCGAGGGCAGGACTGACGCTGTCACCACCGGGCCCCCCAAGAGCAGCGGGAAGTGAGACGGGGGGCGGCGCGGCAGGAGGGTGGGCCCTCCGCTCCTGACCCGCGGACACCGGGGGGACGGCCGGGCCCCACAGCCCCGGGCGGGAGGGGTGGGTGCCGCCAGGCGTCTCTCACTCCTCCCCAGAGAGGAGATCAAGGGCGAGGCTGGGAGGCCCCATCCCTGCCCAGTGTCTGCCGCTGGGTCCAGTTCTCAGCCCCAGAGGGGCCCACGATGCCACAGCCACTGCCAGCGCACCGAGCCCGGATGGCCTCTGGCTGTTTCCTAGCGAGAAGGTCACGGGCTGCCTGCAGGGCAGCAGCCCCCCCAAAGGCAGCTGTGTGCGTTCCGGCGCATTGTCTCGCGGACACCGGGGCGGACGAGCTGACCCCGTTCCTGCCCCAGTGGGTTCTGAGCGCGGAGCGCGGCTGCGGTGTAGACGGCCCCACTACCTGCTCCCCGAAGAGCCAGCCTGAGGAATGGGCTGGGCTCCGCCTCCACTCGGCAGATATCAGAGGACCCACATGATCGCTGGCGGGACCCTCTCTGGCGCCTGACTTGTGGGGAGGACCAGGTGGGACGTCCTGCCTTCCCCCACGCAGCCGGGAGAGAGTCAGAGACACAGAGACAGAGAGGTTGAGAGACAGAGGCAGAGATAGAAAGAGATAGAGACACAGAGACAGAACCAGAAGCAGGACCATATCCCGGGGGGGACGGTAGACCACCACCACCCCCCCCACCCCGGCCGCCGCAAGCAGAATGTCCCAGGAGCCCGGCGGCCCTGCATCAGTGACCCGAGGAACGTGGGCTGTCCCCAAGGGGCCGCGCCAGCTTGGAGGCCCCCGGCTCTGCTGTGACGCCTCCTCTGCCCGTCCTGCCCCTCCCCCTGGACTTGCTCCCCACCAACCTCTGGTGCCCGTGTTCCTCAGCGCGCCTCCTGGAACCCAGACCCAGTGTCTCCATCCCTGACCTACGCTCGGGGCAGTTTGCCGTGGCTCAAAACAGGAGACCAAGGCAAGCTGCCCCTCCCCCCTGAAACCCGCCTCTGGTCGCCAGGGTCCCCAGGACACGGCTCGCGGCTCAGCCCCCACGTCCCAGACAGCCCCACCCGTCCTCCGTCACTCAGCCGACTTGCACCTTGGACGCTGGACCGAGACCCACCTAGAGCTCCCGCACCGATGGGGCCCCGGGCCTGGGGCTGCTACCAAGAGCCAGGGCCTTCCAGAGGGTCTGGCCCCCAGCTTCCCAGGGTAGCTCCACACCTGAGAACAACCTGCTCCGGCCCAGTGTCCATGCCCCCGGGGTGCCCACAGGTCCCCTCAAAGAACCCTGTTCTCTTAGGAGCCAGGGCCCTACCGGGTGTCCAAGGCCCTCACCTCCTCCGACTTCCCTCTCTTTTCCATTCCTTTGCTCACCTGACCTCTGCCCTCCTGACCTCTGCCCTCCTGACCTCGGCCCTCCTGACCTCTGCCCTCCTGACCTCTGCTCCCCTGACCTCTGCCCTCCTGACCTCTGCCCACATGACCTCTGCCCACGTGACCTCTGCTCACCTGACCTCTGCCCTCCTGACCTCTGCCCACGTGACCTCTGCTCACCTGACCTCTGCCCACATGACCCTCTGCCTGGCCTCTTCCAGGGACCCCGTTCTGGTCGCTGGCCTTTGGGAGGGAGGTCCCTGTCCCGCGCTTCCCACGTTTCCCCTGCTGGGGCCCCCTCGCCTGCACACAGGATGTTCTCAGCGCGATTCTGGGTACTGAAAGCAGAGGCATCAGGACAAGCACGGCAAGCACGTCCCCCGCCCCCGCCCCGAGTCACTCGTCTGGGGAGACGCTCGGGCTGGCTCAGGGGCTTTGTCCGTGGGTGTAGCCTCGGCCGTTCCTGGCTGCAGCCCGAGGCATGGGTTACGCGCGCTGGCCTTTCTGAGGGTGGGTCACAGAGAAGCGGGCCGGCTGGGGCCCGCGGGGATGGGGAGGTCACCAAGGTCAGCTCAGCAGGAGCCTCGCTGCACTGATGCCTCCCGGGGGCAGGTGTGTCCCCGTCATCTGTCTTGGCTGCCCCTGGTCCCGAGCCGGCGCCCACAGCTCTGCCACCTCACATCACGCTGGACACCCGGGGACTCGGCCTGGAGCGCAGGCCCCTCCCTCCCTCTCAAGCCGAGCCTCTGTCTCCCACTCTCCAGGGCCCTCCCTCCTGCCTAACCCAGGCTCACCCAGGCCCCTCCACCTCCCTGAGCCGCCTCGGCCCACGCAGGGCACAGGTGGCCCGGACGGACTGGCTGGCTCCGCCCAGCGGTCGGAGGAGAACCGTATCCCGGAGCTGCAGCCCGGCAGACGGCGGTCACCGTCCCTGGCCGGGCAGGTGCTGACCCCATCCCAGCCCCGGCTCGAGCTCTGGGCCCCGCGGAGCCCTGGCTCCACCTCGGGGGCCTGCTCTCTGACCGTGGGGTCCACGCCGCCAGCTCCCATCGCACCAAGCGCCTGGTCTCGGTGGCATCAGCCTGGTGCGTGGCGCCTGCCACAGGACACCCTCCCGCGGTGGGCGGGGAAGCTGCCCGGTCCGGCCACAGCCGCCAGCTCCGCGCGAGCCCCGAAGAGCGCCCAGGTGCCCTGGGGCCGTGGGGACGCTGCGGGGAGGCGTGCTCTCCTCCCACCCCAGGCGGAGCGCAACTGGCAAAGCCATGCCCACCCCTCCCCCTCCCGGGGCCGAGGCCTCCTCCCCAGTCCATGCGCGAACGTTGGTGGGTGCCCCCTTCCCCGACGGTTTCCTGGGGAGACCCCAGAACCCGAGGCTCTCGGGGTGCAGAGGCCTGGGCTGCACTGGACTCGCTCGGAGCAGAGACCCCTCAGAGGCTGCCGGCGCGGCAGGCGGTGGCGGCCGCCTCGGGACCTGGGGAAGGACCCTGCTCTCCACCTCTGACGCCAGTTAGCAGTTCGGTCTGACCGTCTTTTCCTCTGTGACTCCTGGACTCCACCCCCTACCCCAGGCTGTTATTAAGTCTATTCTCGTTCTTTAATTGTCTCAGCGCGGCTGTTGCGCTCCGGCTTTTCTCTGTGTCTGTGCCGTGGGGACGGGCCCCGCTAATGGGTCTCTGCGGTCCAGCCGCGGACCAGCCCGTCTTCTCTCCCACGGATCAGAAAGGCCCTCGCTGAGGTCGACCAAATCCCCCTGGGCGTGGGGGGCTCGCAGCCTTTCCGAACTGAAGTCCATTGCGCCACCCCCCCGCCCGCCCTTGCTTGAAACCCTTCCCAGCTCCCAACTCCCCGTTGCCAGCCGGCGCGTAAGGACGAGGAAAAAGCTGAACCAGCTGAAAATCCACAAGTCTTCCTAGGCCTGCCAGAGCAGGGAGGTCACCGGGCAGACCGCCGCCCCCAGATTGGAGAGACGGGCGGGCAGTCGCGGAGAATCACAACCTCCCCGAGCAGAAGTCTCCAGACGCTTGGGGAACCCAGTATTCGGCCCCCACTTTCATGCATTTTACCTCCAGCTGCCCTGCCAGGTCCTCGCCTGGGGAAGTTTGGAGGGAAGCCCCCGGTACTTCCCGCGGGAGAAGGGGAAGGAGCACCGTTCTTAGCAAGGCCGGTCCTCTCCGGGGGGAGCCCAGCTCCCAGGGCCTGACCTGCTGCGAGGGAAAGGCCCAGCTCCTGCCCCTACGGGCATCCGTGCCAGCTCGGGGGAGAAAGAGCCAGGATGCACAGGTGAAGGTCACGGCTCGGGTCACGGGCTCCCCAGGGACCAGGACTGCTGGGGACCCCTCCCCACACCTCACCTGCAGTCCTGTGCAGTCAGGGGGCCCCCCAGAAAGGACGGCGAGCCCCAGACCTCAGTTACGACGGGGAGACACGTTAGACAATGAATGGAAGTAAAATAAAAGCTTTTCTTTTTCTTATCCTCAACTGATCTAACACATACGAGTTTGTCCAATAACACAATGGCAGCCGTGATTTGGGGGTTGTAGCGTTGGGATAAGTGAGGCGGAGGGCGCGGGTTGGGAGGGTCAGAGGGCGGGGCTGGGGACCGTCCGCTACAAGGCACCTGCATATCCCGGAAGTGGGTAGCGCTGCGCTAAGTGGACCTGCATTCCGGGTGAATGGATTTTGCAAACGCTAGGGCGACCACTAAAAAAGTTTAAAAGCAAGAAAAAGTGTGATCGGTGTATTAAGGGAGGAGAGAAAACGGAGTCATGTGAAATGCTCAGTTAAAAGCAGAGAAGGCAGAAAGAGGAAGGGAGACCCCTAAAGAAACCAAGACCAAGGGCAGTGAGTCACAAACAGTAAGGCACGTGGCGGATGGGAGGCCCCCAGCCCCCATAACAGCAACCACTGTAAACACCCAGGTCTGAGTCCACCAAGCCCGTCTGGGCAGAAGCCCGGGAGGCAGGACGAGAGTCCCACCCGCACTTCCTCCTGGAGACCCACCCCTGCAGCCCCCCCGGGAGAGGAGGCGCCTGAGCTCACGGCCCCCTCCGCATCCCCCCAGAGCCGGCTGGAGCTCCTGAACTGGGCGGGGCCTGGCTAGCTCTCCCCAAGATCCCTGCCTGGTCTCCTGGGGCCACTGCCCCCCCGCCCCAGCAAGGGACCGGTCTGGGGAGAAGGCACGTAGCTCCTCTCGGTTTCCCTGAAGATCTGGAATGAGGCCACCGTTCGCCTCGGTCTGAACGTCTAGAAGCAGCACAGGCCCCAGGAGGAGAGGTCGGATCCGGGGCGCAGCTCTGGGGGAGGATAAGTCACCGCTTTGCTCCCTGCACCCAGTGTCCTTGGAATTAGCAACCTCGGAACATAAATACACGGAAATACGCCATTTGTCAGGGACCGGGCAATGCTTCCCGTCCTGCAGACAAACAGGTGCGGTTCCAGAGCAGGGCCTGAGGCTTTGCCCCCGAATAAGAGGTTTGTGTCCCCGTGTCCAAGCCGAAAGCTGGGGGTCGGGCCTCCCTTCCACCCGGTGCCGGCCCAGATGGGGTCGCAGGCCGGTGTCGGGGAGGGCCCCGCTGGAGCAGGCGTCCTCTGCCCGTGCACCTCGAGGACCCCACCGGCCTCTCCTGAACCAAGTGCTCGGCGGCAGGCCTTCCAGCGCCTTCCGTCCCTTCCCCCCAAACCCCCCCAGAGCAGCTCACATTCCTGCAGATGCGCGTCCAGGCCGGAGGCTCCTCTGGACCAGCCGGGGCAAAACCTCAGCCGCAGCCCCCTCTGCCCTGTGCAAAGGCCAGGAGGGTCTTCTCTTCCGAGGTGCGGTCAAAGGACCGTCGATGAGAAACAGCAAATCCGGTGCCGCCCAGGGAACGGGTCACAGACACAGTCACATCGAAAGGCAGAGACTCCTGGCTCCTGTATTTACGCGGTTTTAGCTTAGGATCCCCAAATCCCTAGATCAACAGTGGGCTCTGTCAATTGTTGCATAAGAGGAAGATCAAAGTCGGGACCCGGCTCCGCGGGCAACGGCGGGGGTGCAGCGCCACCTGCAGGCGGGTGCAGCCCTCCTCCGCCGGCACCCGCGGTTCCAGAAGGCGCCAGAGCCTCGGCTGAACAAAAGAGCAGAGGGGCCGCCATAACCAGGAAACTTGCACGAAGTGTATGGAATTAATCGGAATTATTTTTAAGGAGAAAACTCTTCATCTGAGTAAGTGCTTTTATTTAGCAGAACTTGGTTTCAACTGCCGTTGAAGAGATGCTCAGCTGAGGGCCCTTTGCAGGGTCAGATGTGAGCTTCCCCGCTGGCCTGGGGGGGTCACAGCCCCGGAGGTGCCCCCAAGGCCCCGGCGCCCAGGTGTGCAGCCGCTTCCAGTCACAGAGGAGGAAGCCACCCTGGCTCTGCTTTTTCAGCTGTAACATCCGCAACCTGCTGTGCTGCCCGCCGCACGCCCAGACCTGCATTACCTGGCCCTGCGGAGGAGGCCGGGGCTGGGACAGGAGACGCTGCAAATAGGGCAGTGGGGGGCAGCGGCTTCCCCTGGCTCGATCCTTTTCACCTAACACCGTCTAAGCCTCAAATACACACAGGGGGCCCGAGCAACGGCCTTTGGGGAGACAGAGAGGAATGACTCTTATGGAGATGGGGCTGTTACCCTCAGATTCTGTGGTGTGGTCTGAACACGGGGCCTGTGAAGACACAGCAAGGACTTCCTGAGATTTGAGAAAAGGAGAGACGACCAATGACTGGAATCTATTCCTTCCCATGTTAATTTGTCAAAATTCGATGGCAACTCTTCTTTTCTCTTTTGTTTCAGCAGATGACTCTTTGTTTCCTTGTATGAAATCACATCAGGTATAGAGAGAACACAGCTTCCGAAAGAGAATGCTCTGTGGGCTTTCCAAGGATGAGTCAGATGTGGTACTGGAGATGTTTCAGGATTTTCCCCATCCACCCATCCATCCATCCGTCCATCCATCCATCTACCCATTTAAACATCCAACTATCCTTATAGTTACTCACACACTGATTATTTTTAAAAACAAAACTCGAGCACTTACCGTGAAACAGCAGGCAGGGTGTGAGTTTGGAACGGCCAGCGGGACCCATGGCCATGCTATGTTAATGGACTTTGTACTGAAGTGCGGAGGGAAGTTCAGGGCCTATGGTCAGACGGATCCAAGTTCAGACCTCCTTGGATATTAAAGGGGTGGCCGCAGCAGATGACCAGCTTCTCAGAGCGCCGGTGCCCACGCCTGTAAACGGGGCCAACGGTCAGGCCGACTTCCCGGCGTCCCTGAGAGCGCTCCAGGAGGCGGCGCAGGGCTGGGCGTGGAGCGGAGGCTCGTCCGCAGGGGGGGTCGCGCTCACAGGTGCACGGTCATCTCCTCGGCTGCCTCCGCGTCTCTGCACCCCCTTCCCGGTCGTACTTCTCTGGCCTACAAAGGAGGGGACGCAGGGTCTTACCCTTGCCAGCACTCAGCTTGAACGCTGAGTATCTCAGCATCATCTCTGCCCGCTGTAACCCCTGCCCACGCGCCGCAGGCAACGGCGAGCTCCACCGTGAGGGGGAGGACAGCTGGGGGCTGGGGGCTCTGTCCCCGTTCACATGTGAGGACCGTGAACAGGGCCACCCTGAGTCCCCTTGTTGGTGAGTGGGCAGCCGGCGGGGGCTGAGACGGGCCTGGAAGAGAAAGTTCCCAGATGCCGCCCCCACCCCAAAACGCAGCCTCTGCTTAAGGCAATGGTGGGCTTTCTGATGGTTTGAACAGTCCGGCCTCCGCGTGGGAAGCTGCCGAGCTGTGGAGGGCAGGGCGCAGGGCCGGAACACAGGGCCCTGTCGCCGGGGGGCACCCACCCTCCGCTGCCCTGGCAACCCCCCCGGAGCGCTCAGAGCCCGTTCCTTCCTGAGGCCGGTCCACCTGCTTCCTTCTCATCGGCAGGCGGGTAACAGCCTCCCCCCGGGAGCGCCGGCTTCTGGAAGCAGCGGCAGACGCGCTTGCCGAGCCCCCCGGCGCCCCAAGAGGAGGGCGCAACCCAAAGTAGCCCTGCCACTGCCACCTCCCCTGCCCTCGCGACCCGACGGCCTGTGCCACCCCCGTCGCGGCTTCGGCATCCCAGGTGGGCGGGCCCGTCAGGCTCCCGTGCCGCCCAGTCTGGAAGCAGGACTGGGATTTGGCTCCACGGGGTCTCTGGTTCGCACGGAGTCCCGCGGGCAGCGGGGCTACTGTCTGCCTGGAGGCTGTGGCCGCGCCTTCGGGGCGGCTCCGGCCACACCTCGTCCACCTAGGAGACCAGCCGCGGAGGCCCACGATGACGCCCTTGACGGCATGAGGGCTGGCGGCCCCCGGCCCCCCTGACCTCATGACCTGGGTCAGCTCCCTGAACCCCTCAGGTGATGGGGGGTCAGCCTTCGGAAAGGGCCACTTACAACCTTGCTCGTGTTGTGACTTTCTCTGCCCACTTGCCTTGTCTCTCTTGGGCTCCAGGGCCCAGTCTGGGGTCTGGAGTCAGCTTGCTGGCTTTCTGGATGAGTGAATGAATGAATGAATGAATGAATGAAGGAGTCAGTAGCATCAATGCCCAAGCTGGGTCTGCTTGCTGCTGGGGCTGGGGAGGGGTGGGGTGGTGGGAGAGAGGGAGGGAGGGGGAGAAGGGGGGCCCCCACTGACCCCAGGAGCCTGGCCGGGTCTCTAGCTGGGCTTCCAGCCCCAGGAGGACCTGAGCTTAGTGGAGTGGCTCCCGGCCTCCACAAGCCCCTGACTGACAGCACCCAGAGGCCCGAATCCACAAGGAAAGAGCCGCATCTATGGGTGGTCCAGATGTTTGCTTCAGGAGAAAGTGTGTTGCCCTGAGCCGTCCGTGTCTTTGGGGATGTTTCTCCCGCGGCATCAAAGTTTTTACGGGAGGATTCCAGGCCCGGGTCCCACGTGGAACTGACGGGCTCTGGGAGCTGTGCCAGTGGCCAGAGGCCCCTTGGAGCCTCTAGGGTGCCTCGCGGTCAGCTCTCGGGACAGTGAGGCCACCTGGGCTTCGAGGGACACACCCTCATCCTCTGAGCGGCCCCAGGAGCTTCCTGCCCCGACGGGCTTTCTTTCCACGATGAGGTGCCAGGACGTAAGACTGCTGCTTTTCCTTCTGTGATTGTTTTCCTCAAAATCTCCGCATTTGATACCATATACAAGAATTAACTCCAATGGGTCGAAGACCTACATGTAAGAGCTAAAAGTATAAAACTATTAGAAGAAAACATAGAGGGAAATTTTCTTAACATTGGATTTGCAATGATTTTTTGGACATGACACCAGAAGTGCAGGTAGCAAAAGAAAAAATACACTGCCTGGAGCCCATGATGGGCCTGGGGGTGGCTGAGGTGTGACCCCGAGGGCTGGGGGCCCTGCCCTGCCCCGCCCCGCCCCATCCCGGCCAGGAGCCCCCCTGGGAGCACTCAGCTCCTGCCCTCTCCAGGTTCCCCACTTTTAAGCATTTGGCCAGATCTTCCACACTTTGCCGTGAAGCCCCAAGGCCACCAAACGGCGTTTCAGTCCTTTTCTCTTTGCTGAACAGGCCAGCAGGGGTGGCCCTGACGGTGCCCAGGCCCACCTGGAGGGCAGGGTGTTGGCCCTTGTCAGTGTCCCACCCTGGGGGCCGGGAAGACCGGTCCAGTCGCTGAGCTACACAGAGGGGAGGCCGGCCAGGCCTGGGGGAGATGGGGAGTGCCCTGGGGACCCCCGCCTACGCAGAGGCCGCCAGACAGACGGGGCTCCCCGGTCTCCGCACAGCGTGCAGGCTGTGCCCGGTGCGACGTTCCACTAAACGAGGGGGCGTCCTGGCTGGACCTCGGCCGGCGATGAAGCTGGTCCGGACGGGCTGCCTGCTCCCCTCCACCAGCTTCTGTTCTGGGGGGCTTTGTGTCCACATCACTCCGCGGAACCAGGGTGGGCTCCGTCCCGCGTGCCACTTGCACGTGTGTGGGGAAAGCTCGGGGGCGGCGCTCAGGCCACCCCCTGCCCCCAGGAGCCCTCTTCCCCGAGAGCCGGCAGGCGGGCGCCCTGCACCCACTTGCGGGAGGAAGGGCGGACCGGGGTGGAGGGGCTGTCCTCACAGGAAGCAGAAGGTGTCAGGGTCCCAGACCCTGCATCCACCGGCCCTGCAGGACACGCCTGAGCCCACAGTAGCCCCTGCGCCAGCCTGTGTTATCCTCCACCCCCAACAGTGCCGGCCAACCCCAGGGTCCAGCCCAGTTTCTGCCCGATGGCTCCTGCGTCCGGACCCCTCGGGCGGGTCCCTTGGAGACCCACACCCTGACGGAGCCCAGGAGGAAAACCGAACCCTGAGTGGGTCCACCCAGAGTCGGGCCAGGGCTCCGTGGCCCCCGCCTTTCAGGGGCTCTGAGCGATGAGCCGCTTGGAGCGGCGGAGGGGGGCTTCCACGAGGCCCCAGGACACCCGGAGCCGCCACGTCCAGGCGGGAAGCCGCCTCGCGTTTCACCGTGTCCGTGACTCTAGGCTGTGCCCCTGCAGGATTCCAGCTGCTTTCCTTCCCTGAGACCCCACCCTGAGGGGGTCCCCCAGGCCAGCAGCCCTGACCCCATCCTGGGTACCCTGGGATCCGACACCAGGAAAGGGGAAAATAAACACTCAAAGTTTAAGGCAGGCGACACTGGTCTCGGGGAGGAAACTCGCTTTCAATTTTCCTAATGGCTCCATTTATTACCTACTGAGAGTTTATTGGAATCTCTCGTGGTTTGAAACTTTTTTCATTTCCCCGTTTATTAAGAAAGACAATTCCCAACCGGAGTGGCTCAGAGCTCACAGGCCAAGCTCATATTCTGTCTTCATAATTCACAGCCGGGCCTGCGGGAATGGCGGGCGCCCAGACTCCCCCGGCCACCCAGCCCAGAGTCGCGAGCCTCTGTGGGACCCCTGCGCCATCTGGGGATGGGGTGTCCCCGAGGACCCCCACCCCTAGGTGAGCGGGCAGAGCTGTCCAGGCTCCAGGACCGTCCCCACCTCCGGCCCCCTGCACCCCTCCCCAGCCTAGGCTTGAGCCCTCTCAGGCGTCTGGCTGGGGGTCCACAGATGTGTGTCCACCCCTGTGTCTCCCGTGTCCCAAAGAGTCTGCACTAAATGCTAAGCATCCTGTTCTCCCACGGCTCATGGGCAGACGGTTACCTCTGTTCTCTAATTAACACAAATGAAGCACAGAGAGGGCCAGCGACTTGCCCAAGGCCACACAGCTCTGCAGCAGCAGTCTGACTCCAGAACCAGCCTTTCGACCGTCCCCTGAACCGCCGCAGGACGTGCAGCCGCCGGACGAGCTCCAGCGGAGAATGAAGGCGGGGAGATCACAGCACACGCTGAGGGCCATCCAAGGGTCGGGGCACGGAGCTGACAAGGGCAGGGGGTGCAGCAGGGCTGAGGCGTGCATGAGTCACGTAAGACGGGGAGCAGGTGTCAGCTCCAAGCAGGGGAGAAACTGAGGACAAGCCCGGAGGCACGTGGAGAGCCGGGGGAAGAGGATCTGAGAGCTCTGAGAGCCACGGAATTGGTGACAGGTGACTTGGAGGGATGCCAGCGCCCGGGATGTGCAGGAAGGGAGGGCCCCGCCTGGGGCAGCCAGAGACAGAGGGTCTGCCTGGCGCCCGCGGGAAACAAAGCTTTGCGATTGTAATAAATTGAAAACAAAACTTTAAGCTTCAGCCCCCTGGGTAGACTTTTCCTCCGGATTTATTTCCAGGAGAAACTGGTTTGGAATTGTGTGGTCCATCTCGTGTAAACCCATAACGTTCCTCCGATTGGACATTTTCATCTAAATAGACGTCTGAATGGCACCTCCATCCCAGCTGTGCTGGCGTCTGACAGGGCGGGTGGTTTACGGGGAAAGTAGGAACTCCTTGCCGATGGCTTTCAGCAAATTGAGCTGTATCCCCAGCAAGATTAGACGCGGCGCTCGGCTGTTTGGGGAACTTTCACCCAGCCCGGGATTTGGGGGGCAGTGGGGCTGCAGCGGGCGGGGCAGGGCGCGCAGACAGCCCTCCCTCAGGAGGGGGGGAGGGGACGGGAGACCAGGGACCGAGGGGTCCTGGTCCAAGTTGCCCTGGGGAGCACAGGGAAGTTTCGGGGGTACCCCGCCATGCAGGCTGGGTGCCTGGCCTGCCCCGCAGCCTGGCTTCCTGCAGCCGCAGAGCCGAGCGCCTCCTCAGAAGGGCTGCGCTGAGAATATTTTTCTTTAAGGGCACAGTTCCTTAGTGAGAGAGAAACCAGCCAACTGAACAGCAAAATACTACAGAAGCTGGGTGCGTGGCATTCGGCCAGCCGGTAGACGAGGGCGCCCGGCCGGCAGTGCTCTGCCCCAGCCCACTGGGACCACCTGGGGTGGGGGGCGGGGAGCGGCTCTCAGAGGAGCCTCTGTTGCACCTGGGGTGGCAAACTGCCCTCCTGGCAGGACCTGGGGAGGCTCAGGGACTGAAAGTCACATGTTCCCAAAGGACCTCGTCAAGACCTGCAAAGGTGACCAGCAGGCCAGACAGTGCAGCCCTAACCCGCCCAGCACGTGTCTGGGCGGCTAAGTGACATGAATGCCCCAGAAACATACTTAGAAAATACTGATCATGATCTCCTGCGGGGAGTCAGATGCACATTTACAATTTCAAAGCTCTGATAAGTTCCTTGGGTAACAGTGAAAAAGAAAGGGAGGGGCAGGGGTGAGTTTAGTTCAACAACACAGACGGCCACAACGCGGGTCAGATCCTGCAACCAGGGGACACGAAGCACACACTTTGCTGCCGCGCGCCGCCCGCAACCGTGCGAGTGCCGGGCGTGCGTGGTGACCGTGAGCCCCGACTCCTTGCAAAGCCTGACCCTGGTCTGTCCCTGCGCGTCTGCAGGCCGACCCGGCACAGACGGCAAAGCGTGTGGTCGTGTCTCCGCCTGGCCTCCCAGTGATAAACTCCTGCGACATTTTACAAAACTCATCATGAGAAGAGGAATTGGCCACGCACAATGGGAGCGCGGCAGAGAGAGGGAAACAAAGGCGCTGGAAGGGACACGAAGACCAGATAAACGTACGTGGAGCCACAGAGGAGACGGCTGATGGGGGGGCTGAGGACACGGCCGCCTGAGAGAGGCTGGATGTGCAGCCGCAGGGGTGAGAGGTGACTTGACCAGCGAGGAAAGGGCGTGATGAGAAGGGCACGCCCCAGAGGAAGTGACACGAGCAGAGGAACTCGGAGATACTTCCTAACACTGGAAGAGCCGCCAATAAAACACTGGGAGCTGATCCCAACTGAGAGAGGAGAGGACGGCTCTCCAAGGGGGCCCTGCACCCAGGTTACAGGCTGGGAGGGCAGCCCTGCACAAGCCGCACTTGGTGAGTTTATTAGAGTAGGAATCACTGCAATTCTCAACGTTTCTAGTGCTTTAAATTACTTTGTATTGTCAACTGTACTGGTTTTTTCTTTCCTTCTACATTGTAACCAACAGTAAGACAGTTTTTAAAGTTTTGACAAAATTTTGTTTTGCACAGTTCTGGCCCGCGTAGCCATTTTTTTTACAGTTTTATGCTTCAGTGCCAAGTATAGACGGCCTCCGGCCAGGGCACTGCCCACACGTCAGGCTCTGTGCAAGAGTTTCACGTGTATTTTCCCACTTGAGCCTCAAAACACTCTTAGGAAGGATCTTTACTGTCCCCAATTTGCAGATGAAGAAACTGAGGCAGGAGAGCTAAGGCAGGCGCAGCAGACAAGCTGGGGATCCCACGGGAGCCCCAGACGCTCCAAGATCTCTCCTGCCGTGCGTCTGGGTAGACCTCTCCCCCCACTGCCTCACCTGGGTCTTAGTGACTCAGCTCCCCACTCACCAGTCTCCAGGGTCCCGGGTCCCGAGTCCCCTTCTCTGTATGTTGTGCCTGGCCCCCAGTCCTCAGCTTCCTTTATCCAGAGCAAGGGTCTAACAGGACACATCTCTGTGGCATGCTTCTAGAGACCTCCCTTCTTGCTACAGAAAACACAGGCCACAGGATCATCAGCGAAACTCACTACTGATTGAGTTTAGACCTTTGAATATAATCCCCGGTTCTTCAAGATGAGATTTAGCCCACTTAGTTATTCGGTTGATTTTCTGCGTCATAACCGTAACTTCTTGGAATTTTCAAAGTCCTGCTTACGCATTTCACGACGCATTTGGGGAAAGGACCCATTTGGGACACGCAGTCTCTGTGACGGGGAAACCGAGGCTCGACGGCCTGAGACACCCCGCAGCACTCTTCCTCCCACCTGTTCTAGAATCTCAGAGCTCCAGCCGACAGAGTTATTCTCTCAGCTCTGTGGGTGACTGGAAGTTCAGAAAGATCAAAAGTTAGTTAAAATGGGAATATATTGCTCTACCCAGCTCCAGACCCTGTTCTAGGGCCCCCAGCGGCCCCCCAGTCTCCTCTGCACCCTGCTGCCTCCCCCTCCCTCTCTGTTCTCTGCTCTCCCTGATCACCTGAACCTTTCCTCCTCCAGGAAGTCTCCCCGGCCTGCACTGCCCTAGCCCAGCTCCCTTCTGTGGCTGAGATCCTGGGGGTGCTGAGGCGGGAGGGGCGGGACAAGGGGCCAGGGGAGGGGAGCTGGTGCTACCCGGAGGCACCTCCACCTGCTTCGGCTATCTTGCCTTTTTAGCCCTCTACGTGCAGCTTCCGGGCAAGGAAGCCGGATGGACACGAGCCCCCACGGACCACTCACTCCCTGAGCAGGGAGCTCTCTCCTCTCTGCCTCCCTGAGCTCCACCATCCTCTCAGGGGCCCATCAGTGCCCCAAATAGACGCGCCCGCTCTTGGAGCCTGGGTGCGTCCACTCTCAGACGACCCGCTGACGGACTTGTAACCAGAACAGCAGCTGCAGCGGAGCCAGGCGGCCACACCCGCCGTGGGGAGCAGAGATGGCTGCAGGACGATTTCAGCTGGGTGTCGGGCCCCCCTCCCCTCCAGGCCGTCCTCCAGCTCGGGCTGAGGTGGCAGGGCTCGGACCCACGGCCGGGCATCAGTGCGGCTCCTGAGCGACCAAGGGCGCAGGGCAGGCCTGCAGGTCACCCCGCCCTGGCGTGGACGCCCTTGGCCATCTGTCCTTCCAGGCCGGGGCACCCGAGCCCAGCCGCCATCCAGCAGGGCCTGTGTCGGAGCCGAGCTCGCCTCGCTCGTTCAATTACATCTGTAAGCCTGAGATAGCCTGCTCTGTAATTGGGTTTCACCCGTGCTGCCTGAGATCATTGGATTTACAGGATCTGCCTTCTATTTGCAGCCTGCTGTCACCAATGCTCACGGAGGCTTCGCCCACCTGCCCCCGGCCCCGACCCTGAGGCCAGCGGGACCCGGGACCAGGGCTTTTGGAGGGCTGACCATGCAGTCGGCCCCCCGCTGGCTCCACGGCCTCCCACTCACCCCCTGCTGCCTCCCAGGGCCACCAGGCCGGCACCCGGGCTCCACGGGGTCCCCCGGGCCTCCGAGATGTCCCAGGTCCACTGTGCACGGCTCTCCCAGGGCCTCTGGCCCAAGAGGGCTCTAGGAGCCTTCTGCCGACGACCCCACCTTTGCCCACCTGGCTGAGCTGGGAGCCCGACCTGGGCAAGAAGCCCAGACCCCTGGTGGGGCCACCTCAGGTGGGCAGGGGGTACATGACCACGCGTCTCCCAGGGCTGGGTCTCTCCCGAATCCCTTCCTTCCGCTGGCCCCATCCTCCCCCTCCTCCCCCCAGGCCCTGTCTTTGCCCGGTAACTGTGCTCTCCACACTCAGCTCCTAGCACTGCCCTCGGCCGCCCCTCCGACCTCCAGGGCACCCCTCCTTCCACCGCTTCGACCAGCGTCCTCTGAACCCACCCGCAGGACCCAAACTCCCCTCCCCCGCCTCGAGGCCACAGCAGGCACGCGAGGTGCTCAGAGCCCAAGGCCTCCGGGGGCCTGAGAGCAGCTCATCCTTTAAATTCAGGACAGTGCCGCCACAGGCCTGCACCCGGTCCCAGGGGTCACGGCCCCCAGGTGTGGGGATGCCACCTTCACCTGCCCACAAGGGAGGACTGGCGGCTGGGGAGGAGGGAGGGAGGGGGGGCAGGGTGATACTAGACAGGTGGGGGCCCGGCGTGAGGGGCAGAGTCTCAAAGGCGGACCTCAGGCGCGGCATCCGCCAGACTTAGAAACCTGCGTCTCCGTGCCCACCCCAGCCCCCGGGAATCAGAGACTCCGGAGGCCACTCCTGTGTGAGGAGATGAGCTCACCACCTCCACGGACCCCGCGGCCCCCGCAGGAACCCGCTGGGGTCGGGGGGCATCTGGAAGCAGGAGGCAGCAGTGGTGCCACCGGGCAGCTGCACCCACGTCCGTCCGGGCACTAAAACGCGAAGGAAGCAGCCAAGGCCTTGAGCCCAGAGCGCCCTCGGTCACCTCTGCCCTCCAGGTCCTCCTCCAGGGCCCCCAGATCCCCCCCCAGTTCTCCAGGCGCTGACCAGGCAGGAACGTCAGCTCACAACATCCGGGTTCTGGAAAGGGGTGGGTTCCAGGCACATTTCTGATGGCGGGATGTGGGGAAGGACCCGCCCCCACCCAGACCTGGACGGCGGGGAGGATCTCGGGGCCCGGAGAGTGAGGCCCGGCTCTGGCGCAGCGGGGGAGGGCGCGTGGACGAGAAGGTGGCGTCCAGGGCAGCCTGTGCCTGAGGTGCGGGCACGTCCACTCCACAAGCTGTCAGAGCGCACGGGGGGCCGAGCCAAACACGGGGCAGAGACGCACGAACCAACAAGCCTCCCGTCAGCCCGCAACACGCAGATGCTGCGATGCCTTTAAAGGACCCACTCAGATCAGCAACAAAGACCTGAGATAATTAGCAGTAAATGTGAGAAAAGAGGCAGGGCCTTCACGGAGAGTTCCCCGAGCCTACACGGGGCCTGAGGAGGAAAAAGACCCGAGGAGGACCACGGCATGGTCACGGGACCGGGGGCCCATCAGGGGCCGAACCGTGTCCCCTAAGTTCACACGTTGAAGCCCCTCACCCCCAGGACCTCAGGATGGGAGGGGGTTTGGAGACAGGCCTTTAAAGAGGGGATGAAGGTAACATGAGGTCACTAGGGCGACTGGGGTCTTTGTAAGAAGAAATGAGGACACAGCCTCACAGGGACGACCAGGTGTGGACACGGGCCCCACAGTGTCCACTACAAATACTGTGTATAAATAGATAAAGCAGGGCTTCCCTGGCGGCGCAGCGGTTGAGAGTCCGCCTGCCGATGCGGGGGACGCGGGTTCGTGCCCCGGTCCGGGAGGATCCCACGCGCCGCGGAGCGGCTGGGCCCGTGAGCCATGGCCACTGAGCCTGTGCGTCCGGAGCCTGTGCTCCGCAACGAGAGAGGCCGCAGCAGTGAGAGGCCCGCGTGCCGCAAAAAAACCAGAAATAGTGGTTCGTGCCCCGAAAACAGCCCCCGAAGTCTGCATGTTTCTAACAGTTCTGAGCATCTTCGTGCTGCGCGGGCTTCTGCCCCTCCCCACTCTTCTCCGCATTTGGTGCGGACGCCTCGCAGCAAGAGATCGGTCCCTGCGGACCTGATGTTCCCGTGTCCCCACTCTGGTCGGACGTCAGCCCAGCGGAGGAGCTGCCAGATCACAGGGTGTGTGTAGTTAGGAGAGCAGCACCCCCGGAGTGGATGCACACACGTACCCACACGTGTACACACGCATCCACACGCCCGCACACACGTGCACATGTAGCTATCCGATTTCCACATCGACAGATTATACTCTTGGTGTTTTGTGGCTTTTTTACTTACAATTCTTCCAGTTTTTGTCCGTGTTCATCAGATTTCAATGCATTAATGGTAATATCGCAGATAAAATGTCACATTCTCAGCTAACCTGCACTACGTACGCTCTTCCTTTTTGGAACAAACCCCTCTGTTACCCCAGGCCTGCTCCCCCAATCCCAAAGAGAAATGTTCTTTATTCCCGACTTTCCACATGATTGACAATCTGGTGGTGCATAACCACATTTTTCGTTTCTATTTCCCTGAATCTCAGTATATTTGAGCATCTTTTCAAATGCTTTCCCCATTTCTGTTTCTTCCATGATTTGCCTAAACCTGCCCCTTCCTTGTATTTCTATCAAGCTATTGTTGATGTTGTTACTGTTACTATTTTGGAAATCAGTGCGATGGCTTCGTGAACTGCGGAGGCTCATCTTTCATTGTATGTTCTGGAATCTACTCACCCCCCAGCTTCTTTCCGCGCTGGTTACACTCCTGTTTTTCACCCAGGCTCCTGGTTGCTTGTTTTATATCCGTGCGTCCAGGTCTGCTCCTTTCTCCCCACTCAGGCCTCCAGGAATCGTGTCCTGCTCTGGAAAGCCTCCACTTCACACCCTGCACATATTCTCTCCTTCTCCTGCAAGCAGCACACACCCCCGGCCCGGCCAGCTCTGGAAAGCACACTCTTTCAAGGTGGTCTGGGCTAAGACCCGTGCCTTGACTTTCATTCTCTAATCACAGGTCCAGCGGACCCGAACCGTGTATTAAACAATCCACTGTGTCCCCTCGTTCAAAATGCACTATTGATTATACACTAAATCCCCATCTACTCACCCCCGACACCTTCAATCCAACCCTATTGACCGAGGAAACTGTACGCGCTGTGACTCTGAGGAGGGGAAGAGGGGAACTGCCAGAAGCAGTCTCCCCAGCGGATGCTGTGGACCCAGGGAGGACACGACGGGCCCAGGGAGGACGCTGTCCAGGGTGCCGTGCCCCACACGTGGTCCAGAACCCTCACAGAGACCTCACATGGAGGGTCCACCCGGCAACATGAGAAAAAGCCCGGTTTCCTGCCCCAGAGCCTCAGAGCCGGAAGCAAGCTGCTGAGCTGACTCTCTGCGTCCCTCCTGGAGGGAACAGGACCCCGGCTCTGCCTGAGGCCCCTCGGGCGCCCAGGGCCCACTGCTGGCCAGTCAGCACCTTGCCAGGCTCCCCTCCATGACCTGGAGCGACCTGACAGGAGACGCTGGGAGCGGACCCCGCTCCTGGCTTCGGGCCGGGCTCCTAGGTTACCGTGTCCTCACTGCCGGGCCCCTCCAACCCCCGGGCCCCGCCCACTTCCTCGGGGACAGGACAGCCCCATCGCACACGCTGGCTGCTGTGACAGCACCCTAATGTCGAGCGCTGGCTGACCAGATTTGACACTTTACCTCCTCCCCCAAACTCTCCCTGACATTCTCAGAGGCCGGCTCCAAAGATGGCCTTGATCTGCACCCCCAGACACCGCGCTGGGACCCAAGCACCCAGAGTTCTACACTGCATCCAGAGGATGGCTTGAGAAAGGGATGATCCTGCCCACAGCTGGGTGGGCAGGGCCTCCTCAAGACCAGTGTCCGGCCCAGGAGAGGCTGGTCCTGCCGCCCAGAAGCCCGCCTCCAGCTCGAGAACCTTCCTGCCAGCTGTGCAGAGAACATCCGACCAAGTGGGTCCTGGTGTCTGAAAAACGTGGCTTCTGCAAAGACATGGACTCTAATCGCAGGTGGAACGTCTGACACGGCTTTGGAGAGCCCCGCCCTGCCCAGCTCATCCGGGAGTGAGGCGTGGGCGGGGCAGGTGCAACCACAGGGCGTTTCCCCCTGAGTCAGTGAGGACCCCAGGGGGCGGGCGGAAGCCAGCTCGGCACAGAGATGAGCCGTGGCAACAGGCCCCAGAACTGCAAGAGGAGCTTTAGACAAACCAAGAAAACTCTGACAGGGAAGGGACCAACCGAGCTTAGACTTGACAGAACCACGTGCCCTCCCCTGGGGGGACGATGCCTGTGCCCCTGGGACCTCGGCCAGCACTGGTCACGTGGCCACGCGTCGCGTCTCCTGCCCCGAATGCGGTAGAGGGAGCACGGCTCCGGTGCAGCCACACCCTCCGGCCAGCAGGGCCGGGTCACCGCCTCCCGCTGGCCCAGGCCCGAGAGGCACAGCAGTGGAGCCTGCACGGGACTAGGGTCACTCTTGGAAACGCCCAGGCTCCATCAGTCCCAGCACCCCCAGGTGGGGCCGTGACGGGCGTGGCCCCAAGAAGGCGGTGGATTCCCGCCCCTCCCCCACCCCAGCAGGTGAGCTCATCAGAGAAAACAGAGGGAACGCAGGTGCCCGCGGCACGCGGCACGCCGGCAATACCGCTGTATGTGGTGGGGAGGGCTGCCTGCCACCCCAGCGGACAGGAACGGTGGGGGGAACGGGGCTGAGCCAGGTCTGGAGACCAGATAAGTGCGCTTACGGTAAAGTTTACCCAACAGGTAGTCTTCCGGTTAAAGGAAACAGAAATCATGACATTTCTCAATAACAAACAGGAGAAACTCCATGAGCAAAAGGGAATTTTGGGGGGAAAAAAACCACACATTTTTTCCCTTGAGGATGGAACAGTCACAGCCCCAGGAGGTGCCCGGCCGGCTGGGTTTACGGTCTGCAGGTCGGGGCGGAACAAGACAGCTTCCCAAGCGAGAGGAGCAGCTTGTCCGTGGGAGCAGCTCCTGGCCGCCAGGAGCGTCTTCAGGGCCAGTCCGTCCCTGCAGGACGGAGAGACCTGGCAGCCCCGGTGCGCCCTCCCCACCTTCCCAGGACCACCTGCCCCGTAGGTCAGGGAAATCAGACGCATCCGAACAGGAGTGCGGACAGGAAGCGCACAAGCGTCCACAAGAAGCACCATCAGAAAGACTCTGCGAAAAATAGCAGCACAGGGCCCCAGAGACGACGAAAATTCACACGGACAAAATGTGGCTTGAGCATGTAAATCAATGAACTTAGAACACACCCTCACACCATACACTAAAATAAACTCAAAATGGCTTAAAGACTTAAATGTAAGACATGACACGGTAGAACTCCGAGAAGAGAACACAGGCAAAACATTCTCTGTCACAAATCGTATCGATGTTTTCTGAGGTCCGTCTCCCACGGCAATAGAAATAAGGGCAAAAATAAACAAGTGGGACCTAATCAAGCTTATAAGCTTTTGCATAACAAGGGAAACCATAAACAAGACGAAAGACAACCTGTGGACTGGGAGAATATTTGCAAATGATGCGACCGATAAGGGCTTCATTTCCAAAATACACAAACAGCGCGTGCAACTCAGTAACAAAACACAAACAACCCAATTGAAAAATGGGCAGAAGACCTAAATAGACATTTCTCCAAGGAAGACATACAGATGGCCAACAGGTACATGAAAAGATGTTCAATATCACTAATTATTGGAAAAATACAAATCAAAACCACAATGAGATGTCACCTCACCCCTGTCAGACTGGCTATCCTCAAAAAAGACCACAAATAACAAATATTGGCGAGGATATGAAGAAAAGGGAATGCTTGTACACTGCCGGTGGGAAGGTACATTGGTGCAGCCACTATGGAGCACAGTACGCAGGTTCCTCAAGCAACTAAAAATAGAACTACCACACGACCCAGCAATTCCACTCTCGGGCGTATATCCAAACAAAACAAAAACACTAATTCAAAAACCTACACGCACCTCAATGTTCCTAGCGGCACTATTTACAATAGCCAACACATGGAGGTAACCTAAATACCCAGCAGCAGATGAGTGGATAAAGAAGATGTGGTACAGCAACTGCTGAAGCCCACGCACTCTAGGGTCCACGTGCCGCAACTACTGAGCCCGCGTGCCGCAACTACTGAAGTCCGCGCACCTAGAGCCCGTGCTCCGCAACAGGAGAAGCCACCGCAATGAGAAGCCCAGCGCACCGCAACGAAGAGTAGCCCCCGCTCGCCGCAGCTAGAGAAAGCCCGCGCGCAGCAACAAAAGACCCAACGCAGCCAAGAATAAATAAATAAATAAATTTAAATGAATAAATAAATAAGTTTAAAAAAAAAGAGATGTGGTACATATATACAATGGAATATTACTCAGCCATTAAAAAAGAACGAAATAATGCCATTTGCAGCAACATGGATGGACTCAGAGCACATTATGCTTAGTGAAATAAGTCAGACAGAGAAAGACAAATACTATATGATCTCACTTATATGTGGAATGTAAAAAATACAACAACCGAATGAATATAGCAAAAAAAAGAAACAGACTCACAGATATAGAGAACAAACTAGTGGTTACCAGCAGTGGGGGAAGGGCTATATAGGGGTGGGGGGAGTGGGAGGTACAAACTATTGGGTGCAAGTCAGGCACAGGGAAGTGTTGTACAACACGGAGAGTATAGCCAGTATTTTGTAATAACTGTAAATGAAGTGTAACCCTTAAAAATTTTTTAATTTTTTTAAAAATGCATCAATCCAGTAGACATAAGGAGAAAACCTCACGTCACCATCTCTGTGGACGTTTCTGCCTTAGACACACACTCTCCCAGGTGACAAGGGGCAGGTGTCACCTCCTCGGGGATCTGCCCTGGAGGCCCTGAGGTCTTGAGCCTGTGCCACGGTCACTCGACTGTTAACGTCTCACTGGAGGCATCGCCCTGTTCAACTGTCTGGGAGGAAGAATTAAAGGGATAAAACTGGAAAGAAAGGAGGTAAACTATGATGATATGTGAGGTATGTTGACATCCTGCTGCTTCTGGGAAACCCATGAGAATCCAATGAGAAAAACCACCATGAAGACCACCAAGAACGTGGTCAGGATATAGAATTCAAACATGAAAATAAAGAAAATGCATGAAAATAATTTCGTTACAGATGGTCACAAGTTAGAAGACATCCTGAGAGACGGTAGCCCACGTTACAGTCAGTGCGGAAAAGGGCAGTCAGCTCGGGAGTAAACTCCGGGAAGGACAATGCAGAGGGGTCTCTCGCAGGCCTCCTAAGGACACACAGTCACGTGCAAGATGCAGAAACGCCACGCACAGCCCTGCACGCTGGGGCAGAGCTCTGGACGGGGCCTGCAGCCTGAGGGAGTCTGTGGATATTCTGAGCCCGGCCACCGCCTGGAACAGCCGACCGGGGGCGGGGGTGGCTCAGAAAGACACTCGCCTGTGCGCGGAGAAGGTGAAGCCAGGGCAGTCAGCGTCTGCAGAGGGCGCCGCCATGCCAGGTTCCCAGAGGAGCTCCAGACACACCCCACGTTTGAGGCTCATCTTAGCAGCGTACTTATGAAACCTCAATAGTCACCAGGATAACGAGAATAAATTTATCTTCTACACAAGAGCTGTTTATCTTCCACAAGCTGCTAACATCTGTGTGATATTTATTCAATATCCGATAAAACTAGTAATTAACCTAGTCTTTCTTTCTTTAAAAAAAGAAAAGGGAAAGAAAAACCAGAGAAATGGAAATGATTTCATTTGGCCCCCAGCATCAAGAGAAGATGCGGTGGGACACACAGCGGTGGCCTCTGCTGGCTCAACCACACGCCCTCATTGGGCACCTCGGAGTGAGCCAGCTGCCGGCCTCGGCTGCCAGGGCCATCGTCACAAGCACGCTCGGCCCCAGGGCCCCCCCCCCCCCCGGTCAGCTCAGAGGCCTCTTCCAGGACCTGCTTCCTCAGCGGGCCCTGCTCACTCAGGCGTGCACCCCGAAAGCCTGCCCTGGGCCCAGCCCTGACTGCTGAGTCCAGTGGTCCTGGATGGCCCCCCATGCTAGGAGTGGCCACTGACCATTTGAAGGCCAAGGCTATCTTCCAGACTGGGAACTTGGGGCAGCAAAGCAAGGTCCTCTCCAGGCTCCATCCCGGAGAGACTCAGAAGATCCCTGGCTTGTGTCATCCAAAAGGGGCTCAAAGCCCCAGGCACTCCTGGGGAAGGGCAGGGTCCTGCCAACAACCAGAAGTCTGTGGGGTTGACCCCCTCGTGGGGCAACAGGCTTCCACGTGGGCTCAGGCCTGCGGGGCAAGGGCACACCCGCCAGAGCGAGGCTGGCCTCCCCTCACTCTGGACGCAGCGCCATCCCTCTCGGAGCCCACCCTGCAGCTGGACGGCCCCTCCCATCCCCAGAAACCTCCCCCCACTCGTCAGCCCGGCAGGTGCAGGAGCGGGCCCCCGGCCCAGGCGGCCACAGTCCTGGACCACCAGCTACTCAACTAACCAGACGAGTTAGGTTGGCTCCTACCCCAGGGAGAGTCAGAGACGCCCTCCACCCCGCAGAGAGAGCTGCCTGCCGGGAGGCTTCCTTGCCAACCCCCTTCCGTAGACGGAGGACTCATTAAAATGCACGTGGTTCCCAGGGAGTCTTTGGAAAAGGGGGCTGCGATCTATTAACTTATCATCTCTGCTTCCACTGGGCTCAGTGTTCCTATTCCTGCAGATAATCAGAGCAGAGGTTTCTGGCAAAGGACAGCCTTTATCCGCTGCAAGACAGTGTGTCCCAAGCGAACTCCCTAAATGGAGTAGTTAGAACTGAGAATCACAAATATCCATCCACTAAACTGAATAAAAATGGAAATGCCTTCTCCAAGGCATCATTACCTGCTTGTTGAGGTAAATCCAGTGCTTTATGGGCATTAACCCTTCCCGGGTGGCCTCTCATCCAGCACAGTAATGGGCGGCCGCGCAGACGTCTGGTTCTCTGACCTTTATTCAGCTAAAAGCACAGGGCTCTGGGTGTTAAGTGGATGTCACTGCGGGATAGAATTGATCCTAGAATGAGGATCTTTGGAGCTGTATTAGATAATGTGACGGGAAATGGACTCGGTACTCTTGGCTCAGGGGAAATTAAACAAAACCCAATGCAAATAGTCTTTTCCCTACTGAGCTGCTTTAAAGCACTACCAACTCCCCTCCCTCCTCAGAGACCCAGCGGCTCTCCTCAGCATTCAAAGGGAAAGCCGTAAGCCTGTTGTGCAAGGATGTTTCTGGGAATAGGAAGGTGGACATTAATGTCTTCACGCTAAAGTAGCGGATTTGAATCTGAAAGAAATATTAAAATAGTTAAGAACACTTTGAAAAAGATTAATGGGAGAGGACTTGCCCTGCCAAAACCAAACACGACGCTGGGACCACTGGAGAGAGCATCGGGGAGGTAACGTGGTGCAGGGCGCTTCTCGGACACGACGGCCATAAACACTGGCAAAACGATCCAAAACTACCTAAAGACACTGGGAGGCTCCCCAAAGCAGACAGAAGTTACTGGTGGTCAGTCTTGGAAAGCGGTACCTCGAAGGAGTAAGAATCAGGACTCATGTCTTCCTGGACCCCGGCTCGGTCTTCAGGAAGCGGAGGAGGAAAGGCACAGCCTACGTGGTCGAAAGTCCCAGGGATCTGAATGCAGGACCGTCAGAAGCTGGAAATAGGAGGGAAACGCTGGCCCCTGCGGGAGGAGCAAGATCTGAACTCTGAGTCTAAACCGCCCGAACGTGCGGCGGACGGTGGTAACACAGAACCGCAGGGAAGACTCCAGGGGCCTGAAGGAAGAGCAGGCAGAGGCCAGAGGGAAGTCTCCTCTTGAAAGACAGGCCACCAAGAGCATCCCCCGCCGTGAGGTCCTGAGCAGCTTTCAGTGGAAATAAGGAGGCCCCAGCCCCCAGGCTGATCACCAAATTATAAAGGTGTGGGGAGACCCTTGAGGGGCCAGGCTGAGAACAGCCGTTGTGGGAAACCATGGAAACAGAACAGAAACATAATGCCAGGGAAGCAAGGTGTGCGGTGACTGTTCCGAAAAGCTAACACCTACTGGGACGAGAAAGAAAAATAATCCAAGAAGAATACAAAGAAATCCAGAGTCGCTAAAATGTATTACCTACAATGTCCAGTTTTTAGCCTATTGTTAGATGGACAAAAAATAGGACATTTTGACCCACAGTCAGGAAAAAAAAGCCATCAATATAAATTGAATCCAAATGGACCCAAATATTGGATTTAGCAGAAAAAGACATCAAAGCCACTGTTATAAGTGTGTTCAAACAATAAAGATATATTCAAAGAATAAAAATAATGTATGTAAAGAGGTACAGGAAAATATTATATCCATGAGTAAACAGATGGGAAATCTCCATAGATAAACAGACACTGTAGAAAATGGAAATTCTAGAACAGGTAACTACAATAACTGAGAGATAAATTTACTAGGTAGCCTTGACATCAGTTTTGAGGTGGCCAAAGACAGAATTGTAATCTTGAGGATAGAACAATAGAAACTGCCTGATCCAAAATGCAGAGAGTGAAAAAGGTTGAGGAAAGCGGCACAGAACCTCAGAGACAAGTGACTTCACACGTGCATAACTGGAATACCAGGAGAAGAGAGAAGAAAAAAGGGGGAAATAACAGACGCTTGCCAAATGTACATAATGGCCAGAAACTTGGTGGCAAATGTTAACTCACAGGCACAAGAAGGTCAAAACACCCCAAACGGGATAAACAAAAACACAAGTGGCCTTATAGACACATCACGGGTGGCAAAGTTCTAAGAGTCAAAGGTAAAAAGACAATCCTGAAGGAAGCCAGAGATAAACATGTGGAATACCACAAACAATGAAAACAGTAGCAGGAGAGTCTCATCAGGAATGAAGGAAACACAAAACTGGGGCATGATTTATTTAAAAAATAAATTATTAGCAAATTGAATTATTCACAAATATAAGCATATGTAAATACTGAAAGTTAGTATTTCTTTCAATCTCTTCATCACAACCAAGGAAGCTTGGCCCCAAGACGTGTGCGACGGTGCCACATCAGAAAATCTGTCTAACTCACCACGTTTATAGACTGAAAGAGAGGCTCCGAGACGTCTCGTCGACAGTTTTTTTTTTTAAGGGGCATAAACGATGTTCAACACTCATTAACTAGGAAACTCTGCTAGATTTCCTGGGTAACTGTCAACATTGGTGGAAAGTGCAACCTCCAGCCCGCTCACTTTGCTCCTGGACAGACAGATGTCCTGGAGCTTTGCCGGACAGAGTGCAGTCCTGGACCAGCATTAGCATCTCTGGGGAAATGCAGGGTCTCGGGCCCCACCCCAGACCTGCTGCAGCAGAATCTGCATTTTAACAGAACCCCCCCAGCCACTCGTGTGTGTGTGTGTGTGTGTGTGTGTGTGTGTGTGTGTGACAGCTCAAAAGCCCAGGGACCCTGCAGGTGAGTCCCATGACATTTATTCTGATTTTGTTTGTAATTGAGAAAAATTGAAAACTCCTCAATGTCCAGTGCAAAAAAAAAAAAAAAAAAAAAAAAGAATGCCAGGTGCTCATTTGCGGAAAGAGAAGCTGTAGTTCAATGGATGAACCAAGCCTACACAAACCAGAGAGAGACAGTTCTGCAGAACACAAAACAGCAGGTTGTGACCGCATGCCATCCATATTAGAGTAACGTACGTGCAAGGAGGACACAGCGTTTACGCAGCGCATATGGTGTGGGTGGAAACAGGAAAGCAATTTTCCAAGATATATCAAGAAACCTTGTCTTGCCATCACATCTTAGGACCACATTCCTTTAAAAAAAAAGTGGAAATCGCCTTATAGAGAGAACTATTTATAAGTGGGAAAAAAATTAGAAACAAGTGTCACTTCCCAGACCCCTGGTCCCAGCTGTGACCTGTCACAGTGGCCTCCCGCAGGCTCTGACCACCAGGCTCCCTGGAGAGGGAGGTGCGGCTGCGCCCAAAGTTCACAGATGCACGTGGGCTCCAAGTCCATCAGGGGGTCCTGAGCCTGGTGGGAATTCCCAGTGTGGGCTCAAATCATTCAGCCCCTCGACTGGCCAAGGAACAGCTCAAAACCCAGTTCTGCTGGCCCACGAGAGGCGAGGGGGGGAACACCGTCCCCTGGACCAGCTGCCCCCCCTGCCTGGTCTGTAACGCGGCCACGGGGAGGTGGGCGTCTGGGTCCAGCTCAGTGATCCGTGTCGGAGGAAACCCCCATGAGGGACCACAAGGCTTAGACCGATACGGTTGTTCTCCTGAAACCGCGACAGTGAGGAACCCAGAACTTGCGGGGCGCGCTGATGTTCTGAGGGCGTCGCGGGGAAGGGGCCCAGCCCGAGCCCAGGGTGGCTGGCGCGGCTGCGTGGCTGTCGGGGATCTGGGTCCTCGGGGACCCGCTGCCCGTCCCCCCGGTGGGCACTCCTCCCCCTAAAACCAGACCTTCTCTCCAGGCACATTTCCCGAGAAGGTTCTTACTCACTCTAGGTATTTTTACCAGAATGTGGCCACAAGGCAAGGCGTGGCCAGTGTCCACGGAGACAACACCCTCCAGGGCTGGGGGTTCTCGCCCCGGCGAGCTCTGGGCAATGGCCCGGTCCCCACGCACAGTGCACAGCTGAGCCCGAAGTCCCCAAGGAAATCCGTACAGACATTACGCGGACACTTATTTCAAAAACAGCCCAACATTTCAAGATCATCCGGCTGCCTGCATCTCAAGAAACAACAAAAAATCCTTCAGAACTAATGCACCGAACCAGACCCAATGCCCTCATTAAGACTCTGTTAGAGGCAGGGTTGCCTCTCGTGACAAACGTCATTTATGGAGCCTCAAGGCAGCCTCTGTCGGGACCTCGCCGGGAAAAGAGGGAATTTGGGCGCACGGAGGTTTGGAGAGAAAGAGGTTCCCGGAGGCCTCGCTTTGCGGACTTTCGCCCTTGGGGATCCCAGGCCCTGACTCTGACACTCTGTCCTCTCTGGCGCGGCCCCCTCCTCACCTAGGGGTGGACACCCCCTCCCACAATCTGTCTGCAGGACACCAGCCCTTCCCCAGAGCCTGCGGACATTTACAGCAGTGAGCGGGGGCGGGTTCCCCGGAAAGCTCCGGAAGCCTGTCTGAGCCGAATACACCCCCCAAAGTATGTGCTGGGCCGCACAGGGTTCCTCGGGGAAGCGACCCCCACGTCCCCGGCAAGGAGACCGAGAACAAGCCCTTCCCTCCCTGACCTCGCCTGGCTGCAGCGGCCAAGGGGCCCCGGGCTGAGTCGTGTGGGATGAGACCCCATGACTGCAGCAGGCGCCCCCCCCTCCGCTCGGCCCAGCGGACCTCACTTCTGGGTCTCGGGGCAGCTCCGGGGTCCTGCCACCCCACCTTCATGTGTGAGCCGCCCTCAGCCTCGGACCCTCGCTCAGCTGCAAGAAGGACCAGGGCCCCCCAATTCGGGCACGGGCGGCCCTCGGACAGCACGGCCGGGGCTCTGCGGGGCTTCCCACGTTTGACTACCGGCGCGTAGCATCTCCAACACATCACCCTGGAGGGCCCCCCACACTTCATCCAACCCTCCGCCCAACACTGACTGAGCACCTCCTGTGTGCCCAGCCCTGTCCCAGGAGCTGCTGGGGAAGAGGGTGAAGTAAGAGGGGGGGCCGTGCGCTCTGGGTCTACCTTGCGGGGCAGATGGCGAGAAAACGAGTGCGCTCGGGGTAGTGGGATGCTGGCAGCTGGGGAGAGGACAGAGCTGGAAGGGACACTGGGAACAGGGGTGGGGGGCGAGCCAGCAGAGGGGGGTCCCTGACAGCACGTCCCTGATCGAGTCCCCAGGAATCAGAGAAGAACGCTATTGCATGTGGCCAAGACAGAGGACCGTGCTTCAGACACTGTGAGCATTTCAGTTATTAACTTTGTTCACTGCCCATCAATTAAAATTAAAAATTAAATGTGCGTGCGGTTTGCCACTGCTTCATTATTAAAATCCACTGGTGTTTCATACTTCCTTGGGAAAACCAAAGAGAGGGGTAGGACTAAAATTTTTAGGAGATTCTAAACAAGGAATCTTTTTTAGGACAGAGACACGTCGAAGCCATAGCATCTTGATTTCTGAAAAATTAATACTGTTTGTAGAAGTAAATATACAGAGAAAAGTAAACATGGTGTGGGATATATTTTAAATATATCACATTTAATTCACGTTTAACTGGTGACTCGTTTCTTTTGTTTTGCTGAAAAGCTCTTCCCATTTTTTTTTTTTTTTTTTTTTTTTTTTTTGCGGTACGCGGGCCTCTCACTGTTGTGGCCTCTCCCGTTGCGGAGCACAGGCTCCGGACGCGCTGGCTCAGCGGCCACGGCTCACGGGCTTAGTTGCTCCACGGCACGTGGGATCTTCCCGGACCGGGGCACGAACCCGCGTCCCCCGCATCGGCAGGCGGACTCTCAACCACTGCGCCACCAGGGAAGCCCTCTTCCCATTTTTTTAAGCTGCTAAAGGAAAGAGCACACAAAGGGGAATGAGACATAAAATAAGAGGTTAGAGGGTGGTCTGGTCATTCTTCCAGAAGTTACACACAGCAGCACCACCCGACCCAGCAGCTCCACTCCTCGGTGTTCCCCAGGAGGCTTGAAACAGAGACCCAAACGGACACTTGTACACGAACACTCACAGCGGCCAGAAGGAGAAAGCAACCCCGGTGTCCTCAGCCGATGAAAGGATAAACACAGGTGGTCCATGCATAACGTGGGAAACCATCCAGCCTTAAAAAGTGATGAAGCCCTGACGCTCGCTGCCACGCCATGAACCCTGAAGACATTACGCTCGGTTAAGGATACTAGACATAACATGGCAAATATTGTATGAATCCATTCACGGGAAGTGTCAGGGTAGGCAAACCCACTGAGACAGAAAGCAGGCTGGTGTTTGCCAGGGCCTGTGGCCGGGGGAGGGGGTACGGAGTTAGTGCTTAACGGGTCGGCGGTGACCTCTTGGAGCGATGAAACGTTTCAGAACTAGACAGAGGTGCTAGTCAGTCCCACAACGCTGTGAAGGTACTAAATGCCCCCGGACTGGTCACTTTAAGATGATCCTGTTATATGAATTTCACTTCCATACAATCAAACAAGATGTGAAAATTAGAGGGATGATCACTGGAGCTGCCAGAGATGTGTGCGAACTACGAAGCGTCCTCAGGTAAAGGTGCAGACAGGCCACCCACCCCAGGTAACGCCCTGTGCCCCCCAGGCTCTGGGCACCGTGAGGGCGGCATTCATCCCGAAGGGACCAGCTCCTGCCCGTGCAGACACAACGACTTGCTCAGTCTGGGGTGAAAATAATCATCCGTTCTCAGAAGCCAGGCTGAGAGCAGGTAAGATGTTGGCCCCCCCTCTCCAGACTCCCTTGGCCACATCCCCTCCCCGTATAAATACCCCACCCGTCTGTGCAGAGATTTCTCATTTGATGCCTGCGAATTCAGTAGAGGTCGGGGTCTCTTCTCCTCTGAGTCCGTCCCCCTTACATCAGGGAACTTGGCTTACTGTTTCAAGGGTGTGTTCGTGGTCCCAAGGTGTCCGTCTGTCTGTCTGTCTTGGGCAGCTGGCCCCCAGGAGGGGAAGCCCCGCCCGCTCCTGGCTGCGGAGAGGGTCCCGTTCCGGCCACAGGTCGTGGGATGCTGGGTTTTCGGTTTGCTATCTGAGCAGCGTCAGCCTCCTCGCCCACCGACAGCGTTAAGATGCTTTGGACACATCAGATCCTTTGGGGTTGCAAGCTGTCCCCGGGCCTGGGCACCCGACAGCTGCCACGCGTGAGGAAACTGTGATGCATTGAACTCGACTCTCAGCGCCGGGCTGTTGGCGCGGGTGATGAGGGAGCGGTGACCTGGAAAGAACGGCGGACGCCGGGCAGGCAGCTCGTTCTCTAACACCCTTCTCCGCAGTCAGGAAACATGAGCTGCCCCTGCGTCTCTGCGGGTGTGAATATTCTGTTAAACGTAGCCGTCAAGAGGGAAAAGATCCCAAAACGTGGCTTTTCCTCGTCTATGGCAAAATCGGTCCCACGGTGCTCTGCTTCTGAGACTTCGGGGTTGCTTTTCGGATGGGAAGGGCCGCTTTCCCTAACGAGACAATGGAAATGCGTGAGCACGTGACCCCCGCTTCCTGCCGCTGAGATGCAACGGCCCAGCGAGGCAGCAGCAGAGAGCTCGGAGCACGGCCGCCCCTCCGAGAAGACAAGACGCGCAGGAACCCCACCGGCACGAGGGTCCCGGGAGCCCCCCGCCCGCCGACCGGCTGCCCCCCGCCAGGAGGGTGCGGAGGAGGTGGCCTCGCCCCCCAGCATGCCTGCCAGGCCGGGCAGCCCCCCGAATCAGCAGCAGTGGGGGGGGGGCCGAGGCCAGAGCCTCAGGAGGAGCCCCCCACGGAGAGGACCGAGGCTTACGTGACCCCAGATTCAGCAGCCGGGCCCCCGAGAAAGAGCTGAGTGTGGGGTGAGAAGAGGCTGCAAGAGTCACCCAGACACGCGGTGGCCCCCTTGCCGCCTGGCCTGGCACCCAGTAAACCTCTTGAAAGTTTCATTTCCCCGACACACCCTGAGGGCCGAGGACAGTGGCTGGTGCGTTTTGGGGAGCAGGGAGGGGGGCTCCTTGGAGATGAGCCCTCAGCCCCGGGGGCTGCGTGGAAGCAGGGGGTTCCCACTCCCGCGGCACGAGGCTCCCAGAAGCCCGGCCGCTTCCCTTCCCTTCAGCCACTCGTGTTCGGACTCTCGTGGCCGGAGGGCGACGGCCCTGCTCGGCTGGGCCCCCCGAGAGCCCCCCTTAGAGAGGAGCCGTGTCAGCTTGAAGGACCCCTGACGCCCCCTTCTGTACCCAGCCAGGGGCCGCCTCCCAGACGAGAAATGGGGGACGACGGGAGGGACAGAGGACGGCTCAGGCCCCCGAGGCCTGAGCGCCGTGGGGCGGGTGGAGATACCTCTTCGCGGGTTTGCGCAAGGCACTGGGTGCTGATGGGGTGAGAACAGCTCAGCCCAGAGTGGGGACCCCCCATTCCAGGGCGGGCTCTGACATGCCAAGACAGTGGGGAAAAGAGCACCATCCCAGGTCCTCCCACGAAGAGCCAGCTTATGAACGGGTTCACTGAGGGCGGGGCAGAGACGACAGGTCTTGGGGCGCCGCTGGGCATCTCGGACAGACACGGGCCCTCTCACATAAACAGACCATCCCAGCAGCTCCAGGGGGCTGGGCGATGGTTAAGAAAACTTAAAAATTAGAGTTGACTGAAACAAAGTATCGAAAAAGTAAAAAGACAGAATTGAGAGGCAGGACGGCAAGGCAGAGGGGGAGGGAGGGGGCCACGTGGGAGCGCCCCGCCCTGTACAGCGAGCATCCCAGGACGCTCCGACCGGAGCCTGCGGGCGGTGTTCACAAGACGAGGCCGTGTCCGGCCTCCCCGAGCACTGGGTAAGGGCTCCACCAGGAACTCCCAGAAAAGGGGGGCTTCCGGGCTTGGAAGCGGCTGGGTGGACACGGGACGGACACCACGGCTGCCCCAGCAAGCAGGGCCCAGGCAAGCTAAGAGGGCTCAGGCCTCTACACTCTCCGGAAGGTCTGACCACAGAAACACAGAGATGGAGCCCAGCCGGTTGGGGGTTGAGGAGTGTAGGGGTCAAACAGGGTCCCCTGCAGGGCTTCCCTGGTGGCTCAGGGCTTGGGAGTCTGGCCACCCGGGGCGCCCTGGACGCCGGCTGGGGCTGTGGTTGGTCCAGCCGGGAGCCCACCCCCTCAGAAGCTGCACAGGGGCCAGTGGCCTTGGGCAGAGAGTACCGCCCCGCTCTTGCCTCGGGGGACAGCGTGAGGAGGGTGGGGGTCCTGCGGGGTCAGAGCTGCCCGTCGGGACTCGACTGCCCTCTCACACACCCGCGGACCGGAGCTCCTGGCTCTGGTCGGCGTTCGCTGGGTAAGGGGGGGGTGGGGGGTCCACTTGGACCAACAAACTCTGATCCCTTAGCAGCCAGGACAGCCGAGGGCCGAGCCCTCCACGCATAGCAGCCGAGGGAGGCCAGCCCCGCGGAGAAGCCATCAGCGCCCCAAGGAAACAGAAGTGACACCCTCGGAGAGTCCTTACGATGACGGAGACGAGGCCGCTTCAGTCTCAGGACAAAATAAGGACTCAGAGGGCAGTTCACTGAGGCATTTGATTTTCAAGTGTTTCCTGTGCCACTAAATGACCTCAGGGAAACATGTCAGGTCCCAAAGCAAAATCCACCCAGATTCTGCTGGCAAAGGGCCGAGAGACCCTTACTGAGGAACCAGGAAACGAGTGGGGCAGAGGTCCCGACCGAGAACCAAAGGCAAAAGCAGTAAAAGGAACCAAAACCGTTTTATAAATTGGAGTTTTATACAACCTGAGTAATGAAATTACTACAGTGAATTTGGATGAGCTTAAGGACAAGGCATGGAATTTTTATACGAGACCAAGACTAATAAAAATATTTTCGAATTTGACAGAAAAGCAATTAGGGTGAAAGAATCTAACCTACAACTCAATCTTCAGACACTGAAACGGACAGAATTAGATGCGACTGTAGGAAAAAAATGAATATGATTAACAAGGTTGATTTAATAAATATCCTGTACAGACACAGCACATGCTTTTCCTCTAAAATTCATGAAGGATTTGCAAATGTTCATCGTAAATAAGGTCTGAGAATAAAAAACACAATAAATTGCAACAGAGAGAAACTACAAGTCATTGTCTGTAGACAGTACAATTAACACAAGGAAACATCACAAAAAATGAACAAGATTTAAGAAAAAATCCAGCCGTATGCAATTTAAAACACATACATAAATAATTCTCTGTTTAAAAAGGAAACCAATATTCTAAATAATAAGCTTTCTGAAAATTACAACCAGAATAGCTCTGTAAGTGGAAATGCAAACAGCACGGCTACCGTCCATTCTGAAGGACATCTCAGGTTTCAGATTAAACGAGGAAAAAAGGGAAATGGAGGCTTTGAATCAAAACTCCCAGAGTTGCAAGGAAAACAGAGAAGCAGGAGGAAGGGGCACTCGTGCGGGACGTGAACCAGTAGAACTTTTTTATCTCTAGATCTTTGAAAAAGAGCCAGTACTTTGAGGAAAAAAAAAAAAAAACAGGGAAGTAAATAAATCTCTGAAAACCAGTGGAAAAGAAAACAGAACACTCCAAGATGCGAAGATGTTTTGTCCAACAGAACAGGACAGCAAATGTGTTAATCCCAGGAAAGTGACTCCCCGGGAAAGTGCAATTTTCTAAAAGGGGCTTGAGATGCAGAAAGCCTGAATGGGCAAGAAACCAGGTAGAAAATATGATCCAAAATCACCTCAGAAAATGGCTGTAAGCCCAGAGTCTCACTGAGGAGTGCTTGAAAGTATTCAACAACAAAATAGGAAGCATTCCCCAGCATGAAAAATGGGAAGCACAGCCCAATGCATCTGAAGCTAGGACGGCTCTCATTCCAAAAACCTGACAAAGAGAGAAGAAAAATAAGCCATGGTCCACAGTCACTTGCAAGTAACTAAACATAATCAGAATTCAGCATTGCATTAAAAGCACTGAAGGCCGTGAGCTGACAGAGCCTGTCCTCTGATCCCGCGGTAGTTTTGTATTCGAGGGGACAGAAAATGCAGGGGAGGGAGAGGAGGGACAGGCTGCGGTTTGATGAGAGTTGTGGTGACATCATCAAGATTCATACAAGTTATTTGGTAAAAATCACCATTTCCTGATGGGCAAAAAGGAAGACTTTTTAACCTAGGGATAAAAAAGCATTCCCTTTTCATGATAAATTATTTTTCCATTTTCAGCTTCCTCACATATAAGGGGGGAAAAGTCCCTATTAAACACAGAGCTGGCTATACCCACTGTCACCACTGTTATTAAATATTATTTCAGCAGTTTTAATCAAAGCAGCAATATAGAATAGAAAACATAGTTAGAAGTATTTGCAGGTGATATATACCTAAAAACTGAAAAAAATCAACTCAAAAAATGAAATGACGGTCAGAATGGCATCATCAAAACATCTACAAACAATAAATGCTGGAGGGGGTGTGGAGAAAAGGGAAGCCTCTTGCACTGCTGGTGGGAATGTAAATGGATACAGCCACTATGGAGAACAGTATGGAGGTTCCTTAAAAAACTACAAATAGAACTACCGTATGACCCAGCAATCCCACCACTGGGCATATACCCTGAGAAAACCATAATTCAAAAAGAGCCATGTACCAAAATGTTCATGGCAGCTCTATTTACAATAGCCGGGAGATGGAAGCAACCTAAGTGTCCATCATTGGATGACTGGATAAAGAAGACGTGGCACATATATACAATGGAATATTACTCAGCCATAAAAAGAAACGAAACTGAGTTATTTGTAGTGAGGTGGATGGACCTAGAGTCTGTCATACAGAGTGAAGTAAGTCAGAAAGAGAAAAATAAATACCGTATGCTAACACATATATATGGAATCTAAGAAAAAAAATGTCATGAAGAACGTAGGGGTAAGATGGGAGTAAAGAAACAGACCTACTAGAGCATGGACTTGAGGACACGCGGAGGGGGAAGGGTAAGCTGTGACGAAGTGAGAGAGTGGCATGGACATATATACACTACCAAATGTAAAACAGAGAGCTAGTGGGAAGCTGCCACATAGCACAGGGAGATCAGCTCGGTGCTTTGTGACCACCTAGAGGGGTGGGATAGGGAGGGTGGGAGGGAGGGAGACCCAAGAGGGAGGAGATATGGGAATATATGTATATGTATAGCTGATTCACTTTGTTATAAAGCAGAAACTAACACGACATTGTAAAGCAATTATACTCCAATAAAGATGTTTTTTAAAAAAAGAGAGTAGGGGGACAAAAGACAATATATTGAATTAAAAGTATGCAGGATAGAAGACTAAAGACCAGAGAGGAGATAAATGATAGAAAAAAGAAAAACAACTGAGAAAATCAAAAGCTGTCTTTGAATTTGACAAACGTTTCTCAGATATGACATCAAAACTATAATCCTCTATTGTCAAAGAACCTTAACAGAAGAAAATCGATCAAGAGGCTCATGAAGGCAAAAGTGTCCGGGGCCCTGGAAAGTCGTGTTGGCGCCCTGAAGAAACCCAAGGATCCAGGAGCTCCAGGGACAGCCTGGCCAGTGAAGTCCCCCCTGCAGCCTGGTGCTGGGGGACAGTCCGCCAGGTGTGGCCACACAGTGTGCTGTCACCCATTGCCCTCCCTCCCTGACTCACCCCCCTCTCAGCCCTCGGCCCGACAGGCATGGACAGGAGGCACTGAGCCAGCCCACCGTGGCCCAGGGCTGGGCAAGGAGGACGCATGGGGGCCCCACATCACTTTATTTTCCCAGGCGTCCAGGAGCCCTCTGCTTCAAGTTTCTGATTTTACCAAAGAATTCGTGTGTGAGGGAAGGATTTGGCATCCGTGGTTTATAGAGGCTTCAGCACACGGGCTCTGGGCAACCCGTCCATGCCACCTGAAGGGACGGACAGAGGCTGCATTTGAATGCATCCTGTTAAGTTGCTGAGCCAGGGCCTCACGTCCAGGCTTCCGAGCCCCAGTTCTCTCTGCCCGCAGGACACAGGTCTGAACCTGCGACTCTGTCACTGCTCACGGGTGAAGCCCTGGGCCTCCCTCGCTCCCTGCCCCCGTCCACCGGCATCTCCGTCACTCTGAGCTACACCTGCCTTTGGTCAGAGACAGCCGAGGAGGGAAGTGTGCCCCCGGCCGGGGCGGGGGGCGACCCTGCTTCCTGGGGTCCCTCCAGATGCAGCCCTCCGCCACCCTCTCTCCAGCACCCGGGGAGCCCTGGCTCAAGCAGGTGGGCCTTTGTTCCAGGGCAGGGTCCCCAGGGAAGAAGGGGCCGTGGGGAGCTTGGGGGCAGATGGGGCCCTACAGTGCCATATGGCTGGGGCCAGTATGGTGGGGGGTGGGGAAGGAGAAGAGACCACAGGTCGGGAGGGAAGGATGGCGTGTTGGCCACCTGTGTGGACTCGTGACTGGGCCCAGACAGGACGAGGCCCCCAGGGGGACACAGGGTGAGTGGGAGATAATAGCACTGATGTCCAGATACACACGTGGGCACACGGGCACACACTCAAGTGCATTAGATGCACGCACACACACACGCACACGCAGAGACACACCCATGCACATCCTCCCGTATAAACACATACATACATATTTAAATCTACACGCTTACACAGAGAGGCACAGACATATATACTGACACATAACATGTACGCACACAATATACACACACATGCATGCATACAGCTGACACATGCGCACAGACACCCACAAAGACATACACATGCCACACGAGCACATACACACGTGTACACATGCACCCAGGCACACACTCAAGTACATGCCACGTGACACACACACACACGTGCCCACGTGCAGGCAGATGGGCAGCCTCGGTGCTTGGGATGCGCCCCCGGGCAGAGCCCCGCGGGACGGGCACTCTTTCCCCACACGACGGCTCCCTGCCGGCCGTCGCGCACAGCCCACGTTCACTGCTTCCAGAGGCAGGAGTGCAAAGCTGGCACGTGGGAGGGAAGAAATGTCGAGCCCCATAAAGAGCTGACGCGCTCCGGTCACCTGGGGCCGGGGGCCAAGCCCCTCCTTTACAGCTGTGTTTACGTCCTGACTTCGGCCTCATCTGCACAGCTCGCCTGTCCGTAGGAGCAGCCTGGCCCCGGGGACACGCAGCCTGGCGCTCCGCAGACCGGCGATTTGATTAGAAGCTGGAATAGCGCTGCAGTGGCCGCGTATGTAATTTACCGAAATGGAACAAAATGGGACACGCAGTGCTGGAACCCAGGACTGTACCCGTAGGAGCTTGTTTGACACAAATTGAGACTTCAAGGTTTACAGATATTGCAAATGAAAACTCCCCATAGGCTCTTAGTAAGGTTCACTGGTTCCTTTTATTTGGTTTGAATTAATCACAAGATAGGAAGAAAACAGGCTCTATTTTTTGAGGGCTTTTTAAATAAAATCATTCTAAAGAGCATACATGTCTTCCAAAGATATAATTAAATTTCCAAATTGCAGTTTCCGGCTCTCCCCTCTGCTGTCAGGGCGTGAGAGGAATCTCGCTGATATTCAGGCCCCAGTAAAGTTCTCGCTCACTTCCTAGCCCTTCTGTCTACACCAGCCGAGATGGAGCCCGGGGGGGCCGCCCAGTGGAGAGAGCAGTGGCTGTGAGCCCCCCCAGCCTGCCCCCAGGACCAGACCGGCCCCTGCCCTGCCCCCTCCTGGTGCACCTGGGGTGTGTGTGACTCTGCAGACCCGGATCCCCTGGGCCGGGGGTTGTAGCATTTTTTTGTCGCTGCAAAACAAACACCCAAACTCAGCGGCTTGAAATGTGCGCAGTTGCTCGCGAGTTAAGGGATCAGCGGGCTGTTCTGGCCTCGGGTAGGCTTGCCCGTGTGTATAGGATCAGCTAGAGCTGGGACACACAGTTCTGCCGACTATAGCGGGCCCTGGCCCACGCTGGGCTCGGCGGGCTACAGGCTGCTCTGCGGAGGCCTCGAGCAGGACAACTGGGCCCTGGTCCTCCAGCAGGCTGGCCGGCCTCGGAGCTGGGGCTCAGTCACTGCACTCAGGCAGGTGGCAAGGCCGGCCTGGACGAGGGAGTGGGCGGTGGACTCCAGAGCGTTCGGTGAGGGCCTGCAAAGGGATGGCGCAGGGCGTCGATCCTGGGAGCCCTCCATCATCGGAACCCGCAGCGCGCAGCTGCGCCGAGCCCACAGCTCCACTCCCTGCCCTGCAAGATCAGAGCGGCCTGCGGGCCTCCCCCCAGACCAGGCGTCTGGCTCAAGCTGCTGGAGGACAGCAGCCATCTGCCCCCCTCTCCCCGTCCCTGAGGCAGCCACAGTGAGGCCTGTCGAGGGTGCCCCCCTCCCTTGGGAGAGCTGGCCGGTCAAAAGTAAAGCTTGTGAACAGGAAACAGCTGCTGGAAAGCACACACTGAGTCCTCCCCACTCTATAAATATCCCATTTGCCTGAAGCAAGGGCCTCGCGCTCTAACAGATTGATCTGCTGACACCTCTTCCCACCGAAGACGCACGATGTTCCATGCCAGCCTTAGATCTGTCCACAGAGATGTCCTTTAAAGCCAAGGCAGCAAAACCTAAATAGTCCCAGTGTGGTAGAGGGTCAGTGACTCCTTCTTTCCGATGGGTGATCAGTAACCCCGCTCTTCAGTTTAACTTCCAGGCTCACGCACGTTCAGCAGGCCTTACACTTCCCTCTTAGCCGATTTCATTAGATGGTCCTTCCGAGTCGCACCTCTTAAATCAGTATTGCAGACGTGTTTCTCCTAAGAGCCGTTTGCAGGAATATATATGCCAAATTAACCCACCATATTCGTTTCAGCTTCACCGTTGAGAGCTTTTATATTACATGTCAATAAAGATTTTTAATTTGTGGGTTTAACATTGCGGGCTTGAAAACAAAAGCAAGAAGAAAACATTTTAATGAGAAAAGGCAAATATCGAGAGGCAAATATCTACCACCTTTCGGTCAGCTGCTTCCCAGGAGAGAGGCATCAGAGTGCCTGCCGTTTCTCCTGTTTGGAGACTAGAACTCCTTTAAGAGGCCAGTTGGCTAAGTTACGGGGAAAACCTTGGCACCCGGGGACAAGAGCGTGTCCAGCACCCGCCGGCCGTCACGCTAACGTCTACCAGCGCCCCGGATGCCTGTAGGATGACCGAGCACGAAGTTCCCAGGTCTGGGGGAGCCCCACCTCTCCGCCTCTCTCTGGGGCAGCAAATAGTCTGGGACTCAGCCTCTGGTGGCCTCTTCTGCCCAGATCTGACCGGAGGCAGTTCCGGAGGCGCTCTCCCTCCCCGCCCCACGTGGCCTGGGTGGCACGTAGGGCTGTGGTTGGGCGTGGAAAACAAGCCACCACGTAGACACCGTGGCGACAGTCCACCTGGCGGAATTCGATCCACAGGGAGGAATTGGGAAGGACGGGCTGTGGTATGAACAGGAGGTGAGGAATAGACACAGAAAAGAAAGCGGCTCTCCCCACGGGGCCCGGAGCACAAAAGGCCCCTTCGCCCCCGAGCTCCACTTTGGGAAGATGGAAAAGTGCTGGAGATGATGGAGGTGCTGATCACACAGCTACGGGAATGGCCTTGCTGCCCCGAGCTGCACAGCTAAAAATGGTTAAAATGGTGAATCTTACGTATATTTTTACCGTAATTCAAAGCCAAATAAATAAAGCCCTAAAAAGCCCAACCGTTGTGGAAAACACAGGCCCAAACTGATATATTTTTAATTCCATCTGGTGGTCTACCCAAATGAAGGCTGCTCAGGAAGACAGAGCCACGTCAAGGAGACCACGCCTCTGCACAGGAAGACCCCACCGGTTCCCCCAAACTCCAGACCAACAGCCAAGCCCCTGGGCAGCTGACCGAAGGGCCTCAGACCGTGCGGCCCCAGCTCCAGCTTTGCCACCAGCTCGGTCCTCTTCCACCCTCCCGTCCTTGGGAAGGACAGCGCTGCCTGGCCTAGTCTGCATCTTCCAGGAATGAGACACCGACGGTGAACTACAGGAGCGAGAGGTTCCCCCGGGGAGCCCCGGAGAGGGAGGAGAGAGGGTGCAGATCTGAGGACTCTCTGGCTGGCAGGAGCCCTCAGGGCAAACCAGGCACCAGAGGAGCCTCTGCCCCAGGGACAGGCCCGCCGAGATCCCCGCCATGCTTTGTGCTGGGCTGGGGGCAGCTGGGAACGTGGCCTTGGCTCTATCGTGGTGGTGGATTTCACATCGCAGGCACCCTTGAGCCCCTGTTGGCGATCTGCAGCTGCTTTCTCAGAGCCAGTACGCTACCCATCCCTCCTGCACCCCGACCTCCAGCCCCCACTGACTCACTGCACCCACCCCGCCAGCCACGTGCGTACAGAGCGCCCACCTCTCTGCCCGCCGATCCCCAGCACTGGGGCCAGGAGGCGCCCTTGAAACACACACCTGACCAAGGCCTTGGAGCCCTGGAGCCCCGTGGCCCCTCAGACAAGGCCAGGCGCCCCTCCCGCTGCAGGCTCACTGACCTCCCAGAGGCCCCTGCTCCCTCCTCAGGGCCTTTGCACGGCTGCTCCAGCTGGGAAGGCGGGGCTTCACTTAACCCCCTCGCCTCCTGTTCACCGTCACCGTCAACCCGCCACCACGCACTGTCGCACTTCCTGCACTCCTGGAAATGCCTTCCTGAACACCAGCAGTCGCCACCACGGCGTCCTTGAGCCCAGAGGTCCCCGAGGCCCTGGGCCCAGACTCCTTCCCATGAGAACATCAAGATGTCCCTCGCTTCTTCACTGAGTTGACGTTTGCACTGATGATGTGGAAGCTGCCGGCAGCCAAGCCGGAGGAGGCTGAGCAGCTGCCCCCACCGCCCGGCGCGGGGTGTGCGTGGAGGGGTCGGTGGACGGGGAGGGTGGTGACCGGGCTCGTGGGGTGACCATGCTGTAGGGTGTACAGACCTCGAACTGTAACGCTGCACACTTGAAACTTATAAAAATTCATAATGATGATGATAACAGCAGACTCAGTTCACGGGGTTGTGGTGAAGAAGTGAGAGAAGGCGTGGGCAGCGCTCGCTCCGTCGTCTGGAACTGGAACGTGCCCCTAAGCCCTCCCAGGCCCTGCAGGGTGGACGGCTCCCCTCCCTCCGGGCCTGACCTCACTGGGGTCCGTCTAGCACGTGAGGTTCGCCACAGGGGCTGGCCCACACCCTGGGCCGAATCAAAGAGATTCCTGGCTGTGCCCACGATGCGAACTGTTTTTCATCAGGGGTGAAACTTAGAATTTTTCATGGAATGATTTCTTAACCTCTGTTTCTATATTTTCACTTCATATTTAATGTTATCCATTGATTTACTAGTACTGAATGGTGTAGTACCCTGCTAGGTTTGACTTACTGATGTTTTATCTAGGATTTTACTTGGGTCTCTTCAATAAGATACAACTTTTCTTTCCCTCCGATCTGGGTGTCACGGCTGTGCCGGTTTCATAAAGTCAGTTAAGTGCCGTACTTTTCTACAGCATCGACACCACGTGCCTCCACTGGGACCCCCCTCCTGCGACTTCCCAGCAGCCCCCGACCTAACACTCTGTCCTGGAAGGGCACGGCACCAGGAGGAGGGCTCATACTCTGCGCCTCTGCTCTGATGGGTGGTTGTTTGCTGCTGGGGTTTGGTTTGGGGCGGGGACCGGTGTGCAGAGATTCTAATACACGTAGTCAACGGTTTTCTCAATTACGTATCCTTCGTGAGTTGTGCTTTTGAAGAAACAACAAAAAGGACACTGTTGTCTTGTTTAATGCACTTTGTCTTGAATTTCTTTTTGTCTAATATCAACATTAGTATGTTTGCTTTATTTGTTGACCATCGCCTGGTATACGTTTTATTCTTTGTGTCTCACCTTCTTTGAGGTTGTTTCTCATAATCAGACAGGGCTGGAATCATTTCTTCCGTCAGTGTGAGAGCCCCTGTCTTTAAATAGAAAACGTCCAGCCTGCCGCTGTACTCTGGAGGCCCACGTGTGTCGCGGCCCAGCCCTTTCTCCCTCCCCGGGCGTCCTATTTCCACGTTTGCCCGACTTGGCTTTCCCTGCCCATTGCTGGATGGTGTTTTCTCTGTTCTGTTTCTCCCTTTGGAAATTATCTATCCAATTCCTAGCGGTTACCCTCATTTCTAAAAATAGGTTAACTAGGTTTTTAAAATAGTACATGCTCATTATAAAAAGTTAAGGCAATACAAAATGAAAGGAAAGAATTAAAATTTAAAATCTTGCCCCGCAAGCCCTGGTGAAAACAACTCAGCCCCCCTTCAAACTGTCCCCGGGAAGGAGAGTGAACCAACAAACGGACGGAATGGACTATAGAAGCAGCGTCACACAACAAATGCTAACTTCCATTAAGAGTTTTATATTTTACTTGAAATAAACAGATTTATTTTAAGTGCAAGTGAGGAGATGGCTGAACTATGTTATTCCTTCTCCAAAGTTCCTTAAAAAAAAAAAAAAATCCCACCAAACCAGGGCGGGGGAGTAGAAACTACAAAAATATATTAAAAGGTTGGAGCGCTTTTAAATTGCATGGTTTTAATTCTAAGCACATATAGTTACTCACTGGTGCTGAACCTGAGGAAACCCCGTACTTCTCTGCTCACCTCCTGAGTGTCGCTAAGAAGGCCATTGATTTCGCTGCCAGGTTTCCACCACCTGCATCCTCTTGCACCACAGACACCTCAGCTCCCCAGTGAACTGGACCCTTGCCCGCCTCCCTCCTTCATCCCCAGCCCCTGCTGGAACCGCCCTGCGCCGCTGGATTTTGCTGCCTCGCTGTCCTGTGGTGATCGCTCTGGGTCCTTTCAGCCTTTGAATTCAAGTCACATTGTCCTTCCATTACATTTCCTTTATGGTGGTGAAATGTACGTAACATGAAATGTACCACCTGAACCGTTTTTCAGTGTAAGTTCGGGGGCACGAATTACACTCACCTTGTTGTCCAAACCAGCGCCACCATCCGTCTCCAGAACTTTCTCAGCTTCCTAATCTGCAACTCTGTCCCCATGACACACGCACTCTCCACCCGCTTCCCCCAGCCCCTGTCAATCCCCTTCTACTTTCTGTCTCTATAAATTTGACTACTCTAGGGCCCTTATATAAGTGGGATCATAGAATGTTTGTCCTCTTGTGACTGGTTTATTTCACTGGGCGTAATGTTTTCAGGGTTCATCCATGTTGTGGCAGGCGTCAGGATTCCCTTCCTTTTTAAGTTTGAATCATGTTCCCTTGTCCGTAGGGACCAAGTTTTGTCACCCGTTCCCTTGCCCGTGGACACTTGAGTTGTTTCCGCCTTTGACTATCGTCAACCATGCATCTGTTCAAGTCCCTGCCTTCAGTTCTCTGGGGTACGTACCCAGGAGTGGAATTGCTGGATCGTATGGTAATTCCGCGTTTAAATTTTGAGGAACCGCCATACTGTTTTCCACACCACTTACATTCCCACCGGCAGTGCACAAAGTTTCCAATTTCTCCACATCCTCACCAACCTTCACTCTATTCTGCTTTTTATAGTAGTCATCGTAATGGGTATGAGGTGGGTTCACATGTGGCTTTTATTCTTTTTCTTTTTTATTCATGTGGTTTGATTTGCATTTCCCTAATGATTAGTGATTTGTATCTTCTTTGGAGAAATATCCTTTCAAGTATTTTGTCCTTTTTTTTACCAGGTTGTTTGTTCTTTGTTGATGAGTTGTAGGAATTCTTTGTTTATTCTGGATATTAGACCCTCATCTGATATATGATTTGCAAATATTTTCTCCTAGTCCATGGGTTGTCTTTCACTCTGTTGATAGGGTCCTTTGATGCACAGAAGAGCACTATTTAATATTGAGGGAGTCTAATTGACCTATTTTTTATTCTGTTGCCTATGCTGTTGGTGTCATATCCAAGAAATCATTGCCAACCCACTGTCATGAAGCTTTTCCTTTTTGTTTTCTTGTAAGATTTTTATGGTTTTAGCTCTTGTGTTTAGGCATTTGACCCATTTTGAGTTCACTTTTGTATATGGTGTTGGGTAAGGGTCCAACTTCATTCTTCTGCACATGGATATCCAGTTATCCCAGCACCATGTGTTGAAAACATTTCCCTTTCCCTACTGAATGGTCTTGGCACCCTTGTTGGAAATCTTTTCGCCATACTTGCCAAGAGCATTTATGTCTGGGCTGTCCATTCTAGTCCATAGGTCTGTATGTTGGTCTTCATGCCATGCTGTTTGATTACTGCAGCTTTGTAGTAACTTTGAAAACAGGAAGTGTGAGTCCTCCAAATTTGTTCTTCTTTTTCCATATTCTTTTAGCTACTCTGGGTCTCCAGATCCTATATGAATTTTAGGGTGAATTGTTCTATTTCAGGAAAAAAAAACACCGGGATTTTAAAAGAGGTTGCATCAAATTTGTAGATCACTTTTGATAGTATTGACCTCTTAACAATATTCAGTCTTCCAAGATATGGACACAGATGTCTTTCTACTTATGTCTTTGTTAATTTCTCTCAGCAACATTTTGTAGTTTTCAATGCATGAGGCTTTCACCTCTTTGGTTAAGTTAATTCATAAGTATTTTAATCTTTTGATGCTATCGTAAATGGAATTGTTAACTTCCTTTTGGATTGTTCGTTGTTGCAACCGACTTTTGTGGCTGATTTTGTATCCTGCAACTTGCGGAGTTTATTTCTTAATTCTAAAAGAGTTTTTGTGGAACCTTTACAGTTTTCTACATGTAAGATCATGTCACTTGCAAACAGAGATAATTTTACATCTTCCTTTCCAGCTTGAATGGTTTTTATTTCTTTTTTTCCCCTAATTGCTCTTGCTGGTACTTCAGTACCATGTTGAATAGAAGTGGTAAAAGTGGGCATCCTGACTTGCTCCCATTCCTACAAGAAACATTTTTATTGTTTCACCATTTGTTATGATGTTTGCTGTGGGCTTTTTTATATGACCATTATTATGTTGAGGTAGTTTCATTCTATTCCTAGTTTGTTGAGTGTTTTCTTGTTTCATGTTTTTTTAAGTGAAGTATAACTGGCATACAATGCTATATTAGTTTCAGGTGTACAATGTAGTGATTTAACTTTTATATACATTACAACATGATCACTATGACTGTTGAGTATTTTTATCATGAAAGTGTGTTGAATTTTGTTACTTTTTCTGCATCAGTTGAAATGGTCATGTGTTTCTTGTTTTTCTTCATTCTGTTAATGTGGTATATTTTCATATATTGAACCATTCTTGTATTCCAGGGATAAATCCCACTTGAATATGGGGTATAATCTTTTTCATATGTTTCTGAATTTGATTTTTTTAGTATTTTGTTGAGCCTTTCATTACTTTTTAAAATAAAATTTTTCTGTTCCATTTATCCATATTCATATTCAGAAATACCAAGTAATACATTTGTCTTCCCTTTGTGTGTTTTGTGTAACTCTGTGCCTCTATAACATAGATAGATAGATAGATAGATAGATGATAGATACAGAAAGATAGATAGATGATAGATAGATAGATAGATAGATAGATAGATAGATAGATAGGTAGACAGACAGAAAGATGGATATCTCTCTGGGGAGAGATCTAGGACTTTGCACCAGATGCAGGGACCAGATGGGATCTTGAAGTATCTCCTTGGTGGTGAGGAAGACATCGTGGTGCATGGGTTTCACACATTGGAAAATGGCGCATCCATTATTCGGTGATCAGAAGAAAGCAATGTGTCAGAAACTGACTATCTGGTCACCAAATCTGTTTCCTCTTTTGCCTGGACACACACCTAAACAACATTTCCGGCCTCCCTTGAAGTCAGAGCCCATCGTGTGCCTGAGTTCCGGCAGATGTGCGTGGGTGGTAGGAGTGGGGTGCGAGGCTTCCAGCCTGACCTCGAGAGCCTCCTGCACACGGTCCTCCATGCTCTCCCCCGCTCTGCCTGGAGCCGAGGGGACCCAAGAGCACCCTCTGGGACCATGTGGGAGGTGGAGGACTCACAGGACGGAGGGATCCCGTCCTTAGTCTTTGCCATGCGATCGTCAACCGAGGGGCCAAGCCCCCTCCTCAGGTGTATCCTGCAGGCGAGCAGAGCACCCCCTGTGGTGTGGAGTCAGGGATGGACCGCCAGACCTCAGGGGTGTCCCCGGCCCCGACGGCAGAGTCGGGGACCCTGCCGTGCCCACACCTCACTCCTAGCACAGATAAGCCTATAGTTTCCGTGGCGCTGCTCATAATTATTCCATTTTAACCAAAGTCACACTAATTGGGGGCGGGGGTGTTGAGACCCTTGTTTACACAAGAGGAAGGCTCCATCCTCCACCCAGCAGCCCTCACTGCTCACTTCCTGCTTCATTTGCTGAGCACCTTACACTCTCCTGCTCTGCTCCACTGACGCCAGAGCTGCCTCCTGGGGGGACAACTCTCAAAGCACGTGACTTTGGGCCACGTGGGCCTTGCGTCCTTTCGATGTGTCTGCAGCTGCGCTCAAAGACCCAACCTCACTATCGAGAAAGTCTGGCCTCCCCTGGAACTGCCCGCGCTGCTGCAAGGAGATCCACTCCTGTTTCTGCCCAGAGGGGTGTGGGTCGTTGCCAGGAGCAGAGCAGGAGGGACAGTGAGGGAGGGGCGTGGCCCAGGTGGTCCAGCACCCAGTCCTGGGAGGGTTAGGGCACACAGGTGGGTGCTAGGAGCAAGGTGTGTGCACGGCAGGCTCCTCGGCTCTGCCGTCGGGGCCGGGGACACCCCTGAGGTCTGGCAGTCCATCCCTGACCTCCCACCACAGGGGGTGCTCTGCTCACCTGCAGGACACACCTGAGGAGGGGGCTTGGCCCCTCAGTTGACGATCGAATGGCAAAGACTAAGTCCGAGGGAGCTGCCGAGGGAGGAGTGTCCGGAGAGGGGCTGGCCCCTGGGGGCCCGGAGAGGGACGTGGCCAGCCCTGAGCAGGGCACACGTGGGGCAACCCACGCCGCCCCTGGAATCTGGTTCCCGAGGGTGAGAGGGGCACTGTCCGAGGTGCTGACCAGCCCGGCTCAGGCGGGGGGGGCGGGGGGGGGAAGTGTGGCAGAGCAGCTCGCTAAACCGCTGCAGGTGACACAGTGCTGGCAACGTTTATCGATGGACTCGGGCTGCAGGAGGACGTGCTGTCAGGGAAAGAGAGGTGCTTCCGCAAGAGCAGATGGGGAAGATGCCCTGCACAGCCCCCGTTCTCAGGGGCCAGAGGGGCCGGGAGGCACCGTCCAGGAACTGAAGGGACTCAGCTGTCTGCCCACGGCCACCAAATTACCAAAAACTCCCAGGCCCCTGGCTTCTCTCCCACTCGGGCAAGGCGCCCACAGGGCTTGAGGCAGCCCAGGCCTAGGGCTCCGGCCGGGAGCAGTGCAGCACTGGACAGAGCCTGAGCAGGGGGCCGGTTGTCGTGGGCAGTTGGAGCTTCCAGCCACGCAAGAGAAAGGCTGGAGGACGAGCGGTGAGCATCCTTGAGAAGAGGTGGCAGCGGAGGACCAGGACGGTGGCCTCGGGTCAGGCAATGGAAGGAAGGAGCAGAGGTGCTGGGCAGCCTTGCTGGGCTCAAGTTCAGTGCAAGAAGGCATTTTCTGGATCACAGAACTGCCCAGAAATAGACCAGGCGTTCCTGTGAAAGGGTGAGCTCCCCGTCAGCTCTGTAACTTCAGGAGCTGTAACTTCAGGCAGACACATCCAAGTTGGACCACAAAGAAGCGTGGGTTTCTGCCTGGAGGGGCAGGTGGACCACCGGGCCCCGTGCAGACCATGGTGTCCTCACCCCAAAGTCACACCCATCTCTGACTCCATCCTGACACTGGGGCCGAGGTTCCTCCGCTCTTGACAGGAATAGTTTGCAGCTGTGTGTCCATATTGCCTTCTACCAAGCCCGGCTATTTATAACCCCTTCCAAACGGAAATATAAGGAAATGTGTTGGCAATTTTGTCTTTATTTCATAAAACACAGGATGAGGCCAAATGGGAGTCGGTTTCCGAACGAGCACAATTACAGATCTGAAAAACTCAGTTCTCTTTTAGCTGCAAATATTATTCAGAGGAACTCTCTTGTTTTGTTAAAAGAAGCTGTGTGTTGACAAATCTCTTTGCCTCAAATCCCAGAGGGTTTTACAGCCCCCAGAGTTAGGGTTCTACCTTGGGCTGGGGGGCTTGCCTCCCACCCACCAGGGACCCCCAGCCCCCTTGAGGGCTGGCGCAGGGTGGGGTGACCAGGCCGCTGATCTCCCGCCAACCCAGCCCGCCAGCTGGAAGATCAGCCCCTCCGCCGCCAGGTCACAGGAGAGCCTTCCTTTGCTCCCACAGCGGGCTCGGCCCCCAGCCCCTGCCCTGGCTGTTTCCCGCCCCAGCAGCTGCATCCACACCGTCCGTGTCTCCCGCTGGATGTCAGCTGCCTGAGAGCGGAGGGGCCCTCTCTGGTGCCTGCTGCAGACCCCACACCCAGGACAGGGGCAGGCAGAGCCCCAGGGAAGGCACCAGCCCAGGAAGACTTCCCGGAGGCAGCAATGTCCGAGCCAACCTGGAAGCATGAGGAGGGAGACCATGCTCTGGACTCTGGGCTCCCTCAGTAAGCGGGCCCGTGGGCACGTGGGTGGGCCATCCTCCCCAGTGGACAGAGACGGCTGGGGTTCTGCCACGTGAGAGCCTGGGACTGGAGAAGGGGCGGGGCCGCCCATCTCCCGCCTCGCCGCCCAGTCAGACCCACCCTTGCAGGACGCCCAGGGTCCCCGCTGTTTACCCTCCCTCTGGCAGAGCAGACCCGACCCTGCCTCAGGGTCCTGCCGTCAGGGCTCGTCAGCGCGTGCCCCTAAGTGGAATTCTTCTCGAGCATCCCCGCAGGGCCCAGGGCTCAGTCGACACCTTCCTGCCACGTGAGACCGGGGACCCGACTGCGCCTGCGCCACGCTCAGGCCACCACGGCCTCCGGGGGCCGGGGAGCCTGATCTGCGCCCCTGAGCGCGGCCAGAGCCCAAGGCCAGGCAAGGCCCGCTGCCCCTCGGGAGTCTCCCGTGACCCCGTGGCCTGGGGAGGACAGACACGCTGCCGTCTCCGTGGGAGGTGAGGGGACGGCAGGCCACCCACTGCTGTTGGAGGGGACGAGGGCCCCGCGCGGCCGCCGGCTGCCCGCCGCGCCCCAGGGCCTCCTGCGGTGATGCTTCATCGCCACGTCCTGTCCTCTGTCTGTCTCACGGACGTCTGTCTCGGCCGTGGCTGAGAGCCACGAGGTCGAGCCGCGCTGACCCCAGGACACCACACGGAAAAGACCCAACTGAGAAAAAGGACGCAGAGGGGCAGACCCCCGACGACCCCGGCAACGGTGCGCAGAGTCGCCGGCCCGGGGCGGGGCCCCTGCGGAACGCTCCCTGCGTGACCCCCTCGGGCCCCGGGCGGGCTTTCCCACTCGGCCAGGGTCCGGCCCCCCGACCCGGCGAGCCGGCACCGAGGCCGGAGCCCCTCCCGCCCAGCGCCTTCCCAGCACACGGGACAGGAAGTCCGCAGACACCACGTCGCCAGCGAGTGACCGGCCATCCTTTGTGTTTCGCATAAGAGCGATCTTGCCAAATGCACAACATCGTAGAGCATTTTGGGTCCCCGAGTGAAACGGCCGAGTCTACTGAGGAGACGACGGGCGCTTGTGCATCTTCCGAGGACACACAGGCAGTGCGTCTGGAGAGCCTCAAGCAGTGTTCCAGGGCGGGGAGGGGGTCTGGGCCCCCCCCCCCGCTGCACGGAGAAGTCGCTGCGGACCACTGCCCCACTCAGGACCCTCCTTTCCCGGAGGAGCGGGAATTGGCTCTGACCAGGCCCACTAAGGGCAGCTTTCAATATTTTCTTCGTAACTCAAAGGAGCCTAAAGGCAGAAGCTTTGGGGAGAGGCAGGTGGGCTTGGTCCGGCCGCTCTCCATGACCCTCACCCAGCCACGCCCAGCACCCCAGCCTCACGGCCAGCTCCAGGCCTGGGGCCCCTCCCAGAACAGACGGCACAGACCTCCTCGGCCCCAGCTTCTGTCCTCCAAGCCAGGATGCCCACGGCCTCCCCTCCGTCAGGGCCGGGCAGCCCCCGCCCAGCCGTGCCCAGCCCCCAGGGCGGCACGCGCCGGGCAGCTGTGACTCAGGTGTAGGCCCCTGAGTGCCACCTCTCCTGGCCGAGGCCCGAAGGAGTCGTACCCTTTGCTCAGAGGCAAGAGGTCACAGGCTCACCCGTGAGCCCCCGGAGACCCCATGGCGCCGGGGATCCCGAGACCGAGGTCCTTCCGCGCAGCAGCACCGTGGAGACCGGGCTGCCCGCTTCTATCTTTGGCCCTGCGGTGAGAGGCCAGCGTCCCTGCCAAGAGAGAAGAGAACGCACAGATCACACGTATGCATGGCCTCGTCGCCAGGCTCATGAAAATCAACAATATGTATGTGCGGGAGTCGGAGAGAAACGCACAGCTACTCCCAACTTCAGCCCTTCTGTCTTTAAAATTATGGTTAGTAATTAGCAGAGGATTTTGACCTAAAAGAAGAAGAGTAATAAGACATTTAATGGCTTCCAGACTAATTATAAATGTGGCCCTAATTGGAAAAGCAACTCCATAAAAATGATAACTTGTCTCGCGCGCAGGAAAGATGGTACGTGCGTGGCTCCCGTGGACGTCAGCACCGCCTTTAATCTCCGGGGCCCGGAGTCTGAGTCCCCTTCGGATCTGTGCCCTCCTGCCCCGCCTCCCAGTGGGGTGGTTGGATAAAGGAGCTTTTTTATAGTTACCATTTTTTATATATAATGGCTTTATTGAAATAAAATTCACATATTATTCCACTCACCCATTTAAAGTGTACAATTCAATGCCTTTTAGTATATTTATGGAATCCTGCATCTACCACCACCATCGATTTTAGAGTATTTTTATCACCTCCAAAGCCCCACTCCCCCAGCCCCTGGCGACCAGTGATCTACTTTCTATCTCTATCGATGTGTCTACTCTGGACAGTTCATATAAATGGAATCATACAACACATGGTCCTTTGAGACTGGCTTCTTTCACTTAGCACATTATTTTCAAGCTTCATCCATATTGCAGCATGTGTCAATATTTCATTACTTTTTACGGTTGAATAATATTCCATTATATGGATACACCACATTTTGTTTATTTAACCTTTGACAGACATTTGGATTGTTTCCAATTTTTGGCTATTACAAACAATGCTGCTATCAACGTCTATGTACGAGTTTTTGTGTGGACATATGTTTCCACTTCTCTTGGATATATAGCTAGGAGGAGAGTCATCCGGTAGCTCTACGTTTAACCGTCTGAGGAACTGCTAGACTGCTCTCCAAGGTGGCTGCACCGTACCTAATCCAAGGTCATGATGATTTATACCTATGTTTCCTTCTAAGAGTTTTATAGTTTTAGCTCTTACAACTGGATCCTTGATCCATTTTGATTTAATTTTTGTTTATAGTCTGAGGTAGGGATCCAAATTTATTCTTTTGCATGTGCATATCCAGTTGTTCCAACCGTATTCGTTGAAAAAACTATTCTTTTCCCCCAAAACGAATGGTCTTAGCACCCTCGTCACAAATCAGTTGACTTCCAGTGTAAGGTTGTATTTGGGGGCTTTCTATTCTACTCCACGGATCCATGTGCCTATCCTTCTGGCAGTACCACACCATCTTCATTACTGCAGCTTTGTAGCAAGTTTTGAAATCAAGACGTATGCGCCCTCCAACTTCGTTCTTCTTTTTTCAAGATTGGTTTACCCTATTCAGAGTCCCTTGAGATTCCATATGAATTTTAGAAAGACTTTCCTATTTCTACAAAGAAGGCAGCTTAGATTTTCATCAGGATAACAATTAATCTGGAGATCGATTTGGGAAGTATTGCCATCTTAACAATATTAAATCTTCTGATCCGTGAACACGGGTTTCTTTCCATTTATTTAGATCTAATTTAATTTCTTTCAACAATGTTTTGTAGTTTTCGGAGGACAAGTTTGCTCTTCTTTTGTTAAACTTATTCCTGAGGATTTTATTCTTGTGCTGCTATTGTTAAGTGTAATCGTTTCCCTAATTTCATTTTCAGTTTGCTCGGTGCTACTGTATGGAAATACAATTTATTTTTGTATATGAATCTTGTAACCTGCAAACTTTCTGAACTTGTTTATGGGCCCCAATAGTTTTCAGTAGAGTCCTTGAATTTTCATATACAAAGTCATGTCCTCAGCAAATGGTAATGCTTTTGCTTCTTCCTTTCCAATACTGATGCCTTTCTTTTCTTTTCTTTTCTTTTTTCTTTTCTCAATGCCCTGGCTAGAACCTCCAGTGTGATGTTGGAAAGGCTATGAGGGGACATCCCCGTCTTGATCCTGGTCTTAGGGGAAAGCATTCAGTCTCTCACCATCAGGTGTTGCACGAACTCTGCCTTCTCCATAGACGCCTTTATCAGGTTGAAGGGCTTCCCCTTTATTCCTAGTTTAACTGTTTTTATCGTGAAGGGGTTTGAATTTTGCCACACGTTTTTCTTCATCTATCGAGATGATCATGTGTTTTCTGCCCTTTATTCTATTGACTTTCAGATGGGCAGAGGCTGGGCTACTTTAGTGAAGTCTGTTTCCCACCGAGTGAAGCCTTTGGTGTCACTGTCAGGTGGCTCAGCCTTGGGGACGTGCAGTCACCTGGATGACAGGCTCCCGCCTGCTGCGTCTCTCCCTGTCTCTCCGTCAGGCTTCTGCCTCACTTGGCATCACACCCAGCCTGTTCAGCTCCACTGATCACCAGCTGCTGTTCTGCTATGCTCACTGCTGGAACATAAGGTCCTCAGCAGGTAATCCAACTAAATCCAGGCCAGTCTTTGAGGTTTGCTCTGGCCCAGGGGGGCTCTTCTCAGCTGTATATTTCCGTGCTTCTTTCTAGTGTTCCGTGGGGTAGCGAGTGCTGTTAATTAAGAAGAGCTATTGCTTTTTTCCAGAGGCTTGAACTTCCACAGACTCTGTTGCAAATGAAGTAGGTTCCTCAGGGGAGCCTTCGGTGCCCTCTTCTCTAGGGACCACCTCTCCCCCTGGACAGAGTCTCTGAGCCACCACTCTGGGCAAGGCGTGGCCTGTGGTTGTCAGGCTTACTTCTCCTGGTCGGGAATCTCTGCTTGATAAAGAGCTGAGGCCACGGGGGTCAGGTCCCCGGGGGTCAGCCCACCACACCTGGGTAGAGCCTCCACCTGACGGGGGAAGGGGACCTCCGACCTCCAGGCCACTCTCACCAGGGATGCAGAGCAGGACCTCTTGGACCTGGAGTGGGTGAGGAATGCAGGGGGGCTGGTGAGATGCTGTAACGTTTGGGGGCTCGGGGGAGGGTTAGGGTAGAATGGCTTTACGTGCCTGGAGTGGGGCTTCCATCAGACTGAGCTGGCTGGGGGAGAAAGAGAGGCAGTCACGGCTCAGATGCCACAGCTCTTGGAATTCTCATCAAGTCTTAGTAAATTTTCTTGAATAAATATTTCTTCATTTGCTGTAGGCCCTGAGGACAATTTCAAGAGACTTTAAATGGTCTTTTTAAGTAGTTTTTACAAGCTTTTCTTGCTTTGCTGGGGGGCAGTGTATGAGTCCGTGGAGGTCCTTGAACTCCCACCTTGGAAGTGGAATTCCTATTATTGTCACGTTTTGAATGCCTATCTCTAGCCCAGACCACCCGCCTGGACACGCAGCTGCCTCTTGGACACCCCACCCTCTGGTTCTTTAAAATCCACGTAAACCCCCAAATTACCCTCTGTCCAGGCTCGCCGTCTGTAAAGCCTCCTCCGCCCACCAAATGGACCACGTCAGGAATGTGGGGTCCTCAGCACCCCTTTGTCCTCACGCCCCACTGGGTCCTTCCAAGCTCCATCCACAGCCTCCCCCGTCAGACCCTCACCCTCTCGCTCTTGGACGGTGGGTTATCTCCGTCCAATAACTTAACCCGTATTTACTTACCGAGGCCAGGCTGCTGCCTCAAGCTCCTCCAGGAAGCCAGGCTGACCTCGACTCCTGGGAGTGGACCGGTTGCAAGCCCCCCTCCAGACACTTGCCTGCATCTTCCCAGAGCTTATCAGAGCTCCCGTAATCTGGTGAGTGCAATGCAAAGCCCTTCAAGCTAGAACATTCTGGAACAAATCTCACATTGGAGGGTCAGATGGAGAGTTCCCACTCCGGTGAGATGGTAGACAGGACGCCACACCCAGCTCCAAGTTCAAATTCCTAGAAATGCTGGGGAAGGTGCCAGCCACCTCTGAGGACAAGCCCCCAAGGGCACAGGCAGCCGGGAGCCGAGGCTGGAGGTGTAAATCAGCTCAGCACAGGAGTGAGTGTGTAAACCAGCCCACTCTTCTGTGCAGCAGTTAAATGGATCAGCTAGAGACGCACTTATTACCGTGAATGAATCCCAAAACGTCATGCTGAGTAGGGGAAAAGGTGAGAAAGGAATCGCACAATATGATCCCATTTATGCAAATGTTTATAGCCCCCAAAACGACATCATGTATTGTTGACGGATTGATCCCCACGGCAGCAGGGCAAACATTCGGGAGAGCAGCTACCGCAGGAGAAACCAGCTGAGGAAGGGCCGGGCCACGGCCTTGTCTCTAATGCTCACCTCCGTCAAAGTGAAGCGGCGGGCAAGTGATGCGACGTGACGAAGCATTAACACCTGCCGATCTGGGTGGTGGACATGTGAGTCTATTAGATTCTTCTCTCTGTTTTTCTATATAACTGAAATATTTCATTAACTTTTTAAAGGAAATGTAAGATTATCACTGGTGAATAAATTCATACTATTGTGTAAATGACTGACTTCTCTTCCTTTCTAAAAGAGGCAGGGTGGCTGTGCGGAGAGAGCAGGGCACCAGGGCCACATCTGCCCGCCCAGAGCTCACCCCAGCCCCGCCCACACGTCCTGAACGCTGACCGCCAGGCTCTCTGTAGCCCTCAGGCTGTCCTCCACCCACCTCTGACCGCACCCAGCTGCTGCCAGGAGCGCCCCGGGGGCGGCCCGGGTTTGGTGTCTGGCTGGCGGGTGTCTTCTGGGGTCTCTGCAGGAAGAACATCTTCACTAAGAGTTGCCGTGTATCGAAGACCACCTGGTGCCCGGGCCATTCTAAGTCCTGCGGATGCAGCAGGAAACCAGAGGGACGGCGTCCGGCCCTCCGGGAGCTCAAAGTCCCCGTACAAGGAAACGGGACAACCTCTGTGCAGGAAGAGAGTTGAAGAAAGTCGTGTAGCGAGACATAGAGGTCAGACCTGTGGCTGCTGGGCCGTGGGGGGCGGGGCTGGCAGGGATGGACCGGGAGGTCGGGGTCAGCAGATGCAAACTATTACATGCAGCACGGACAAACAGCAAGGTCCTACTGTACAGCACAGGGGACTGGAGCCAGTCTCCTGGGATAAACCATCGCGGAAAAAGAACGTATATATATGTCAGTAAAACCAAAAAGAAGAAAAGAAAGCCGTGTAACAAAGCGCTCTGGGCGAGATCCAAGCGGAGGTCTGAACAGTGAGAGCTAGCCATGCCGAGAGCCCGGGAACCCCGTCCAAGGACAGGAGACACAGAAGAAATACACCAGTGGAACCCACTGGGCCCACGTGCAGGCCAGCGAGCGAGGCCTGACGGGGAGGGAGAGGCGGAGATGGAGTGGGTGGAGGTCAAGGGCCAGCCACGGGGCCTGAACGCCAGGGTCCCAGGCAGCGTGCGGTCTCAGAGGACTTGCGCAGAGGGGAGGCCCCTCGAGTGTCCTGCACGGACAGGACGGGTGCGGGGAGGGCTCCAGAGTGTCACTTGAGCTGGGAGGTAGCTAGCAGCGGGGAAGGAGCTGTTTCTGGATGGTTTGGAGCCGGCCCTAGTGAGCAGTGCTGCTCAGGGAGCTGTGAAGACCCCGGGGCCTCTGGCCTGAGCAGCTGGGCAGATGGGGGTGTGATCGCAGGAGGAAGAGAGGCCCCAGCTGTGGCCCCAAGCCAAGGTCAGCCAAGGTCAGCGGATGCACAGCGCCTGGGTGAGAATAAAGGGCTGTGACCAGGTTATCGAGTTTGTGGTGGGGATGGGAAACAGGCCTGTGTGTGTACATAGAGGCACTTAGATTTTCTAGGCGTCATAAACCCAGCCCGTGGCAGGGAGGGCAAAGGCCGAGGGAGCAGGGCACCCCCTCCGGGGCCAAGCTAAGCCCGGAAGGCAGGTTTTCAGCTGCGTTCAGGCCCCGCCCAGCAGCCCTGCCCAAGGAGGCCAGAGCCCCCAGCCCCGGCCGTGCTCCGGAGGGCCCAGGGGCCCTGGGCTGCGTCTGAAGTTGGACCAGACACCCCCGAGGTCCTGGGCTCTGCCCTTCGCTGGTGCTTCTCTAGGACAGGCTGCCCAGGGGTCAGGGACACCGGGGCAAAACCTCACCGCCCCGCCCCCACCCCCGCAACCCCGCACAGGCCCAGGACCCACCCAGAGCCGGTGCCAGAGGTGCAGAGGGCGACGCGACACCTTCCGAATGCGGGGCCACCCGAAGGGCTCCGCAGGAGCGCGGAGGGCTGCGCGCGCGAGGCCAGGACGCCTCCTCCGTCCCTCCTTCCCACGTGCCGGGAATAAGCAGCCCTGGACCCCAGACACGTGATGTCCTGGCAGCCCTGCCAGTGCGCCCCCGTCCTGCAGCCCCCATGGCACCGGGGCACCCGGACTGGCCCAGCACAGCCCTGGGGGGATGGTTCTCCCACCACGGGAGGCGAGCCAGGAGGGCAGGGCCTGCCCCCAGCACCCAGGGGAGGAGCCCAAGGGAAGGCCAGGGCGCCCCGGGCTCTCAGAGCCCTTCCCGGACACGGAGGCCCGGCCCCCTGGGCCCAGCTCAGGCCTGCACGGCTTGTCCTCCACCTCAGCAAGGTCACCTCCGGCCAAGCAGCAGCAGGGGGAGAATGAACGGTTAACGGGACGGAGGGTCTGGGACAGAGGCAGTTCCTGAGCGGGCGGGGTCAGAGCCAGGAACCCCCAGAAGGGAAGAGTTTCGGCACCGAGGCGTCCTCTGACGAGTCCTGAGAAAGCGCGGGGGTGGGGATGGAGGAGGGGACGAAGGGGGGCCCAGCGTCAGGTGGGAGGGAGCCCAGGTGGGCCTGAGGTTGCACACACAGGTGTTCCGGGGCCACGTTTGGGCTCCGCGGGGAAGGGGGCGTGGGGGGCAGGCCCAGGCCTTGTTATCTTCAAGGACAGAGCCTGTGACCACAGTCATGTATCACCTGGCATCGCCCCCCCCCCGATGGGGGAGGGATCACAGGCTCACGGCCAGGATCCCCCTGTACCCGGAGCCGGACGGACCCTGCCTGGGGCCCGGGCCGGCGGGAGGCAGACGGTGGAGGCCGAAGCCCTGAGGGGAAGAGGCTGCGAGCGAGCCGGGTCTGGGCCCCGCTTCCCGCCCTGTGCGGCCGTGAGGGGTGCAGGGCCCGCGGCTCGCTCACGAGGGGCGCAGGGTCTGAGGGGCTTCCTGGGGTTGCTGCGACGACACATAAACGGGCAAGGGGCTCGAGACGGCGCGGACGGCCATGTCACAGTCCCGGAGCTGGAGTCCGCGATCAGGGTGCAGGCTGGGCTGCGTCCCTCCAGGGGCTCCAGAGAGGGTCCCTCCTGCCTCTTCCTGCCTCTGCTGACCCAGGACTGCCTCCCAGCACCGTGGCCTGCCCCTTGCTGGTCCCGTCTGCCCTCAGAGGCCCTGGTAACCTCACAGGGACACAGACAAAGAGCTGGGCCTCTGCCCCCTGGCCACGCCCTCTGCCCCTGGCCACGCCCTCTGCCCCTGGCCACGCCCTCCAGCCTCCTGCTCAGGCCCCGCGCCCGCCCTCCTCCCCTCTGCCCCCTCTTCCAAGTGAAGCTCACTCCTAGCTCCGGAGCTCTGCCATCCTCGTCTGGGAAACACAGGTCACCACGGTTTCATCCACCGCTGAAGAGTGACCAGGCTGCAGATGTGCTTTCAAAGGGGAAGATGAACAAGACAGCATCTTGCGCCCTTGTTTCATTACCATGTTGAACGAGGGGATCTGAGCCCCCACCTTCACTAGCGCACTGCACCACCCACCTTCGGGGCGACGCCGGCGTGAGCCCCTCCACGCCAGCCCCCGTCCCCAAGCCACGCCGCGCCAGCCTCCCGCGGTCACCGTCGAGCACAGGGGACGCCCCTGCTCGGAGCTGTGCCCTGAGCCCTGTGCTCGGGGGGAGGTGGGGGGCAGCACCGGGGTGCCGCCCTTGGGGGCCCAGGCTGGGGGGAGGGGAGGGGAGAAGCCGTCACCCAGGCAGTGACCCCCTCCCCTGGGCCCTGAAGTCGCTCTGGGGGGGCAGGGGGCTTCCCAGGGGCTGCGGTGAGGGGCCGGCTGTCAGCCTCCTGCCGCCCAGGTCCAGGGCAGGGAGCCCTGTGCCCTCAGCCCTGCGTCCGCGCCTTCTCAGCCCGACTCGGTGTGCTCCAGAGATGGGGCCTGGGGGCCAGGGGACCCACCGGCCCCCAGTGTCCCCCAGCCCTGTCTCTGCAGCCCTGCCTGCGGCCCCCAACCCTGGGGTCTGGGCCCCGCCCACTGGGCCAGCGCGGGGACTGTCCCGGGTCCACAGCGTCCCGCCCACCCTGGGTGATCAGAAATCGCACACAGAACGCCCACCCGCCCCCCTGGGTGGGGGACCCCGGGTATGAAGACCCCACGGAGCCCGTGAGGCACCCCCCCGCCCGGAACCCCGGACGCCCCAGGTCCCGCCCTCCTGCTCCTGAACGCGCCGTTAATTAGCAAGGGGCACCACTTCAAAATCCAAGGGAACGTCCAAATTCTGCCCAAAATTATTATTGAAACTTTTCCTGTTATGCATTTTACGCTTTCCTCCCAAACTTTGGGTTCCCAGCAACAGTCTTGGGCTGAGGTTGGTCACAGCACCGGGTGCCCGGCCAGCAAAGAGCGCTCCTGCCACCCGGTGGCCACATGGGGAATGACGCCAGCGGAGGGAAAGGGCTTGGGGACGCCCGGCAATGGGGGACCCGGGGACCCCGCAGACAGGGGCCCCTCCGCCAGGGCAGCGGCCGAGAGAATCAACACCGACGCCTTAGATGATGCGGAAAATGTCCGCTGCCCGCCACGCTGTCCCAGGGGCCTGGGGGCCCAGTCTGCAGCCGGCCCACAACGGCCTCCCCGCTGTACCCCAGAACCTGGCGGGCACAGGGCAGATCCAGGGGAACGGGAGCCCAGGCTCAAGCACCGGGCGTGCAGGGAGGAGCCTGGGATGCCTTGGAGACCCCCAGGCCAAGGGTCTGGAAGGGACAGGTCTTGGATCCTCCTTGGGCAGGGCCATGGGCACCAGACACCTCCATGTCCTGCTGAACTTGAGGGCCCCCACCCAAGCCTCCTGTAAAGGCCCCCAGGTCCTAGTGAAGCCCCTAGCAAGGACGAAGGCAGTGCCATTCTGGACAGCCTCTGGGCCCCTTCCCTCCCCAGGCCTGAGAGGCCAGAGCAGACCCCGACGGAGCCGTGCTAGAAAAAGCAGGTGATATGATCCCTGGTCAGGTGGCCACTAGGTCAGATCCAGCTGTAGGGACCCGGGGGACGAGAAGGGCCCACCAGGTGTGCAGCCCTCGTGAGGGGTCCAGGCGCAGAGGCCGACCCGACTTTCCCCCTGGGAAAACGCTGTCCTCCCTGAAGGATTCACCCCAACTTCCTTCTCTCTTTTTTTTTTTTTTTTTTTTTTTTTTTTTGCGGTACGCGGGCCTCTCACCGCTGCGGCCTCTCCCGTTGCGGAGCACAGGCTCCGGACGCGCAGGCTCAGCGGCCACGGCTCACGCGCCCAGCCGCTCCGCGGCACGTGGGATCCTCCCGGACCGGGGCGCGAACCTGCGTCCCCTGCATCGGCAGGCGGACTCTCAACTGCTGCGCCACCAGGGAAGCCCTCATTTATTTTTAGATCAGCTACTTCACATAAATTCAAGTTCTAAATATTGTTTAATGTATTTTCTTGCTTTTAAGCAAAATTTATTTTTATTAATAAAAATCACTGCATATTGCAATGCAATTAAGAAAATCCTCCTTATAAATAGACCCTGAGCAATTTTACGGTTTGTTCCAGGAAACCCACATGGGATGGTAGACAGCCCTTGCAACAGGATCACGTTCTCAGATCGCAGGGAGGCCTAAACAGAGCTCAGAGACTCTCTGCCCTGTTCACACAGTAGGCGATTAATGGGTGTCTGCGGAATGCAGATGGTAGTGGGGCGGGAGTGCCCTCGAACGGCCGGTCCTCCAGGAGTCCTGGGCTGTCCTGGGCCCCGGGAGCAGCTGCACAGAGAGTCCTCGGGGGGTGGCTTCTGAAGGCTGCACAGACCACCAGGAGGCCCCAGGGGACCGGGGAACGGACTGGAGAGGGAGCTGGGCTGCAGATGCCCCACAAGGCTGAGCCTCCTCCTGGCCCTAGAGGACCCCCACCAGTGGGCCCAGCCGCAGGTCTCAGAAGGACCCCATGATGTCACGTGGCCTTGAGTGGGCTGTGGGAAGCCTCACCCCCCACAAACCCGCTGAGCACTGAGCACAGCTGCTGAGCCCCCCAGCTTCCCTCAGGCCGCCCCCCAGCACAGTTGGATCATTTAGAATAACAGTGTGTTTGAAGGTGGCGATTGAAGTTTTCAGACCAGGACAGTTGAGCACCATTTATGTACCTGTGATCGCTGTACAGCTGTCGAGGAGCCGAAACAAAGGCTTGGCTGCAAAGTTGGATGGGGACCACCGATTGGGCTTTAATTTGAAATGGAGTCAGACACATTTTTTTTAAGTCCCTTCAAAGCATTTTCCTGGGGACAAGTGAGCTACTGGACCAGTGCGCCTCCCGGGGCCCCTGCTGACGCCGCACCTGGCGATGGAGCAGGGCTGACAGGTGTGAACTGGAAGAGATGCAAATTTCACCACGTCCTCGGAGATCAAGATCCACAGATTAAGTGTATAGCTTGGAAAGCCTGAGAGCCAGGGTCTTATTAGACTATTTTAAATGTGAACGTTGCACCTTCGGGCTTTTAGCCTGGCAGGTAGCACTGGCTTCCGACTAGCAACTAGTGATGATTGGGTGGGGATCGGGGCTCCACAAGGAAACTGTCCAAAAAGCTGGTGCCCAGGGAGCCGTGCCGGACGTCCTCCTGTCTCACCACCCCGGACCGTGCGTAGGCCACGCGGGCCCGGCACAAACACAGACCCCGTAGCTGAGTTGGCAGGAGCCCCTCGGAGGAGCAGGTGGGCCCCGGCCCTCAAGCGCTCCTCAGCTTGCCCCAGAGCTCACCTGGTGGGTTTCACACTGAGAATGAGGAGAATGGAGACCAAAACCTCAGATGAAGCCGCAACCTCTGAACCTGAAAGGGCTGCCCCTGGGGCGTGGAGGGGGTCCCCACGGCGCCCGTGGCCCAGAGGTGGCCAACTGGCTCGCACCCCAGAGCACCCCCAGAACCCAGAAAGCACAGGCACGGAGCGTGCCTGGCACACGTGAAGGCAGCTAAGATGCTGGGAACGTCGCGAGCAGCTGGCTGCCTGGGTCCTGCCTGGTAGACGGCTGGGTATCCTGGAAGATGGGAGGGACACGGCCAGGAGGCAGCAGCCAGCCAACAAGCCTGGTGGCCCTGGTGGGGGGAGGGTCGATCCACACAGCTGGCACCTCACGCTCTGCCAGCGTCAGGATGGGGGTCAGAGAACGGACGCCCTAAGGATCCTCCCTGGCCAGCTTGGCTCCTCCAAGAAGGGGCCCTATTTCTGAGCAGCCCGGCTCTGTGTGGCCCAGAGGAGGGTCTCCATAGCTCCAGGAGGGTCGCCGTAGGCCAGCGCGCGCCTCTGTCTCCAACTCTCCACAGCTGGACACCAAGACCCTGGCCCGAGCCCCGGCAGAAGCAAAATAAGCAGACCACACTGCTGCTTTGTGTCTTCCGGTGATCGATTCCCTCAGCTCTGTACGTCTGGAAGTCTTTATTTTACCTTCAATTTTGAAAGATATTTTCACTGCAGAGTTCTCAGTTCCAGTATTTTATTCCAATACTTTAAAAATGTTGACCCACCGTCTCCTGGCTGGCATTGTTTCCGAGGCTAAACCGGCTGTCGTTTTTTTTTTTTTTTTTTTTTTTGGTGGTACGCGGGCCTCTCACTGCCGCGGCCTCTCCCGTTGCGGAGCACAGGCTCCGGACGCGCAGGCTCAGCGGCCACGGCTCACGGGCCCAGCCGCTCCGCGGCACGTGGGATCCTCCCGGACCGGGGCGCGAACCCGTCTCCCCTGCATCGGCAGGCGGACTCTCAACCACTGCGCCACCAGGGAAGCCCGCCGGCTGTCGTTTTTATCTTTGTTCCTCTGTCTGCATTTAGGATTTTCTCTTAGCACTTGTTTTAAGCAAGGCACCTGGTGTCTTTTTCTTCACGTGCTTGGAGTTTATTGAGCTTCTTAGACATGTGGATGGATGGATGGATGGATGGGTGGGTGGGTGGGTGGATGGGTGGGTGGGTGGATGGGTCGGAAGATGGATGGGTAAATGGATGGACAAGCGGAGGGATAGACAGTTGACAGTCAACATCACCAGAAATTGCCCAGAGCTCATTATGACCCTGCTGAGTTCTAAGCCTCCTCTTGCCTGGTAGGTGGGCCATAAACACTCCCAAGTAACTGCTCACTCACCTCTGAGAACTCACTCTGAGAGTCGATCACCGGCTCCCTGAGATGTGGTCCCACCCACCCATCCATCACACACAGTTGCCCACACAGTGGAGGTGACAGCCACCGGGGACCGGCTGTCAGCCCCTGGCCTGGATTCTGCACTGACCTCAGCGATCAATCACCCTCTCAGTCACCCACCCCACACCAGTCGACCAACTTCTGAACTGTGCCCCTAACCCAGATTCAGCTCCTCCCTCCAAAAGCTCCTTGAGTGACGGCTGTCACTGCAGAACTCACTCACCCCCCCTTGTGTTGTTTCACCCTGCCTTCAGCTCACCCATGCAGCCACTCGGCCAGACGTGGGAACACGGAGCCTTCCCTCGAGGAGCTCACAGGTAGAGGAGCAAGTCGAGACTGCACCAGGAGCTGTGGACCCCAGAGAAGAGGCCCCTCACTCAGGAGAGGGAGGGAGGAGTCCAGAAGGCTGCCTGGAGGAGGTGCCTCTTCACTGAGCCATCAGAAATGAGTGGGAAAGCATCTAGTGTTTCACCATTGAGTGTGATGTTCCCTGTTGGGTTTTTGTAGATGTGCAAGTTGAAGAAGTTCCCCTCTATTCCTATTTTGCTGAGAACTGTTATCAGGAATGGGTATTGTATTTTGTCAAATGCTTTTTTTGCATCTATTTTATATAATCATGTGATTTTTGTTCTTTAGCCCGTTGATGTGATAGGTTACATTAATTGCTTTTTTAATGTTGAGCCAACATTGCATACCTGAAACAAATCTCACTCGTTCATAGTCCCAGTGTGTTCTTTTATACACTGTTGGATTCAACTTGCTGACATTTTGTTGAGAATTTTTGCGTCTTATGTTCATGGGAAATATTGGTCTAGTTTCCTTTTCTTGTAATTAATATCTTTGTCTTGGTATTAGAGCGATGCAGCTTCATAGATGAGTTACGAGATGTCCCCTCTGTTTCTATTTTCTGGAACAGCTTGTAGAGAACTGATATAATTTCTCCCTTCAACGTTTGGTAGAATTCACCAGTGAAGCCATCTAGGCCTGGTGCTCTCTGTTTGGGAAGGTTATTAATTGTTCATTCGATTTCTTTTTTCTTTTTTTGCAGTACGTGGGCCTCTCACTGTCGTGGCCTCTCCCATTGCGGACCACAGGCTCCGGACGCGCAGGCTCAGCGGCCGCGGCTCACGGGCCCAGCCGCTCCGCGGCACGTGGGATCCTCCCGGACCGGGGCGCGAACCCGCGTCCCCCGCGTCGGCAGGCGGACTCCCGACCACTGCGCCGCCGGGGAAGCCCCATTCAATTTCTTTAATAGGTATTTAATCTGCTCTTCTTTTTCTAGTTTCCTAAAGTGAGAGCTTAGTTATTGGTTCCGGATTTTTCTTCTTTTCTAATGTATGCACTCTTCTGTAAATTTCCCTGTAAGCACTACTTTCATTGCATCCTACCAATTTTGATATCTTATATTTTCATTTTCATTTAATTCATAATATTTTTCTATTTCTTTTGAGATCTTTCTTTGACCTGTGCATTGTTTCTTCTCCAGATATTTTGGAGCCATCCAGCTCTCTTTCTCTTATTGATCTCTAGTTTAATTCCACTATGGTCTGAGAGCATACGTTATCTGATTACTAGGCTTTTGAATTTGTTAAGGTCTATCGTGGTGAACGTTCCATGTGAGCTTGAGAAGAATACGTATCCTGCTTTGTTGGATGGGGCGGTCTGTAGGTGTCAATTAGATGCAGTTGATGGATGGTGCCGTTATGTTCAGCTCTATCTTTATAATCGTCTGCCTGCTGGAGCTGCCCACTGCTAACAGGAGTCCACTGTCCTACCATCACATCTGTGGATGTGGCCGTTTCTCCTTGCAGTTCTATTGATTTTTGCAGCCCCGTTTTGATGCTCTGTTGTTGGGTGCAGACACGTCTGCATTTGCCCAGACGGTCGGGGTGGACAAGGAGGGGAGAGCAAAGGTCCAGGGAGTCTGGGAGGTCAGGGAGAAGGGGCCGGACAGAGGGAAGGGAGGCGAGGTCCAGGCCAGTTTGGCAAAGCCCACCAGGGGTGCCTAGACTTCCCTTCCCCGGGAAGCATGCACAGCCCGTGCTGTGGGGCTCAGGCCCCTGGGGAGTCTCGGCAGACAGACGCTGGGGGGTCCCGGGCCTCCCACGTCCAGGTGTCCCCCCTTTGCGCGGCCCCCTCCCCGTGAGTGTGGGCGGGACCCGTGACTTGCTTCTGGGCAGGAGAACGTGATACGGGTGAGGGGGCCCCTGACCACGCGCATGTGACTTCCTCACGCGGGACGGTGACCCCGTCCTGATGGGTCAGGGGGCAAAGCAGCCACGTGAGGAGCACAGCACACCAGCACCCAAGGGTGGCCTCTGGCCAACAGCCAGCAGGAAAGGAAGCCACAGTCCTACAACCAGAAAAGAAGCTGGATGGTGCCAACTGCTCGCGTGCACGTGAAGCACTGCGGCCGCGCAGGCCCTGAGCCGCGTGCCCAGCCGTGCCAACCTCCTCCCGCACGAGCTGTGGATGACGATACGCGTGCGGGGTCTGAGCTGTGGTGGCCCGCTCCACAGCAGGGGACACTAGCACGACAGCTGGCACCGCTGGCCCCCAGGCCGGGGCGCTAATGCCCAGGAGCCCAGGGGACGACATCACCAGTGGCACCGTGCCCACAGCACTGAGGGCCGAGCTCGGTTCTGAGACCTCTTGGGAAGGGAGTGGGTCAGGACCGTCCTTGTGAGCAGAGCGACAGGCGTGGGTGGGCAGCAGGGCCGGTGGGGGTCCCACGAGGCTGGGGTGCATGGCCCCCACCCCGGCCGGCCAACGGCTCCAGCTCCAGGCTCCGAGTCCAATTTCCCGGGGACGGTCAGTGTAAGTGAAAAAGCAAATGGCGCCGGTAACGAGCTGTAATGCCAGCAGACCCGGGAACCGGGCAGTGTTGGAGAGGGGCGGTGCCTCGCAGCCCAGGTATTAATACTCACAATGCACACGGCTGGGTGAGAATTACCATGTTTTTCCCATGCCTTCAAACCTTTATTTTCCCTCCACAGTCTCCAAGTTTCTCCAGCCCCGTTGCTGCTTAGTTCCAGCTAAATCTGCCTTTTCTCATCAAAAGAAAAGATCATGCATTTTATTTTCAATTAACTTTCAGGACTCTATCAGGAGCAATCCAGCTGAACCTCATCATTCACAAGCCAATTTCTCAAAACGCCAGGAGCTGCCAGGGGCAATCAAGGGTGGGCCTGGCCTCCTGCGCACCTGCCCGGGTCAGCCGAGGGGGCCGCGCCGACCCCGCTGTCTGGGTCGGGGCTGCCGTGTGCGCAGGAGGGTGGAGGGTCCTCATCACCACGTCTGACCGGGCTCCACAAGGCGCGCGTGGACCTCCCTGGCAGGACACGGGCCCTGACCGCCCACACGGGAGGGCCAGCTCTCAGAACGCAGGCGGGGCCGCCAGGCAGGTCTCTGGCCTCCCAGCCCCCCAGCAAGGCTGGAAGCAAAGCAGTCTGAGGGGCCAGCGGTCCCGTGGCTCCTGACCTCACGTCCCAGGGGCATCTGATGGGGACCCTGTGGTGGACTGTTGCTTCCCGTGGCCTGTCCCCGGGTCGCTCTGGACAAGACCTTCCCCGGGCCCCGGGTCCCCTCTGACCTTGCACCTGCGCTCAGTGTGGCCACAGAAGACTGACCGGCTCTCAGAGGCCTCCCTGTGCCCCCCGCGTGTGCATCCGCCCCGGGCACCCCAAGCCCCTGCCCTTTAGAGCCGTAGCCCCTGGGGCTTCACATAACTCGGATGATGTCACCCCCCTGGGTGACGTCCCAGTCCTCGGAGCACAGGCGCCCAGCACCTCCCCTTCCTCATCTGCCCCAGCCCCACGGCCCCTTGCCGGGTGCCCAGGTCTCTGCATTTGCCTGACCTCCACCCAGGACTGGCCACGTAACATGCAGAGCCTGCAAGACAGAAAGGACCCTCGTTCAGAAAGAACAAAGGCTTCGGGACGCCTGCCCTGTCCCGACCCGCATGTCCGCTGAGCCCCTGTGCCCGGGAAGCCCATGGGGCAGGACTGTGTCCACAGCCCGATGCCTCAGACCGGCTTCCTCTGCAGCTCAGTCCAGCCACGTCACGGCCTCCGCTTCACCCGACATGCACAACTGCCCGGCCGGCACAGTGGCCCACCTGCCTGTCCAGGTGGCCTTCCCGCCCTGCTGGGCCTCTCTGAGGGGTTCCCCCCGCCATCCCAGCCCCTCCGCCCCGCTTGACCTGGTCCATTTCCTGACCCCTCCCTGCCGTGCACCCAGGAGCGCCCCATCCTGGGAGGCGCTATGAGACACCTCCTCCAGGCAGCCTGCCCAGCATACCTGTGACTCCTCACCCTTGTTCTGGGAGCTGCCCAGCTCCTGCCTGGGGGAGGGGGTGGGGGGGTCAGCAGGCTGTCACCCATCTCTTGTCCGACATAGAGCCTGGCACACAGCAGGTCCCAGGAAACATCTGTGGACCCAGGCAGACGCATGAAGGAAGGCCCTAGGGAATGGACAGTGCTGAGGAGAGGAGGGGAGGCAGCCGGGAAGCTCGAGAAAGAGCCAGAGGTGGAGGCTGAAGGGAGAAGGGAGGCAAAGCAAGGGGGCCAGTGAGGCCGGGCCGGGGGGCTGCGCCAGGGGGCCCTGCCGGGCACACAGCCCAGGGGTCTGCGAAGGGACATGGGGAGGGCATGGCTGGCGGGCAGGAGTGGAGGGGCAGCTGGGTGGTGCCCAGCAGGGCTGCTGACGCCCAGCGGCGCCCGACCGGGGACGTGCAGTGAGGTCTGTCTCTGGGGGGAGGACAGAGGAGGTCTGGTAGCGGGTCTGGGGGAACCGTGGTGGGGCCCCTAGCGCCCGCAAGCCAGACGCAACTCCCTCCCAGGAGGCCACCGGCTCCCCAGGGCCCCCTCCTCCCAGCACTGTCCACAGAGCCCGTCCATCTTCCCCTGCGGAGCCCTCCTGGCCAGGCGTCCCTGCAGGCGGCAGGTGTGGGGCTCGCAGCCCCGTGGGGAGGCCCCGGTGGGGGAGGACTTGCTCAGGGGGCACCCGGGGCCTGGGGCACAGGCGCGTGTCAGGCTCCCAACCGGGGTGGGAAGCCGAGCAGGGAACCAGCAGCCTCTCCCCAGCCCACGGTGCCAAGCCCCCGGGTCCACAGCAGCCCCCAGCCCCGGGGAGCCCCGCTACGGCAGGCGCACCCACGGCTCGGAGCACCTGCCCGGCTCCGGCCCGTTTCATACACACAGAGGCCGCGATTCACCGGGTGAGCCAGCGAAGTTGGAGCATCTGCTACGTATAAATTAAAACAAATCTGCTGCCTCTCTAAGGACGCTCAGCTCTCATAGGCGTGGCCAGCACATCATATACTGCGACTTACGCGCAGAAAGCTTCACGCCGAGCGCAGAAGCGTCAACAAACACCAGGAAGACGCCGCTGCCCGGAAGCCACGATCAGGGCTGCCCCTCAGCAGCGGTGCCAACTGGGCGCAGAGGTCCGTCCTGCAGTCCCCACCCCAGGGCGCAGCCTCAGCCCTGCCGACAGGCAGAGCAGAAGCCCAGACGCCAAGTTCAAGTTCACTCACCGACACACGCACACGCACACGCACACGCACACACACACACACACACACACACACACAGTCAACGCTGGTGTGCGTATATATTTATGTTTATACATGACTATTATTTATTCATCAAACCACCACTTAAAGGCCAGAAATGCAGTCCTCGAGGGACACAAAGGTTCAGGCAGCTTCTCCTGCTGAGCCGAGCACGGCTCGGAGGTGCCTCGACTCCTAGCTTGACTCTGGGGGCTGAGAGGTCAGCACGGACCGGCCTGTCCACAGACCTTGTCCGTCACCCGACAGAGACCCCACACCCGCCGCAGGGACAGGTCACGGAGGCTGGGGGGTCACAGAGCCAGCGTGGAGGTGGAGGCGCAGGGGGCGGGCGGCGCCCCTGTCCCACTTGGGCTGTCTTATTAATATCGGCGGGAGGGCCTGGGCCTCCCGCCCACGCCAGCCCCTCCCCCGGCCCAGGGCCCTTCGCGCAGGGTCCCCCCACCACCCTGGGGGGCCTCTTCTGGTCTAGCAGGTGGAGGGAGGCGTGTGGGCCTGGAGCGGCTGGGGCTTCAGGTTGGGAGCTGGTACCCCAAGAGGCGCTCTTCATGTGCAACAGGAGAAGCCCTGTAATGAAATAAGGTAACAGAACCCCGTTAAAAGTGACAAGAAGAACGTTTTCAGCACACGACAGCCCCCTGTCTGTCCACACCAGCCAGCAGGCAGCCAGCGGCCGGGGCACCGCTTCCTGCCTGGGGCTTGAAGCATCACTCTGTGTCCTGGGAACGGGAGCCCAGCCCTCCCAGGCGCCTGGTCGCGGTCCGATGGACTTCCCAGGGAGCCCCTCTCTCTGTAGTTTCTCCCCAAATCTGCAGCAGAGAGCCAAGTCCCCCGCCAAGCTTGACAAATCACCACTGTGTCTCGGTGGGCCACAGATGGAGTCTCAGAGCACTCATGAATTTTTAATTTTCAATATCTTTGTGTATATTGCTTCTTAAGACCAAAGAAAATAACTCCACCAGGATATCAAAGCACTTATTTTTAAATACAAGTCTCGTGTGTGAACTGGCGGAGATAACCATGAAATTGTGCCCACGCTGAGCCCTGTAACTCAACAGCAACCAAGTGTTCTGACCACACGACAGCCGAGTTTCTTTTTATTGAAATGATGCCTTTTTAAAGTGAACGTCTGGGTTATAAACAGCTGGGATGGGAGAGGAGAGGAGGCAACACGGTGTGCCCCGAGGAGGCCCCCCGCCCCCTCCGGGCCATCCCAGTGTCCCCCGACCCGAGGCCCATTCCCCGCAGCCCCTGCTGCCCAGCCATCCAGGGGAGCACGTCTGCCCACTTGGCATCCCCGTGCTTTTACACGGAGACCAGGCGCGGCGGCGCGGCAGCCTTCATGGGACCCCAGGCTGGGCCCCGCCGGCCTCATTTGGAGGGACCCTCTCGGCCACCTGGCCCCGGACACACTCCCAGGGATCCGGGTCTCTGCACTCAGTTCCCACAAACACAAGCAAGTCCCCTCTTGGACACAAACAGCGGCAAACCCTGCTCATTTTTCCCCGCTTTGCTTTTTACACTTTATTTTGCAGATTTTCCGCATCAGTATATAAAGCTCTTCCTCACTCTGCAACAGCTGCCAAGGACTCCACCATGTGGCGTCTCCACTGATCTTGGCAAATCCCCTGTGGACAGACATTTAGGTTGTTTCTAACCTTTTGCTTTTACCAAAATGCTGCCACCTGACAGAGTCATGTCACACGGGTGAGAATATATCGGAAGGATAAATGCTCAGAGGTGGAACCACCGGGTCAAAGGGCGTTAGTCTGATGACGGGTGTGGATTCCTCCCCGGGGTATCAGCTCGGCCACTCAGCGACCAGCAGCGTCTGAGAAGGCTCATCTCCCTCCCTTGGACATTTCCTGTGGTTTTGTTTCTTTGCCAACCCAACAATTTAAAAATGGCCTCTACGGTGCAGTTTTAATTTGCATTTCTAGTACTCTGAGTGTGAAATGAAGCATTTTCTAATATGTTTAGAACCATTTGTATTCACTTTTCTGGGAAATGAGTCCGTTGTTTGCCCATTTTTTTCTATCCTATTGGCGGTCTTTTTAAAACTGATTTGTAGAACTTTTATTTCTTAAGGAAATGAGCCCTCTTTCTGTGGTTTGAGTTACAAATATTCTTCCGAATTGGTCTTTTGACCTTGTGAGTGATGGGATATTTTTGACCATGCCCGCACAAATTTTTTAATTTTACATTGTTAAATATGTTGATACTTTCTTTTATGGTTTCTGGAGGTTGTGTCATATTTTAAAAGATCACCTTCACTCCATGGTAATAAATATACACGCCACGATTTTTTCTGGAATTTTAATGATTTCATTTTGACCGATTTGAGATTTGCCTGCTCTAAAGAAAACAACTGTGGCTTTAAAAAGGCAATGTTTCTATCACATAACAAAGTCTTCAGGCCTGGTAGTGTCGACAAAAAAATTAATCAGTCTAGGGCTTCCCTGGTGGTGCAGTGGATAAGAATCCGTCTGCCAATGCAGGGGACGCAGGTTCGATCCCTGCTCGGGGAACTAAGATCCCACATGCCGCGGGGCAACTGAGCCAGCTGGCCACAACTACTGAGCTCGCGCGCCACAACAAGAGAGCCCGCACGCCACAACTGCAGAGCCCACGCAACCTGGAGCTCGCGCACTGCAACTAGAGAGAAGCCCGCTCATCACCGCGAAGAGCCCCGCGCGCCGCAACAGAAAGATCCCGCCTGCCTCAATGAAGGTCCTGTGCACTGCAACTAAGACACAACGCAGCCAAAATAAAATTAAATTAAAAGCAAATAAATAAAGAAAAATTAATCGGTCGATCTACAAAAGAAATGGAACATTTTATTCGAGCCAAATTTGAGGATTATAACCTGGGGAAGAGCATCTCAGAAAGCTCTGAGAACTGTTCCACCCACTCTAGAAGTCAAGGCACAGTTATATAAGGTTTTTGAGACAGAGGGCTGTACATCAAATGACGTATTACTGACAATTTACACAATCCAGATCTAAGTGTCATCGTCGTCTCATCGTGGGCCCTTAGGAGGTCAAGAAGGAAATTTATCTTTAAGGAGTTGTCTTGTTGCTGCTGGGAGAATATTGTTCTTTATGGTTGAGCAGGCATTTCTACCAGTGGGGAAGGTGTGGTTGATGCATCATGCAGATACACAATGCGCAGTTAAGGGGGAGAGAGACGGCCAAAGGACAGAAAAAAATTTTTTAATGTTTTTTGTCTTGCCATAAAATATGAATTGTATTTCACAACAGGAAAGCTCTGTGCTTACATCAAAGGCCCAAGCTCCATCGAGCTTGTGGCTCTGCCACTTTCCACATGGTCCAAAATGGCTGCTCCAGTTCCAGCCACCACATCCACATTCCAGCCAGCAGGAGGAAACTCCTCCCATGTGGAGGACATTTCCTGGAAGTGATGCTCCCAGTTACTTCCCATTGATCTTGTCTCCTGGCCTCACCTCACTGAAAGGGAGCTCCCCTGGGGGTTCCCTGGAGGGGCCGGGGTCCAAACAAGGGTGGCAAGACCTGACCCCACAAGTCTGTGGGGTGCGGGGGTGTGTGGACAGTCTCTCCCCAGCCTGGGGTCAGCCTCTGGTTTGGGGGGAAGTGTTTGGGGGAGACCTCTGCCCCCCTGTCCCGCAAGAAGCCAGACACACCTGGTCCAGGAGTGGGGAGTCTGCCCTACCCGCAGAGCAGGCCTGGAGGGTGAACATGGAGAAGACACGTCTGGGGTGGGGGACCCCTGAGAGGGCTTGTTGGGGGGACGCGAGGATCCCTGTGTGCTTCAGGGAAACCCTGAGTGCCGCCCACAGAACTGGGGAGGGGGCCACCCCGCGTGGTTGGACCCTGCCTGGGGGAACAGGGCCGGGAGAGCCAGTCACATGATGAGCACCGTCTACACTGCCTCGGACACGAAACGCCCCAGCGTCGGGCTGTAGTTCTGCCCCTGCGCTGGGAGCTGGATGCCGGGGCCACGCAGGCCTGCCACATGGGGACTCCGGAGGCTCGGGCCCCGCCGCTCAGACCATGAGACCCCAGTGTCCCCCAGAGTCCCCAGCCCTGTGGCCTCAAGTCTGCAGGGCCAGGGTCCCGGGCAGCGGGTCCCACGGGACTAACTGCAGGTCTCAAGGAGAGACCGCCGGCCTCCCGCGGGCTGGGCTCCAGCCTGAGGCGCCCCAGCGCCCCAGCGCCCCTGCTGGGTCCTTGCCCCCGGTTGCCCTTACAGACCCCCCTGCACTCTGAAGCTGCCCTTTCTGCCCAGAGGCCCTCCAAAAAAGAAGGAAGCCACAGACAGGAGCCCCAGGGCCGCCGGAGCCGGATCCAGGAGGGCAGTGGGGCCCAGGAGGCCCCGCTAAGTACACGGGGCACCCTCAGCGCCGCCTGCCAGGCCCCTGCTCGGAGTTGGGGCCGCGGCACTGCCACGCCCTGGGTGGGGTCGGGCGGCCAGTGCTGGGCCGAGTGAGCTTCCGAGACGGGGGCTCCTCGGGGCTGCCCCGGCCTGGCAGGGGCCCCAGGTACGGGTGAGGAGCTCCCGGGACGCTGACTTCGGTGCTGACACCACAAAGCCCCGGGCGAACGGGGCAGGCTGGACCCCCGCCCAGTGGCTCCAAGCGGCGGCAAGGGCCAGCTCCAGCGGGGCGGGCAGATCAGAGCGCGCAGGAGGCCCCACCACGAGCCCGGACACGTCCCGGCGGCCAGGGTGGCGGGGCTCCGTGGAAACCACGGCGGCAGGACTCGGCGCCAGCGGACGCCGTCAGCAGAGCTCAGGCCACAGCAGCCCCTCGCGACCTTCAGCATGACGGTGACTTGGGGCAGTGGGGGCAGAGGAGGCCCCGGGTGCAGCTCCCGGCTCTGGGGCAGGAGCTCCGGCGAGAAGACCCCGTCCCTCGGTCCCTCCCTCCCGTCCCTTCTCCGACCACAGCCGAGGGCCTCGCCCACGGCGACGTGGCCCCAACAGGCCTTCCTCGAGGACCCCAGAACCACAGCAGAGAGAAAGCGTCCGTCAGACACGGGACAAAACTATCAAAGGAAGATGTTTTATTTTCAAGTTTCTATGGAGATGTTACAAACGATGCAGACTGAAAAGAAAAAAAAAAACATTTAAAAATTTTAAACTACCATTTTAAAATAAAAATATGATTAGGTAAAATAATAAATAATGACATCCCGTGACACTTTTTGAGATGAAGGTGTGTCGCGTGCCTCAGCTGCAGGGACCCTCGCCCCAGCCCCGGCCGCCAGGCTGCACGCCCACCCGGCATTCTAATGATGTAGGAATGAAAGGGACACACCGTCCAAATCTTGATTTTATTTTTTAATATAAAAAATGCAATTTTGGAAACCCACCCTACCTTTTCCCCTAACATAATGCTTTACCTCTTAAAAATAAAAATAAAGTACTAATTCTATATACATCACGTGTACCATACAAAAATGTATCCAAAGTTTCTATTGCTACCAAAGTGTTCTAAATTAAAACAAGTTACAGAAAGCCCCTCATTGTAAACAAAAGATTACAAGTTACAAAATCAAAGAACACAGCCAGAGTCATTTATACAACAACCAACACATCCTGCTCCCGAAGCAAGTTGAATTTTTATGTGCCTGTATAAAAATGCATATCAATATACTTCTGCAAATTTATCTTTCATTATAAAGCAAATGAATACACTTTCTACAATAAATAATCCGCTAGGAGGCACACCCGTGGGAGGCTGGAGCGGACAGGCGGAGGCTGGCGAGTGGTCGAGGCTGGCGAGGCTGGCGAGGCCGGCGAGGCCCGGAGGAGGCGCCTGCCCCAGCCCTCACGGGGGCGGCGGAGTGTTTTTGGTGATTTGCAAGTGATGCACGCGGCATAAATTTATTCTCCACCTCTTTCCACAAAGTACCATTCAAAATAATGTCATTTTCTTTCTTAAAATACACATTTGTCATTGTAAATTTACATCCCATCTATTAAATAAGTGGTACTCTGTGTAAAGAGTATGATTTACAAAATTATTAAACATTCAAAAGTCTTTAAAAAAAAAAAAAAAAAAACCAGCTACAGATCAAAGAAAGTGACGCCGGCAGCGCCCCCTGGAGTGACCTGTGAGGGGCACAGAGCCACACTTGGGGGAGGCGCCCACGCCATTCACAGAGCGCCCAGATGGGGATGATTTCATAGAAAACTGGGAAATAAAACCTCCCCCTCCCTGGGAGAAAGAATTAAACTACACCTAAAAATCAGAATAAGTTAAGTGGGGAACAATATACAGCATGTACAGCGTATCGACACTATGCACAAGGCCACGGCCGCGTCAGTCTACGTCGCTGAGGTCGCTGGCCGGCTCCCCATGCACGCGGCTCAGGTGGTCCATGGCGCGGTCGAAGGCGACCCTCACCGCCTTCCGGATGCTCGAGTTCCTCCCCTCCATCATCTTCAACTTGTCTATCGTCTCGTCAAGGCCGAGGGGAACCATCTTGGACTTCGGGAGCCACTGCCTTCGAAGGAAGAGAACGGACTGTGAGGCCGCGCAAGTGTCAACCTGCCCCTCGGCCACACCGCGCACACACCCAGCCTCCACGCCGTGGGGCACTTCAGGCCAAGTGGCATCTCGGAAAGCGCCCGAGCACGGAATCAGCGGTCACCTCCTCTCCTCGGCGTCACTTCCCGAGGGGCCGCCACGGCACTCAGCCGTCCACGCCACACCTGAGTGGCCACCAAGGGGCACGCACACGCGACGACACACACACACACAGACATACGTACGACACATGCACGCACATGGCAAGCAGTGGTGGGCAGGGCCACGGGTCTGGAAGACCCTCTGAGCCACAGGGAACCCAGCAGGGGGGCGGCCCGGGTCAGCGGGAGGGAGATAAAGATGGGGGCAGGGGTCAGCAAGACACACAAACCCAATGCAGCTGCACAGGACACCGCAGCCAGCTCCCCACCAAGCAGCCTCGGGCACAGAAAGGGCCACAGCACAGAGGGCAGAGGAGCCTGGCGCCAGAAGGGCGGGCGGGGGGGGCAGTTCCCGCGGGCACGCAGGCCGGGGTATGGACCGCGGCACGTCAGGGGCCGAGGCAGGGGCATCCCCTGGCAGAGCACAGGGGGACCCACACGGAAGGCGGCGAGCGCTCACCAGCTCCTCTTGTTGTCAAAGAACAGGACAAGGAAGAGCTTTTCGTCCACCTTGGTCTGCATGTGCTCGCCGACCCTCAGCACGTCCAGCGGCGGGGCCGGGATGGTGACGCCGTTGTGGTGGCCAGGCACACGTGGCATTTTGGGGTCGATGATCTGCCGGGGAGGGCACGGGGTCACGGCGGAGCCCTCGCACCCCGTGCCCTGGAGCAGGCCAGGGCCCAACGAGAGGGGGGTCTGAAGGAACTCCGCCCACACCGACACCCCCGTGTGCATCTCCCAGGAGGTGGTCGTAGGACGCCTGTCCCAAGGGCCCGGGGACACGGCCGCGCGGTTCGGCGCCCCCGCCCCACTGGCTCCGCGGCTCACCAGGGCCGGGTACGAGGGGTAGCCACTGCACTTGGCCCACACGACCTTCAGGGGCTCGAGGACAGAGGCCGCAGCGTCCGTTGAAATCCACATGCTGTTCTGACCAACTTCTGATTAGAGGGAGGGAGAAAAGGGAGTCAGAAAGTCAGGGCCCCCGGGACCCAACATGCGCACAGCTGAGGCCGCCCCAGGGTGGCAAGACGGGCCTACGGGGTGCGCCCGGCACGGCCTGAGGGCGCGAGAGCCCGGTGGAGGCAGAGGGCCGGCCCAGCACCTGCCCTCAAGCTGCGACACCGCCTCGCCCTGCACCCCACCCCTCCCGCAGCTCCAAGGCCTCCAGCCCCCGGGACCCCAGCATCTCCCGCTCCGCGCAAGCCGGCGGCAGGCGTGGACGCACCGGCCGCGATCCGGGCTGCCTTGGCGTAGTTCCCGTTCTCGATGCAGGAGATCAGCGCGCTGCGGTCCTCCAGCGTGTGCCTGCGGACCAGGGCGGGCTTGCCCCGGCCGCACGGGGGCGCGCTAAAGCTTCAGGAGGGAAAGAGGGGCCCGTCAGAGCCCAGCCGCGGGCCCTGCATGAGGGGAGGTGGGGAGGGGTCAGGAGGGAAGGGAGATGGCAGGGCCGTGCTGGCCACCTTTTTTTGGGGGCCCCACCGTGTGGGATCTTAGTTCCCCGACCAGGGTTCAATCCCAGGCCCGGCAGTGAGTCCTAACCACTGGACCACCGGGGAATTCCCAGCCACATCTTGGTAAAGGCAAGACTCAGCAGGAAGAAACCAAGTATAGATGTAATTCGTGCATTCGCAACTCAAGTTAGACTTCTATGGGGTCTGCCTTCCCACTTCTGGTGAAGTTCTACAAAGCAGATGACTGTGGAACAGAGACACTGCCCCCGAGGGCGGGCAGCTCGGGGCGGGGCCCACCTGGAGTCGCAGAGCGGGCTGCTGCTGGAGGCGACGCTGGACTCGGAGGCGCAGCGGCGGCGGGGCGCGGCCGTTCTCCCCGGGGCGCCGCCCAGCTCCTGCTCGCCCCTCGCGGCCCCAAAGCCATTGGTGAGACCTGCAACACAGGCGCGCACGCGGCCCTGAGCTCAGCTCCCGGGGCAGATGCCCGCGCCACTGCCCTCTCTAAACCGGGGACAACGCCAGACCAACGCGCCCTGCCCACCCCGGCACCCAGCATGCTCAGAACACGGGGACAGGGGCACAAGGGGCACCGAACGGAGATGACGAACCCCGGCAAGGTCAGGACACACCGGTCTCCAGAAGGTGCTCTTAAAAAACAGGCCCCACAAAGGCAAGGAGGGCCTCCCGCGACTCCTCCCTGGACGGCCCACGCCCGCCAACAGAGGCCCCAAGTCTGGGCGGGGGCCCCGGGGGGGGCGGGGGGGGCGGAGGGAGGGAGGGAGTCCCGGGCTTCTTCAGGACCGGCATGTTCATATCTAAGGAAAACCTTCTTTCAAAATAAAGCACTAGCAGGAACCCCAAAAACGCTCGCGACCTCCTGAAACCCAAGACGAGCGTCTCGTTCACACGGGCGCCCCGTGTCCAGACGCCACTGAGACCATCAGCAACAAGGCACACGGGTGAGGACGCGCCACCAGGGGGCCAGAACTCACAGGGGTCCGAACACCCAAGCAGCCCAACAAACCAACAGCTTCACCTTAGCACCTAAGAAGTATTTTAATAGAGGCAAATCTCAAAGCCAAACCACACATCCTGCCCCTGGAAAGTCTGATGCCAGCAGGAGGCAGGAAGGACACCCCAGGTCAGAAGGTGCCGCGAGCTGCTGGCCTGTGTCCAGCGCCGCCAGGCCCAGCTCAGCCCCTCTGGGTGCGACGGCTGCAGGGGGAGGCATTTTTTCCCCAGAAAAGAAACCCACTCCTCGTGCTTCAACATTTTTTAAATCCATTTCTTCAAAAAAATTTTTGAAGTAGTCAGATTACAGGGTTTTCTCACCTGCTTCACGTTACTTTCCTGTAAACAAAGGGAGGTGGTAAACCTAGACAGCCGGCCGCTGGCAAGTACAAACGCAGGAACAGAGCGCGCTCTGCCGCTGCTGAAGAGAACGAAGCCCCCACCTCTCCTTAAGTGAACGGCCAGACGTCCTGCTCCATCTCCATCAGACCCGACACCACTGGCTACAGGAAAAGCTTAGCGTTTTCCATTTTAAACCTAATTCGTATTTATAGGTAGTAACCTGCAGGCAGTGGAGGGTGCTGCACTCATTTTCGGAAATTGGACCAAACCACCTCAGGAAGGCAGGCCCAGGAAACGAAGAGTCTGGGCCAAGGCTGCGGGGCTGAACCACGGCCGCTTCTCGTGGTCCCAGCCCGTGGGGCCCAGGTCCACCGGGAGGGGCCGTGCTCACGCAGGCGCACGCCCAGCACCAGCGCTGCTACAACACCCCACCTGTGCCCCCCGGGGAGGCCCAGGACAGCACCCAACACTAGGCCATGTCCAGATGCACCGCGTGGCGACAGCCCAGGGGTCAAGAACACGCGGCCACCAAGCTGCTGCAAGCACAGCAAGCGGGGACGGCCTTCCCCTGCGCCCACCCTCCCAGCGGCAAAGCGGGCTGCCCGTCCGCCTCTCCTGGCAGGGCAGGAAGAGGGGCCCTAGAAGGTGACAAGGAGTCTCAGCGCCTGGGAAGAGCTGGGGCGAGCAGTGCGTGGGCCTGCCGTCCGCGACCCCCCCCATCCCAAGGCAGGAGGCGGCAGCCAGGAAGGGCGAGAGGAAGGGCAGGGCGCCCGTCACAGGACGCGCGTGGTGAAGGTCAAAGGACGGGCCTCCTGACTGCGGAGGAAGGAGGGGAGACCGGCCCCGGCTCCAGGGCACCGAGCAAGGCTGCACTCACGTCGTCCCCAGGGAGACGGCACGCACATCACCCACATGGCACGCATGGTGACAAGTGACGCCAAGGGGAGAAGACCCAGAAGTGGGGAGTCCTCAACTGGGAAACGAGGACGTGCACGTCTCCGTAAGCACTCAGAGCACACATGCCCCCAGGGTGACCTGCGAGTCACATATGGCTTTCCCCGTGTCACCCACTGAGCAGCAGACAAGCCCAAGGGCACGAGGCCGCGTGGCCAGGGCAGGGCCAGCCTCCGCAAGCCACCCCACGCCACGCAGGGACCTGAAATGACACTCAGTAGGGCAGGGTCACAGGTCTGCACAGAGGTGGGCCCAGGGCCACAGGCACACACAGGTGCCCCCACAGTGCCTCTGAGAGCCAGGTTAGTGCCCGGTGAAAAGGGCCTTCAGGGACAGGCTAACGCCCCCCAGACATGAGCTGCACCCCCAGAGCCCCTGGGAACCAGGGCTGAGGCCTCAGGTGATAGAGGAGGCACCCCGGAGCCTAAACTCCCTTCTCTGCCCCAAAGGAGGACACGCCGAGCGGGGAGCCCCGGCCCAGCCGCAGCTCAAGGCCGTCCAGGTGCCCCCGGGGCCTCCTGACACGCGGGCCTGCGGTGGCTGCAGCTACCTCCATCCTGAACGCCTCGCACCTGCCGGGTGGCAAGAAGCCTCCGGGTGCTCCCACAGGGGTGCCGGGCACCCGAGGTCCACCCCGCCACACCCTCGCCGGGCCATGAAGACCTCCTGGACAGCAGCCCAGCCAGAGGCACAGCGACAGGAGCGGCTGTGCTCCGCCAGCCACACGGTGTGGACGCAAGCGCTCCCCTCACACGACGCAGCGTCAGGGCCAGCGGGCACGGGGACTGCGGCCGGCCTCTTGGAGCAGGGCGCATGCCCGGCATTTTGGTTCCAAGTTTTTATTTTTACTGTTGGCAACAGAATTCCATTTTTTATGCGTTTTTCCACCTTTCGATAAAAACACAGAAGCACATCAAGTAAGATCCCAACACCCTGCTTTTGCCCAGACCGGCTCCAAGAAGACGCAGTAGCATGGAAGGCTCGCCAGGATGCCCAGCAGGCCTGCGCCCCCAGGCCTGCAGCCAGGACGTCCGCTTGTGGCAACCAGAGACAGAACTGTGCCTCCCCGAGAGCCCCAGGGATGAGCGAGAGGAGGAGCCAGAGGAGAGACAAGCGAGGGGGGGGGAGGCAGGCGCTAACAACAGACAGCGACGGGAGACGGGGCTGACGCTACATGGTCCGGCGCCGTGTGCAGCCTGCACGGTCCTCCCCGAGCCCAGCGCCCAACCCAGAGCCCCTGGTCATCTCAGACCGGTCCTGTGCCGGCCGAGGGTGGGTCAGAAGCTCTGTCCACGCGAGTCATCTGTGGACGCAGCAGGCTCTCCAGGCATCTCGGCCCAAGGCTTCCTTTGCATTGTCACCCTATCCACAGGGAGGCCGAGCGACGTCCCAGCCAGGTCCCAGCCAGCTCGAGGACGGGTGCCGGCCCCGGCACCTGCAGGCATCTGGCTGACTTACAGAGGGGCAGGTGGGGTGGGGCACGGCTCCTCCAAGGGCTGGTGTTTGTGTTTTTGTTTGGAGGGCGGCTGAACGGATGCTTCCAACGTCATCCACAAGAACTGGGTGAAATGCAAGGGTGCAGGGATCCTTCTGTGTTCCAAAATGACCGCGTAGCAGAACCCCAGTCCACGGTGAGTAAGAGAAAATAATTAGGATCCAAAGAGTGAACTACCCAGCATGTTAGTAGTTAAAATGAGAACCTGGAAAACAGCGAAAAAGCCATTTAGTCGGACTGCAGGCCCCGCAGAGCAGCCTCCTGCCTGAGCAGCCTGCAGACACGGCGACAGACGCAAGCGCACACGGCCCGCCACGCGCACGACGGGAGCCACGCGCAGGCATCTCAAGCGAGGAGACGGGCAGCACGGTGTCCCGGCCTGAGGCTCACGAGCCGGCGGTCACAGAAGGAAGACGGGAGGCCACGCAGGCGCTGGCGGCACGGCTCCAAGAGCTGCAGCCAGTGTGCCAACGCTGCCCGCGGGTGCTTCCGAGGAGAGGCCTGAGTGCCCGGAGGGAACGAGGTGGGGTTCACCCTAACCTGGAGGCCTTGCGGCACGCTGTGGACACCCGTGGGCTCCCTACGAGGCAGAGCACGCACACGGACCCTTGGAAAACAGAAGGTTCGGGATACCCCCAGTCCCGAGACGGCAAAGACGGCCGCTCAGGGGAAGAGACCCGGCCGCAGAGCCCACGAGACGCCCGGGCGACGGGCCAGCCGAGGGCCGAGCAGACCCTGAGGACTCACCACACACCACTGAAGGCACCGCCGTTCTGGAATGGGAAGCAGAGGGCTCCGCTGGAGCCAGGCCACGGGGGCCGACACCTGGGACGCGCCCCGGCCCTCACGCAAGGCCTGCGGGAAACTCCTCCTGGCCTCAACCATAACCACTGAACACCTGCAAAATCCTCGGCTCAGACGCGGAATCCGGAAGGAGGGGACGTGATTTTCTACAAGGGACCTTTGGTGAGGGAGTCCAAGGGGCCCCCGAAAGCCCGACAGTTGAAGGCCTACGGCGGGCGACGTTTCCAGAAGAACAGCCGGGCGGCGAGGTCCACGTCGGGGCCAGGCAGCCCACCCCCCAGACACCAGCTTCGCCGGGGGCCCTTGACCGCAGTGCCCTGCGCACACCGCACCAGAACATGACGCCCTGACTCGCCTCCGGGTGCAGACGCCGGGACCCTCCAGTGCGCCTGTAAACCAAGCCGAGGGTCTTTCGCTAAATTCGGCCGAGAAAGGCCCCAGGGTAGTTAAGGAGCCCCGAGCACTGACACAGGCTCCATCTGTGTCTCTGTCCTGGACACACTCAAGCAGCTGGCAGCACTCAGAAATAAAGTTTTAACAAATTATCAAAAAACACCAGTTTGACACTGATCCATCGAGCTACACACTCAAAATGTAACGTTTCAATAACCCTAATCAAGTGCAGACGTTTACTGTGGAAGAACAGCCAGCCAGGCGACACACCGCCCTGCACGCCGGGCTGCAGCCGCCCCTCCAGGGCGGACGCCCCGGACCGAGGCACCCAGCCGGCCCCACGAACCCGTGGCTCAACTCAGCCAAGCTCCGAGGAGGAGACGCACCGCTCTGTCTGGCTGTGGCAGACAGAGCAGCAGCAGAGACACAAGCCGGCTCTGGTCCACGTCCAGGACCAGGGGGCGCACAGACCGCCCGCCCCCAGGAGACGGCCCACGGGCCCGCCGTGCACGGGCGCCCATGGCAAACGGCTAGGTTACCAGCACAGAAGCCCCTTGCCTCCGGGCGGCGGGAAAGCTGGAAACAGGCTTTGAAAGAGCAGGAAGGTGCCTCCTGCAAACACAGCTGGAGGGAGATTCCTGAGGCAGCGCCAGCACGTGGATGTCTGGGTGAGTTAATTAGACGAGCTTAAGCCATAAAAGCTTAGTAGTAAATGAGAAACACTTTCAAGTGTTATCTCAGCAGTCGTGCGTGTACCAACCAAGCCACACGGGACGGCGAGAAAATAAAGTCCGCTTTAAGCAAGTGGGTGACGTGCCGCGTTCAGCCCAGACCCTGTGGGCCTCAGAAGGGAGGCCTGCGGGACGCCCGCCGTCACCCACTGCACCTGGACCCGCCCACACGCACAGCACAGCCAAGCACCATCCACGCTCGGAAGCTGGCCTGGGTCCAGACTCTCCAAGGGGAGGGACGAGCAGGGCCCCCAGCCCCCGGGCCCCCCAAGGTGGCGCCACCTCAGACCTATGATTCAGGGCTTCTCAAAGAAAAACACCATCTGTCTTCTTACGTGGACAACAAAGTGCAAACCACCGAAGCTGCTGGCACACCCCCCGCCCCCCGCCCCCCCCTCCGGCCCTGCCCCGAGACAGAACGCGGCCGGCGCGGCATTTACCTGTGTCCAGGCGCTTTCCCGGGGACCCCTCCTCCACCTCGGAGTCGCCGCAGGTGCTTCGCGACCTTTTTCTTGGCTGCAGAAGAGTCTCCAACCTCGGAAGGACTACAGACAAAAAGGTTTTGGTCCCTAGCTGAGGAGAAGTTGGCTGGGTTTCAGTGTTCTTGGCAGACTTTGGGGGGCTTACACTTTTCGATTTGCAGAAGAGAACAGAAGTGCGTCTGTTTACATCGCTTGATGGCTCCGCCACCGCGGAGGCCGCCGCCGGCGCATCGCCACTACTGGCGAGGGTGGGCTCTGGAGGGTGTCCGATTACCAGTGCGCTCTGAGTGCAAGTGCTATGTGATTCATTACCAAATGTGACTCTTTTGAATAGTTTACTCTGCTCTGGGTTGAGTTCTACTGGTTTGAGGGTTGGTGGTTCTGAATTAGTCTCCGAGTTTGAAGGAAGAGGTAATGCATCTGATGGTTCAAGTTTAGGGGGAGATTTATCTCCTGAAAAAATTATAAATAAAGTGATTTTTGAAAATTGATAATTATAAAATCTATTATAAAACTTACTATAAATGTGAAGTCCACCAAAATACTAATTCAATTAAGGAAACACAGCATCACACATAACTGTCTGCAAGCAGCCGCGGGTTACCCTGTGTGCACTTCCCTAACACCGAGGCCGCGGCGCCTGGCGCCCAGGTGTCCAGAGTTACCCTCTGAAGACAAGCGTGAAGATCACCGCACATGTGCCAGCATCAAGACATCATTCGAGTTCATGACAGTTTCTGCAATCAACATTCACTTACCTTGAGAAAGAAAAATATTTCACGTAACTAAGGGGTTCTAAGCGGGCATTCCCACAGTCCTGACCTGGTCCACAAGGTTAGCAGACAGAAGGAAACAGCACGTAAATCTGATTTCTGACCAGGGCATTCTAAGTCAATGTCAAAACCAGGGAGTGGTGAGTGGCTGAGAACGATCCAGGAGAGCAGGAAAACTCCCCACTCTGTTCTCAGATACGCTAACTTCTGTGCCACCTCCACAAACATTACAACCTAAGTTCTTTCTTCTAAGTCTGACTCGAAATATAAAAACACAATCTTTGGACAAAGACTAGTTTAACCTCTTTAAAAAGGCTTTTAAAAACCACTAACGTAGAAACAAGACGCCTGAGAGCCGGCCAGGCTCGGGCCCCGGGAGGCTGGAGAAGCCTCTCCAGGGAGGACGGGGCTGGCAGGGGCTGGCCGGAGCGGGCACACCCTCTGGGATAAAAGCCACCGAGGTTTCTCTCCAGGCAAGGCTTCAGGATGTATGACATAAAACAAGAAGGACACTAAGTAGCACATATCATCACAAAGTACAGTTTCTATTTTATGAAACCTGAAAATCTCCCCAAAACCGTCTAGAACACATAAGGTTAATATTTTAAAATCCAAAGTCATTTTGCAAATGAAAAGCTGCACAACTTCTAAGGTTCGTTTATGTCTCCGAGCAAATGTCTCGAGAATTCTCCCAACTTATGGTGAGGAGAGCCAGCCAGGCTCGGAGCCCAGGAGGGTGGCACCGAACCGCAGGAGCGCTGTGCCCAGGCCGCTGCGGCCAGGCTCTGCCCCAGAGGGGGCTTCGCTTCCAAATGCCACTCAAAGCCTGTTAAGGCACGTGACAGCGACTCATAAAATGAGCGCAAGGCCTCTCCTGGACCAAAAGCTGTTAGAAACGTCAGTTTCCGGAGGAGACTCGGACTCATCTCGCGCCCGTGTGCAGACACTAGGGTGTGACTCCCACTGAGGGCGCGCGCGGCTGCTGAGGAAGCTCCCCCGCCGGCTGTTCGCGAGCACGTGGGGAACACTGACCAGGTGGGAACTGGGGACGTGCAGAGTGATGGCTCGGTGGCTTCCTGTCACTCACCAGGAACGCCAAGGGCATCTTCCCAGGGGTGGGGCCCTCCCTCCCTCCCATTCCGGCAGGGGTCTTCTCCTCCCCCCACCCGCCCCCAGACCCACAGGGGCTCTCGTGCTGACCTGACACCAAGGTGTCAGCATCCGCCGCAGCCTTGGCGGGCAGGGAGACGTGGGGATGTCAGCGCTGCCCCCTGCCAGGTCCCCCACTCGGCACGCGGGCTAGGCGACCTCAGGCCCCACCCCCAGGCTTGGCCGCTCCCGCTGGGGCAGCCACCGCCCCCCCCAGGCGCCCAAGGCCCTGGCCGCGCACACGAGGCCCCGGACCACGTGGTCCACGGCCACGGCGGACCGCGCCCACAACCAGCCCGTGCCAGCCGCAGGGGAGGGGGGGCTCATCAGAGGGGCCACCCGACCCTCACCCTCCCCAAAGGCTACGCTGTGGCACAGGGCCCTGCCGTGCGTGTCCCAAGCCTCTGGGGGCCGCGCGGATGCAGAGTGGGCGTCAGGAAAGAAGCTGCTCAGGTGACCGGTGCAAACCACCCCCACCACCACCAGCTGTGGGCCCCTCGCAGGCCACCAGCCCCAAGCCTCCGTGTCCTCGTCCATCAGACGAGAACAGCACGACGACCACTGACCCCGCCGCACTCGCCACACACGGAGCCGACACAAGACTGCAAGTCCCTGTACGGTCACTGGCTGCAAACAATCACACTCCACTTAAACACTCATGAAAAACGCTCGATTAACTTCTAGAACAAACGCTCTTCGTTCATGGCATAAAAGAATGCAGAGCACCTGAAATCCTGTTCACAGGAGCTCATCACACACAGAACAGCCCGGCGGCTCCACTCGGGGCACCCCACCTGCCCCACTGCTCCGTGGAGTCTGCAGGGCAGCTTCCCCACCGTCCACACCCGTGGTGCCAACCCGCCCAAGAGACGCTTCCAAACCAAAGCCACAAACGGCCTGGGCACCCAGCGAGGCACCTGTCTGGGCGCCGTGCCACCGACCCTCCCGAGTCCGAGGCCCCTGTCCTCACTCGAGCGTGACTGCGCCGTCCAGCCTCAGCTGCGCTGACCCTGGCAGGCCCTCTGGAGCCTCCAGGAAAGAGACGGACGCAGTCTTAAAACAGCAGAGACAGGGCTCGAACCCGACACTGGGCCAAAACCCCGACAGCTAGAGGCAGAGGCCCCTCAGCGACGCAGGCCCACAGCCTCGGCCACACCGTCCTCACTGCCCTGCACCCCGCTGCTCGACGGAAACCTCACTGTGTGTGAAACTGACGACCCGGGCACGAGGCTCCCCGGCTGACGGCCCCAGACCAGCACCGCACAGACCGCGGGCAGAGTCCGCGGGCGCCCGCCCCAAGCCGCGCGGAGTCCCACACCCGCCGCCCCTGGCACTTGACACCAGCGTCTCCTCCCTGCTCGAGTTTCCAATGGAAACCCGTGAACATCAAACCACAACTAAGACCGCGTTTGATGTTGAGAAATCACTACTCTTTCAAGCATGATGGATTGATATTGTGGTCTTGAGTCTTTCAGAAGATTCTTGAGTTTTGCCCCAGGACCTTGATCCCAAGTACACGTTTCTACACTTGCTCACAAACAGCTGCTTCCGCTGCCTCCACCAACCTCTGCTGTCATCCACACGACCCCAGCCCCACTGTCTGGAGGCCACGCCGCCGCTTCACGGGGGGCGCCCCCACCCTCCCTGACAAGCCCGGCTGTTACTCCTCTCCACCCACACCTCTCCTTCCACGTGTCGCTCCTAACCAGCACGGCTCCAGGCCTCCCTGCTCACGTCTGCCGTGCCTCCACCTGCTTCCCCCGATGTGGGCCAGCCCCACGGGACAGCAAGAGAGGCCACCAGGGACGCCCGCCCAGTGGGAGAGCTCAGAAGCTGATGGCGGACCAACCTGTCGACACATTCTCCCCCCACGCCACTCTTTTGCACAGAAAGAGAAACGCATGCCCTCAGCCAGAGGGGCAGCTCGGGCAGCAGGAAGGGGCCGGCTGGGAGGCAAGCAGGCGCCCACGCCGGAACCCACGCTCCAGGCCCACCCTGCACCCCGAGGACCCTTGAAGGTACAGAAAGGGGCACAGCCCGGGAACCCAGGTAGGCCCGGCTGTCGAAGGGCCCCTTGAGCAAGAGCTCCTCAGAACCAGAGCCCCAACAGGCAGGGCCGGCGCAGGTGGCGGCAGGGAGGCTCCCCCAGACTCTACAGACCGAACGTAACTCCCATCACCCAGGAGAAGCTGCAGAGCCTGCAGCTGACAGCGCAGCCACGCACACAGAGAGGCCATCCAGAGGAAAGGGCTGCAGGAGCAACGCACGGTCACTCTCTAAGGGAAGAGAAAGCTCAGGGCTCCAAGTCCTTCCTGCCCCACTGCTGCCTCAGGCAACTGGATAAAAAAGGAGGGGGACACGCAGGACACTGCTGGGCCAGAGGGATGCCTAGAGCCAGCCCACTCACGGGCGCCCACGCAGAGGCACCGCAGTCACCGCCAGGACGTGGCAGGTCCACAAGGCTGGCACCCGTCCACAGCACACCACAGTCCTTTTAAAAAGATAAGCTGTAGAACAACTTGGCTCTGGTTTGATTAATGTTTTTGTTATTCTTATCTGGACGCGGTGGGGAAGAAAATCAGAAAGACCGTAAAACAGCTGCCAACTGCTGTGTTGGCAGGGAGTCTGACTCCACGGCCTATGTCACTGCCTGAAACGTGCTGACCCTCAGGTGAGGCAAGGAGAGCACGAGGGGAGGGCCCCTGGCCCGCCCTAGAGCTCCAGCCCCTGGAGGGCACCTCCCAGAGCCCAGGCTGAACTGGCGTCCACGGCCCGTCCTGCCGGGGAGGGGCTCCTCTGGGCGCGCGTCCGGCCCAGCCCCATGCCCCACACGCCTGGCCCACGACCGAGCACGGCAGGGACCTTTGCACCCCCCAGGCCCTCCGCCCTCCCAGGAGCGTGTCAGTGAGGGCTGAGTGCAGCCACGCGGGTCACCAAGCACCCAGTGCAACGACTCTGCTCCACTTTCCCGACCCAACACACAGTCGTGCCCCCCCCGTCACTCTCCAACCACCCTGGCCAGGCCGTGGACGACCTAAACGGTGCTCCTGAAAGAGCGTTCCAGAACCGAGCTGAGAAAAACATCTCATTCCACGCCCTAGACTCCCGTTAGTGCCCACATGCGGCGCGGACGGCGCGGCGTTTGCCCGGAGGTTTCCGAGCGCTCCTGGCCCGCGCCCCCGAGCGTGCTTACCTTCCTCCCCAGTCTCCTGCCCCAGCTGAGCAGCGTCCTCTTCGAAGCCTGCAGTACCTGACTCGGCGGCCGGGGGCTGGCTGTGCCGCTGGCTCAGCTTGCTCCGAAGGACGGCGATCTCCTTCTTCAGCAACTTGGCGCGCTTGCTCCGCGACCCGCTGGACTTCATGGAGCGCGTGAGGTCCAGCGCGTCCAGCAGCTCCCTTAACTGCTCCTCTAGGACCATGTGGGCCCTGCTGGCCGGGTTCAGCAGCCTGTCCACTGGAAGCAGAGGCACGGCCATCAGGAGCCCCGGACCGCCCTGCCGGCCCCGCCGGGGAGCCCCGGGCCCCCACCCGCGCATGGCGCCAAGAGGGCCGCCACCAGGGGTGCGCACGAGAGCGGGGGCGGTGCCCAGGGACCCCGAGCCCTCCTGCCGAGCCCAGCCTCCCACGCTGAGCCAGGACTCCAAGGAAGGGCCCGAGGGAGGTGTGGACTCCCGGAGGGCCAGCGTGGGGCGTCTGCGCACCGCGACCGGTGTCTGAGCTCAAGTCTCGGGCCCAGGCTGTTGTGTGGCTTTTTTAAAACTGGGCTGCAAAATTCAAAGATCATTTGGAGTTTGGGGCATATTTACTACAGAAATTGCTAGCAATTTCCATTTCAGCCAAACACCAAAACTCCTAAGACCCACATTATCTTAAATCAGCGAGAAGCGACCAAGAAACAAAACGAGTCTACAGAAGCCCCTGCAGACAAAACTGGGACAGAAACGGCAGCACAGCCGTCCAGACAAAGGAACACACCTCCCTCCACAGGCAGACCTTTTACTAAAGCACCGCCTTGTCCACGGAGGGAACGAGACGACGGTACAGGGAAAAACAAAGCAGAAAGCGTCCCGACAAAACCCCGCAGATAAGAAGGTTCACGGAAACAGAAGGCGCGTCGCTTGAGGAGCCTCACCACAGCGTATGGTCCGCCCTCGTGCCACCCCAACGCTGAGGGAGGAGCGAGCGGATTAGACTTTGCATCCCTAATTCTATCCTCAGTGAAACCTGGGCGTGGAGGCACACGCAGGCACTCGTGGCAGCTCGCCCGGCTGTTTCCTGCAAGGCCCGACCTCCGCAGCCCCGCGCCCCTGCCCGCCCGGGGCTCCTGTGGGGGCAGAGCCGTGCAGCAAAGCAGCAGCTTCCACGGGTCGGACGAGTCAGCGGACGGCAGGCCCCCCAAGGCCACGGCGCAAGGAGTGCACCGCCGGGGAGAGGGCCCCGTGCCTGGGCCCCGCTCGCTTCCAAGCACAGCGACAGCCTTGCTCTGGCCACAGACGCCCTCTCAAGTTCATAAGGGCCCACGTGGGCCCAAGGCCCCGGCTACACTGCTTCCTGGTCTGTATCAGGCCGACCTAGGCCGTCCTGCTCGGGGCCACGGGCCACGCGTCTTCTCCCAAGTGGGACCCTGAAACGTGGCTGCCCCGAACAGAGATGCGCTGAGTGTAAAATACACACTACACGGCAAAGAGGAAATGAGAAGCCCGTGGAGGCAATCCTCCGTAATTTTTGTCGCTTACACGTTAGAATCACCATACTGAGACACAGTGGGTTAAAAATACGTCACTAAAATAAGCTTCCCGTTTCCCACTTTTTCACGAGGCTACTAAGAAACCTCAAGTCAGTGCGTGGCTCCCACCCCCTTTCTCCTGGGCCTCCCCGCACGGCGTCTGCGGGGGAAGCACCCTCCCGCCTGTTCCCGGACAGCCGCGCTTACCGTCGTCCCAGGAGAAAGGCCGCCGGGGGGCCGCGGGGGGCCGCTCAGGCAGGTGCATCCCTGAGGCCTCCTCAAAGCCGACGCTGTCTGCCTGGCGCCTGGCCTGCCTGAGCACCACACCACCCTGGTCACGCAGCCGCACGGCGGCCCGGTAGAACACTGTGTCCTTGGCGTTGTACTTCATGCAGTTGTCCACAATGAGGTCAAAGTCCTCCTCCAACTCCCTGAGAGTCCGGTACCCTTGCGCTTCTAACCGTTTCCGCATCGTGGCAAAGTCCATAGGGTGTTTAATGTGATCCAGATAATCCGGAACCTGATTCCAGGGCAGAAAACAGCTGTTTACAGACAAAACAGGATTCATTCATGCTACATAACCAGCACACCTGCCAGGTGAGGCAGCCACACGTGCACATACATACGTGAACACACACACACACACACACACACACACACGCACACTGCTCACACAGTACCGAGAGGCAGCAGTGAGAGACACACCAAACTGAAGCCTGGATCCTTCCAAGGACCCTCCCAGCCAAGGCCCCTGAAGTACAAGTGCAGGAACCCGCCCCCTGGCCAGGTAGACGTGCACTGAGGAGGGCTCTTTCTTCGCCCCTTTGGTCATCACAGACAGGAGGAAGGACGGGGAACACAGGGGCGAGGACACCCACCTCCTTCAGGCTCACTGGCTGGGCAAATATCCGGGCCGGGTCCTTCTCCTGCAGCTGGTCCAGCACGGAGCGCAGCAGCACGGTGAGCGGGGTCAGCCGCAGCTCCAGGGCCATCTGCTCCACCTTCACCTGGGGGCCAGCGCACGCGATCTCAGGGCCCGAGGGGACCCTCCCGCTGAGAAGCCGCTTCCTGCCTCAAGGGCTCAACACCGCCCCGCGGCCGACGGGGCCCACTTTACAGGCACACACGCTGCCCCTTCCTGCCCATGCGTCCCAGGACCACACTGGACCCCACACTGGACCCCACACCGCCCCAGGCCAGCCAGCCTCTTTCAAGACAGAGGTCAGTGCCCCCCACACCCAGGGCAACAGTCGCCCGGCCTGCACCCCTCACCAGGGAGGGCAGCTTGGAGGAGGCAGGGAGGGGGCAAGGACTGCGGGCCCAGGGGACCAGCGGCTGCACGCCCCGCCCCGCCCCGGACGCCCCGCCCCGCCCCGCCCCGCCCCACCCCGCCCCTGCGGCCTCACCTGCTCCCGCTTGAGCTTCTCGCGCTTGCGCAGGAGCTCAATAAGCAGGCGTGCGCGCTCCAGGTCGTGCCGCAGCCGCTGCCAGTACTTCAGCTTCTCTTTGGCAGCTTGAATCTCCTCGTCGTTTTCTCTCTGAGGAGAGGAATGGAGTCGGTCTCGTCCCCTGCACAGACCCGCCGAGGAAGGGCTCCACGGCCCAGGAGCCACCTCCCCAGCGTCTCAGCCCCGCACACGTCCTTCCTAGGGACACGCGTGCGCACCCTGCCAGCCCATCACCAGGCCAGCGCTGGCAGGGAGGGATGCGGCTGAGCAGCGAGAGTTGGGGAGCAGGGCACGCCGGTGGAGAGACCTGGCTGCCCAGGCAGCGCGCCCTCCAGGCGGCCTCGGCTAGGGCGCTCCCAAGACCTTCGCCTGGCCAGGCCGCCCAGCCCCCCACCACGCGCACGTCCTCACTTCCTTCCCGCCCCAGCTCTGCGCAGGCGCTGGGGCCCTCGGCACGCTCCTCCCGGAGGGTCAGGGCTGCTGCCCGTCCCCAGCCCCGGGTGCCCACCCTCCGCCTGTGCCCAACACCACCAGGAAGCCCACGTGCCCAGGCTCAGCCCACCCGGTGCCGGCATCTCAGCTGAAGGCTTGCCTGACCACAGCTCCGGGAGGAAGGGGCAGTCGGGCTCCTCAGCTTCCCACACCAGCCCCTCTAAGGCTCCCAGTGGGTGTCTGGGGCCCTCCCAACTACAGCAGTCCCTAAGCCGGGTCCAACTCTATGCACGGGGCTCCCCTTCCCTGCTGCCGTCCTGGACACATGCACTTCCAGCCTCAGCTGAGGCAGCAGCGCCGGCACTGTTGCCGGAACACACGGCACAACTCTCAGGCCCTCTTCTCTCCCCGGCCCCTTCTCTGCCCCTCGGGTTTTCACCCCCCAACCAGACAGAGCAGAAACAGCACAGCCAGCAGGCGGGGTCCCGGCCCCCAACGCGCATCCCAGTCTTATCCCAGTGCGAAGCCTGAACCTGGCAGCAGGGAGCACTCCGCCCTGAGGGCAGAAACGGTGAGGATCAGCCCTGAGGCCACACACATGGGCTGACACCACCCTCTAGGATCTCGGGGTCTGAAGGCAAAGAACCCATGACGAGCTGCAAGGCATCTCTCTTCTCGCTCCACTGGGAAATGCAGCAGAGCGAGAGGCCCAGGAGGCTGCGTGGGGGACGTGGGCCGGGCCTGAGCCTCCTTTCCGCGAGGCGTCCTCCAGGCTCCACCACATTCCAATCACTGGCCTTGTTTTTACGTTATCTGAAATTCTCAGGCATCAACCAGGAGTTAACAGTAACATCAGCTGTATAAACAAAGTCAGCAAATACACTGAAAAGTGGGTTTAGAAAACCAAATTCCCCAAGAGCATCTGAAAATCATCTTGTCCATTAGTTTGAAATAGACGCTGAAAATATCAGCTAAGAGGATGTTTAGCTGATATGAGGGAGAGGAAGGCAGGTAAGTCCCAACAAGTCCCTGGTGCCCACCTGCTGTGCTCACTGCCCGCTCACCGCCAGGCTGCAGGACTCGAGGGCCGCCAAGGGCCGCTCTCCCCGCACACAAGGGCCCCACCACGCAGGAACCTGCTGGCAGGACCTGACTGAGGCCCACGCCTCTTCTGCACAAAAGGGCCTGAGTTTCTGACTCTGCTCAAGCGGTCTTACTTCACCTAAAACCAACCCTGAGAAGTTCCATAAACTGGGGCGGTAATGAAGCCATTTCTGGTGCCAAAAAACTCTCAGGAAAGAGGATCTTAGAGGACGGCTTGCAATCGAGCCAAGGTCCGCCCAACAAAGGAGGGGAGGACACCCACTGCCTGGAAGGGAGACGGCCAGGCCCCACCCCAGGGTCAGGATCACCTAGGTCGGATCAAAGCCCTGTGCTGGAGGGACAGGGCAGGCCAGCTCTGCGGGGTGAGGCCCTGGCACACCCACCCAACTCCCCGGACATCACCAAGCGCCAAAGACCCTGAGGGACAGCCACCCCGGCCCCTGAGGCTGACGTCAGCGGCAGCAAGGCGGACAGCAAGAGGTCCCGTGCCAGCAAAGCAGGACAACCGTGCTACCCCAAAGCCACCAGAAAGCGGACAGGGGACACTCTCCCGCCAGAGGGAGCGTCAGGGTGAGCGGGTGGGCGTGCGGGACAGGGGCCGCACCCCACCCCAGCACACGCCGCAGGCCCTCAACCCCAGCAGGCCCTGCAGGATGGCGGAGGACAGGCTCCAGGGAGGGTCACCGCCATGGGGACCCGCTCTGAACAGACCACCGAGAAGGCAGCACCCAGCAACCCGAGGCGCCTCGTCTGCCCCAGGCCAGCTCATTCCATCTGTCTGTCTGTCCCCAACCAGAAGGCGGCCACAGGAGGGAAGGGCTGCACCTGCCCTTTTCCAGGGCCCGGCTCAGCACTAGGAGTCAGCTTAAACTCTAATACCAAGTAATTATAAGGTTCCAAAGAACATCAAAAATCACACCAAGCCTTAAACGTCCCATGTGGAACATTAATGTCTCGGACGTCCCCGCAAGTCAACCTTCGCTAGAACGCGATGGGAAGAGGAGCTGGGTGCCGCCCTTCCACCCGTCCGCCTCCTGTCCTTCCCGGGAAGAGGAAGCTCACGCCCCCAGCATGGCGGGTGGCAGGCCGCCCCGCGTCCGTGTCCCTGCCCACACAGACCACACAGCTGGGCTCTATATGACCCAATCAGAGCCCTCTCCTGGCCAAGCCAAGGTACACCTCAGGGCTCAGTGTTAAGTCATAAGGACACAGGTCTCTGTGGTTCCTCCCAATTCCTTCCTCCAAGAGAGCTGACGCTTCCCTTTCCCGTTTCCTGTGGGTGAATCCTCCCATCGTTACAAATTTACCTCCTGTGGGGCAGGATGGGGATACAGCACGACTGGTCTCGAACCTTCATGCCAGCCTCCTGAGAGCACGTGCTCCCCCAGGAGTGCCCCCTCCCGCTCCCCTGAGATGCAGGCAGGCCCCTCGCGTGCACACGCCCCCCAACCCCCCAGCTTCCTGCCCCCAAACCCAGCCCAGGTCCCACTGGCAACCACAGAGGCCCCGGGCCGCCACTCCCAGCACAGTTCACCCCGCGCCCCCCCGGGCCCCGAGACGAGACTCCTGGGGCTGCTTTCTCCGCATCTCCCATTTCTCTGCCGTCGCCCGGGTGAGGACAAAAGACTCCGTCCTGCCTCGCTGCCCCGATCTTGCGATGCCTGCTGCCTTACCCACCTTACCCCAGAGGCCCAGCACCCTCTCCTGGCACCCAAGGCCTGCAGGCTCTGGGCCCCCACCCCGGCCCCCCTTTCCTGGAGCTCACGAGACAGCACCCAAGCAAGCCAGCCAACCTCAGTCCCTGTGGCTCCAGCCCTGCGGCCTCCTGAACGTCCCCCAGCCCACAACTGGCCCTCCCGGCCCACGGGCACGTGTTCTGACACAGCCTTGACCGAGACCCGAACTCCAGGCCCGGTGTGGAGGAGGGAGGAGCGTGAGGTGCGTCACTAACAAAGGCCCCGGTCTGACAGAAGGTTGAGGATGAGCCCCAGGGGCCAGACCCCCACCGGTGAGCACGGGAGCCCCCGACCCCCAGGGTCGGCAGCACCACCCAACACAAGCAGTCAGCGGTCTGACACTGGATGGAGCGGGCAGGCGGGCACAGGACCGCTGAGCACCCGGCAGGCCAGCAGGGCTCAGGGCGCGGCCCCTCCCGGCCTCTCTATGCGCACGTCCACCGTAGCCGCAGCCCAGGGCTGAGGGAGCCGCTCGGTGTGCAAGGTCCGCCCCAGCAAACAAGGGCTGCAGCGCTGGGTCTGCACAGAGGCCTGTGCCCCATCTCGGGGGAGGGGACTCAGATGGCACTGCGGGCACCAGGACCCCAAGGGGAGAGACGGCCCCATCAGCACACCCTCGGGGCAGCGGGTCTGAGAAGCACACCCTGTAGCCTGTGGTGCCTCCTTTCCCGGAGGTGGACGAGGGTCGGGGGCACGGCCCACCCCGCAGAGGCCCAGGATCTTAACAGTTCCTCTGGATTTCAAAAAGCCTTAAAACGTTAAACTGAGCATCTGAGTGTGTCAGTAACGTTAAGTGACCTACGCTGTCAGCACGACAGGATCGGGAAGATTAAGAGAAGGGGCTCCCTAGCAAGGACACCGCGGGGTGCCGAGGTGGAGAGAGCAGAGCTCAGCCCGGGCCTCGCGCCGCGACCAAGGAGGAGCGACAGCCAGTCGGGAAGCAGCAAACCCGCGACACACCGGGATGAAAACAGCGGCTGACTCCCTCAACGGAGGGACCCCAGGGACGGGGACCCTCACAGCCGCCAGGCAGCCCCGCCCCGACCAGAACTCAGCGGAGGGAGCTCCCCAGGCGCCGGACGCAGCGCCCGGGCCCCCTGACTGATGATGCCCAGGGACAGACGGCAGAGCCTTCAGGGCGCGGCGGGAGCCACAGCGATCCAACGGGAGCCGGTCGGGAGGGGGACCCCCGCTGTGCGCCGAGTCTAGAAGACTGCGCCCCTCAGCACACACGGGCAGAGGACCCTTGTTTGTTTTGGGGAATCTCACAGACTCGACCCCTTCCTTTCTAAATCCATCCTCTCAGAGAAACGCTCTGCAATACCCGATGGGTCTATGAACACAGATCAACCGCTAAGACGTAAACGCTAGTCTGGTTTTGTTCTTTGCCCCCCCCCGTCACCTGTCTTGGCCCTCGCCGCCCTCGGCACGGCCCCCAAGTTACATGGCTCCTGCACGGCGCCCCCTGCCCCTGCCGCTCCACCCCCGGCAGGCATCCCTGCGTGCAGGGTCAGGAAGAGGCGAACGGAGGCACTGCCTGCATCCCCCAGGCTGACGCCGGCACGCGGTCCCCTGGCCCAAGAGGCCGGCCACGCACCTGGGCCTGCGTCCTCCGAGCCCCTCGGAGGCTGCGGGACCCCGGGGCGCGGGCACGTACCTGCTGCGTGTTTCTGTGGGACTGCAGGCTGGACTGGAGTCTGCGCAGCAGGGGGGCTCCGTTCCTCGACAGCCTTTTGAGGAGCCAGTAGCTGTGGGCGCGCTCAACAAACTGCTTCTTCCGCTGAATGGCCACCTGATTCGCAATCCTATTTAATCTAGAACACGGAAAAACTCAGAGTTTAGCTGTAAAGCAAGACACGGCGTGCTCTCATCATGGAAACGAGAAACCACAGCGTTACTGTTAACACACCGCATGCGTCCCACCGCACCTCTCAGCGCAGCGGCGCCCCCACGGCCACCGCTGCCTCCCTGGGTCTCCGCCTACCCGCAGGCTGCGTCCACCTGGGGTCACTCCAGCAGCCCTCAGGGCACACATCTAAGAAGAAAAACGGGTGGAGCCCTGGGTGTTTCCACTTTCTCTGAGTCGCGCATCCACACGCACCGACCTTCACCAGGTGTGGCCGACCCTGCAGTCGCCCACTCTCGTGGGGTTCGGGGCCGTGGCGCCCCGGTCCCCTCAAGAGGGAAAGCGACGGCATAAGTGGAGGCAGAAGCAGCGGAGGGGGGCGGCTACCCTTCACCAAAACGACCGTGAGCGTGCCCAAGCCGCCTGCAAAACTCCACCCTTTCAAGGATGCAAAGCGTGAAGGATTTGTAACGACACCTGCACGAGGGGACGCGAAGACAAACCCCTGGAGGCTGGCCGGACAGCTTCCCGGTCCCTGCCATCAGCCCTGCTGCTGAAACGTGCCTCGGGAAGACGACCGAGGCGGCCAAGCACTAAACCTTGACAGGACGAGGAGGCTTCCCCACTGTGCACCAAACATCAACATTTCAGGTCAGAAATTAAGGAATTTCAAGGGCACGTTTTTTGAAAAGCACAATCCTGAGTTGCACAGAACTGTGCCAACACCCTCAGCTCTGCCGCGTCCAGACCCACGGCGGTCCTTCTATTTTTTTTTTTTTAAGATGTTGGGGGTAGGAGCTTATTAATTTTATTTATTTATTTTTGCTGTGCTGGGTCTTTGTTTCTGTGCGAGGGCTTTCTCTAGTTGTGGCAAGCGGGGGCCACTCTTCATTGCGGTGCGCGGGCCTCTCACTATCTCGGCCTCTCTTGTTGCGGAGCGCAGGCTTCAGACGCGCAGGCTCAGTAGTTGTGGCTCACGGGCTTAGTGGCTCCGTGGCACGTGGGATCTTCCCAGACCAGGGCTCGAACCCGTGTCCCCTGCATCGGCAGGCAGATTCTCAACCACTGCGCCACCAGGGAAGCCCCAAGGTCCTTCTCTTTATAGAGCAGTGGCTGCGGCTCGAGCCTCGGTGCCGAAGGCCACGCACCACACGGGGCAGCCCTGCACGGGATGCCCAGGGGAGACCCACCGAGGGGGCAGCTCCACACCAAGCACAGGCCGGGGTCAGCGAGAGCAGCCAGGCAGACGCAGAGCCCAAGCCCCAGCATGTCCACAGTACCACCCGCTCGGGACACCTGGTCACTCGGTGCTACCAGAGGCAAGGCTGGAACGCCTGCCAGCGGTGGCCAGAGCATCTCCACTGTCCCACGCCGGCTCCAGTAGAAGGCACCGGGGACCCCAGGGCTCCTAGTCTGCGGACGGGGCTGTGTTCACCTTGGGCACCTCGGAGGCGCCCTTCTGTTGGGGGCTGTTTTCACCTTTTTGACAGCGGCTTGACGGAGGGGCAGCAAAGTGCATGCATCTTTAATGCACAGAGCTCGGGGTCTCTACACACGCAGACGTGTGTTCTAACACGCGCTCAGTCATCGCAACAGTCAAATGGGGCAGCATAGATAAAAGGCTGACTCGTAATGTGCTGAGCACCCAACTGAAGAAGTCAGGAAAAGACAAGAGAGGAAGGTCCCAGGGCCGCACGCAGGTGGCGGCAACTGCCCCCAAGGCCGCGCAGCACCCTGGAAAGCTGCTGAGGGGAGCTTTCATGTTCTCCCCACCATAGCAACAGTGACTATGGCAGGTGAAGGACGAGCGAACTGACTTCCTTCTGCAAACACTCACAACATATAAGTGATTGGAATCATCGCACTGTACACCTTAAACGTACAATGTCATGTGTTAATTAAATCTCAATAAAGCGAGGGGAAAAAAGACAAAACAAAAAATCATGAAACAGGAAACAAGAACACACAAGAAAATCTCAACAAAACCAGAACCGTGCTCTCTGAAAACACTAGTAAAGAAACAAATGCGACTTCCCTGGTGGCGCAGTGGTTAAGAATCCACCTGTCAATGCAGGGGACAAGGGTTCAAGCCCCGGTCTGAGAAGATCCCACACGCCGCGGAGCAACTAGGCCCGTTCGCCACAACTACTGAGCCTGCGCTCTACAGTTCTTGAGCCACAACTACTGAGCCCACGTGCCACAACTACTGAAGCCCACACGCCTAGAGCCCGCGCTCCGCAACGAGAAGCCACCACAATGAGAAGCCGGCGCACCGCAACGAAGAGTAGCCCCCGCTCGCCGCAACTAGAGAAAGCCCGTGCGCAGCAACGAAGACCCAACACAGCCACAAAAAAAAAAGAATGAGAAGATAAGCTGAGAAAAGACACGTGATGAGCACAAGCAAACAAGCTGCCACCCACAGGCTGAGCCGGGAAGAGAGAGACCCGCCGCCGGCCTGCATCCAAGGGCATCGCCCACGCCCACGGCAGACCGCGCGGCCCCCAGGGCAGGAAAACCAGAAAAACAGGCCTCAGAGGAACCCACCCCCATTTACAACGAGGGGTTGCTGTGACCGGCAAGTGGTGGGCTGATGGGACAGGGGGGTCCCAAAAGCGAGTTGGTCCTTTAACGGTTTTTGTGGGGGTTTTTGCTACACTCGATAAATCAATGTTACTCTCTAGTTTTTTGTTTTTAAAGTTTTTATATAAAAGTCATGAGAAACAGGCAAAGATGGCATTAAAAGCCATCCCTACCTGACACGCACAGCCACTGGAGGAGCACCTGGGCTGCCTCGCCGCCGTCTGTGGGGAGCGGGGCCCACCCTCCCTGCTCAGCAACTTCTCAGCCAGCTGGGTCTCCACCACAGGCACCGTACACTTCCAGAACAGCCTGGACGGAGGTCAGGGCACGTGAGTGACGTCCACCCACCAGACCCAAAGAGCCCGGAGTCGGCCTCTGGAGGGAAGCGGTTCTGGGCCACACTGGCTCTGGGGGTGCCCCCTGCCCCACCGCATGGACCCTGTGGTCCCGGGGCATGAGCCCCAGGACCGCATCCACAACTCCCAGCCAGACCTCACCAGCACCCATGGGCACGGCCACAGCCAAGGCCAGGCTGCCGACTGGCCCAGGGGCCCGGGGGCCTCCCCTCAACCACTAAGCAGGTTGACAATGACAGCCAGCTGGGCAGAGCCTCGTTTGCTGAGAAACCCCTCTCAAGCTGCCCACCTCGGTGCCTGGGCCCAGGGGGCAGAGCCCTCTGACAGCCACGCCTGCGGGTCCGCGACGGCAGGGAGAGAAGGAGCCCGCTGAGGTGGGAGCTCCCTTCCAGCCCTCGTGGGGAAGAAGGCCAGGAAGAAGAGAGGGACAGGCCATGTGGAGAGGAGCCACGGCCTGCAGGGGCCCCCAGATCCCGGACCCGACGCCAGAAAAATCAAGAGCAGAACTCATCTGGTAGAGGCACTGGTGACACCTCTGTCACCCAGAAGCAGGGGACGTCGCTGCCTTCAGGTGGGGACGCAGGGGCCCCGCAGTCCCAGGCGCACCTCTGTGAGCCGCGAAGGCCTGTCACAGGAGGCACAGAGGTCTGGGGATACCCAAATCAAAGGAGGCTGAGTGGGACTGGTCCCGACTGGAGGCAGGAAGGCTCCAGGGGAGGCCGGCCCCACCCCAGGAGACACGCAGGGGCGCATGGAAACCACCCCCAAGAGAGTAAACAGGTTATTAGCAAGAGGGGACTCTAGGTAAAGAGCATTTGGGTGGGGTTTTTTTCCGACTTTTGCAACATTTTATAAATTTGAAGTTATTTCTGAACAAAAAACTGAAACGGAAACGAAGACAAGACGAGATGCAATGCCGGTCTCTGTGCCTTGGAGGGGGAGGGTGCCCAAAGCACCAAGGTCCATCCCACCATCCACTCCAGGCAGTGACTCCAAGTGCTAGGGTGAAAGGAAACTTCAATGAATGTCCGCCCCATCTCTGCGGAAGCAGATACAGTGAACGTGACCAGAAACTGCCAGATCCCACGACCTCGGCAGACCCTCCCCGTGGGCCAGGGCCCGGGGATGCCTGGCTGCGGGAGGTGTGAGCACAGAAGGCCTGCTGAGCCGAGGTGACGCCAGGGCCGGTCCCAGCAGAGACCACCAGGCAGGGCCCGCGCGGCTCCCACCAGGAGGAGGGAGCCGGGGGTGGGGGGAAAGCGAGCAGGACACGGGCCGGGGGTCCACACGCCCGAGGGACACGGGACGCAGCCCACGGCACCACGCTCAGCACTCAATTCAGTCCTACGCACACAGGAATCCCTGAGGCTGAAACGCATCAGAAGAGCCTGCAACGCAGCGGAGGCACGCTGTGAAGCACCCAGATTCCTCCCCTGCGCTCTTTTTTCCTTTTATTCACATCAGCCTTTTGGTCAAAACACATCCACCCTGGGACGCGCCATCCCTGCACTCCCACGCTCCCCGCCCCACCCCAGGAAGGCCCTCGCAGGTGCAGAGCCTGGAGCCGGCAGCCGGGACGGGGGACCTGCCCGGGGAGACGCCAGTCTCCCAGTCCCCGGTTCAAAACCAAGGAAAGCAACGAAGCCACAGGAGGGTCAGAACTAGCACACTCAGAGCAGCTCTGGGGAAACACGCTGCACGGCCCCACATCAGGCAGCAAGAGACGCCAAGGCCGCCTCCATTGGGCTCGCCCGACGTGACCGGGAGGGACACCTGGAGGAGCAGGACATGCGGCCCAGCTTCTCCACACCGCGTGCGTTTCACGACCCGCACTTCTGACTTCTGGCTGGGTTTGTAGGGCTTCCCTCCAGGAGTCGCTCCTTAAACAGCCCTTCCCCGAGGACAGGGACAGGTGGGCGGGAGGGCTGCCCGGCGGTGCCCACGGAGCAGAGGTGGCGCCCACATGCACAGGGCGCCCAGAGCCAGGCTCCCACCTGCAGGGGCTGACAGGCTTCTCCCATTTCCCCAGGCCACGACCCATGAGAACTTCCATAACACGTAACAAAGTTAACTGCCAGAAACGTGAAAAAAGACATACAAAATTCAAGTCCAAACTTCTTGCTGTTATGTTCAACAGGTATTAAATTTGTCTACCCAACAGCTCCCAAGCACCCGCTCTCCAGCCGTCCTCACCTGGTGTCCCAGCGGCGCCCTCAAGGGGACAGAGCCGTGACCTGGATCCTCCGTCCTCATCACGCACTCTGGTAACAGCTCATTACGCAGGAACACGCACATCAATGAGGACAGGACAGGCCGGATGCTCCTTCCTCGAGGCCCTTCCTCCCCAGGTACATTGGGACACCCGCAGCGCAACCAGAGAGAGCAGTGACCAGGTTAATCACCCCAAGGGACCAGGCCTCCAACTCCACGCGTCCCTTCACCTGGCCTGGCCCCTCCCCGTGCCCACCTCCACTGGCCCCTGCCTTCCTCCCGTGAAGCAGAGGAAATGGAGAAGAAGCAGAGAGGATCCAATCAGAAGAGCGGCTACTCCAGGGACAGGCAACGCTTAACAGAAAAGAGCGGCAGCAGCACGGCCAGGGAACGGAGAACATAAGCCTGTTCGCTCTTCTTTGGCCCCGACTTTTCACGTCCCCCCGACACGCCCGTTCGCTCTTCTTCGGCCCCGACTTTTCATATCTCCCCCACTGTAAGCATGTTGCTTCTGGGCTGGGAAAAGAATTATTCTGATCTGAGAACAGGTGCCGGAGGGGAGACCCAGGCAGGCACAGCTCCACGCCACTGGGACGACTGCTCAGGAGCAACTCCTCCTCGCCAAAGGCTGGACCCTCACAGGCAAAGGGACCGAGTGGCCACGAGGACCCCGCCAGACCCAATCCACCCAACCAAGGGCAGAACACAGCACCCCACCAACGTGCCAGCGCCCCTCCTGGACCTGCGGCAGCCTGCAAGGCCTCGACCGCCCCGGCCCGCCGGCCTGACCACAGGCTCGGAGTACTGGAACAGGTGGGCGAAGCCTCAGAACACCCACATCTTTGTTCCGGACTCTATTACTAAGAGACAAAAAAAGCCGTCTTTGTAACGCAGAAACACTAAACAGTAAAACAAATTAAACCAACCATCTTCCTCTTGTTAAGAACAGACTATGATCTCAAAATTAGTTGGTCTGAGTTATCTTTCTTGAAAACTTTTAAACCCCTCAAATTACAAAAGCGCTTACAGTTCCTGCCACACGCCCCCAGCCTTCTCACAGCCAACCCTCCTTCCTCTCTGCAGGGAATAAGGGGGAATCCTCCTCTTCTTACATCTCCAAAGCACCTCTTCCAGCCCCCCTGCCCTGGGCTGGCTCCCAAGCTCACTCAGAACGCCCACCACCCTGGTGGCAGCTCTAGACGGGTCCTGAGCCAGAGGGCGAAGAGGGCACCCAGCTTTACTCCCATCTACACGCCACTGTACCTGGGTCCTAAGAACGGGACCACCAGCCCAACCGCAGCTCAGGCCACTGCTTCCGGACAAGAGCAGTGGCTGTGAGCCTGGGCCTCCCAGCACGTGTCCCGACACCCCACAGGTGGTCTGATGTCAGGGTCTCCCGGAAGCTCGGGCAACACTGACGGCAAAGCCTGTGGTCGCGAGCACTCATCCAGGCGCGTCGTTTACGCCTGCTCCAAACCGAAGTAACAAGTCAGTTCCTAAATTAGGAAAGGACACGATGGAGCGCGGCCCAGCCCCTCCTCCAGCGCGCAGATCAGCCCCATCTCCTGTGCTGAAGTGTTTGCTCCAGAGCAAGTCCTCCTCTCCGTCAGACCGGGTCATCTCAGACTCCAGGGGCCCACGTTTTCCCACCGCAAATGCTTTCTCCTGCGGACGAGCTGGCAGACCCTGGGGCAGGGAACCAGGCAGCGCGGGACAGACAAGGCAGCACCTCAGACTTCTGGGTTTTCAATTTATTAGATCACATTTTCTGCTTCATTTACTTCTATTTCAGTAAAGCTGAAAATTTCCAGCTCTTAGATAGAAGCTCTTGATACAAATCCTACACTTTTTGACCTACAAGTAGAAATGCAAGTGAAACTGTCTTTTACAAGTGAGACGGGCTTATTTGCAAGGAGACACCCTGACTCTAACCGAAGCTTCTCTGGATAAGAGGGACCGTAAGCTCTTTGTATTCACTCTGAACGTACTGATTCCGTAACACAGGCCACACTTCTCCAGCAGAGCTCCCACCACGTCTCACGACCTGCCAGCGTCCCAGAGCTGCTCTCAGGAGCAGACACCCACTCGCGTCCTCCCTTCACCATCCTGCTGCTTTATTTTCTTAACCAGACTGTTCTAAAGACCCGAGCCCTATCATACAGGGCTTTACTTCCTCAAAGCTCAAGCAAGCGTGAGTCTTTCCCAAACCACCCCCGGTGAGAAATTCATCAAGCCACTTACCTCGTATTCCACACCAGAGCGTTCTTAAATACAACAAAATAAAAAGAACAAGTCAGTACCAGGAAGAACGAGCAGAGGAGGAAACGAGTCCAGGGACGGGGGTGGCCAGCGGGGTCCTGACCCCACCACCGTGGAAGGCTCTAGGCAAAGAACCCGACACTGACCACACAATGCTGATACCACAAGAGAAACAATCAGGAAAACCAGAAAGCCTGTCCCACGACAGGAAGGAGGCCAGCATCTCCCGCCTCGCGGCTCCTGTCAGCCCCACTCTGATCTCTACCCTGAGCTCAGCCTTACCCAGCCACGCTGCTTAAGTTTCCAACAAATTTAAAAATCCCACAAGATTCCCAAATTTGGGGGAGGGAGCAGGGTGAGGAACGGCGTTTTGTCACATCCAAGAGGACAACGACTCCTGGGGCGCCGCGGGGCCCCACACCGGGGTGGCTGCAGTCAGTGTGGCCGCGGGCCCGCGTGGGCATCGAGGAAACCAGACACACTCCCCCGTCTCACAGACTCAAGTCTTTTGCAACATCCATGCTCCCGTGAAGCGGAGACTGAAGGAGGCCACCTTGGAGAGGACCGTCGGGGCCGCACAGATAGCACGCGGTCAGACCCCGCGCGCCCTCCCAGCAGGCCCGGGCCCGCCACGCTTACCTCTGAGGGGGAATGTAGGGTGCGCACACAGGTGGCAGGGCCGCACAGGGCTCCCGGAGCGTCTTCTTGGCCTTCTTCGCTTTCTTCCTGACCTTGGACGTGGACCTGACTGTTTTGGCTGAGCTCTCCTTCCGGCAGACGCCATTTTTCACCTCGACGTCCCCGTAAATGTTCAGGGGCCTCCGGGTACAGCCCGGGGGCGTGTGGACGTCACAGTACGCAGTCTTCCTGACGGAGAAGGTGGCAGCACCGCCAGCCAGCTCCTTCACGGGCTCCATCTTCATGTAGAGGCCGGCCCGCTGGGCGCATGTCACGTGGAAGGCGGTGTAGCAGTTGGCCTTGTGGCACTGGATGCAGGCGCCCACGCCCTTCTGCTTGCAGAGGTAGCACGTCAGCTTCCAGCGGGCGGGGGGGATGTTCCGCACGCCGTCGATGGGCTCGATGAACACCGTGTTGGCGAAGCCAACCTCGGGGATCCACAGGGCACACACCACGTGGCCCCAGCGGTCATCGTCCGTCTTCTTGAAGGCTCCGCCCTTGTTGGGGCACAGCACGCAGTCAGCCGGCCGGGCCCGGCACTGCAGGCAGTGGCGGCAGAGCCACTGGCCCTCGGGGATGTAGGGCACGCCGTAGCACTCCTGGTGCACCGCCAGGTTGCACAGGTCGCAGAAGAGGATGGCGTTGCTGTTCTGGCACTCGCCGTCCATGCACACGCAGCACACGGCATCCTCGTCAATCAGGCACTGCTGCTCTCCTTGCTTCTGCTTCTCGCAGTGCGACGCCTTCTCGAAGCGGTCCATCAGGAACTCGAACGCGCTCTGCGACACGGCGGCCACGCAGTCGCCCCTGCGCTTCTCGTTGACGATCTCTAGCCAGGCGTAGTCCTCCTCGTCCATGTCGTACTCCACCTCGTTGTCCAGCTCCTCGGCCGACTTCTCCACGAACCTGTAGTACACGGGGGGCCGCCGGGGTGCCGCCGGGGGGCTGTACTCCACCACACGCACCTTGGGCTCGGGGAGCGTGCTGGCCGAGGCGGGGGCGCCATGGGCGCTGGGCGGGGCTTCATTTTTTTTCTTGACCCTGTTGTTCTTGTGCCGCTTAGTTCTTAAGCACACAGGCGGCCTCTCGCTGTTTTCTTTGTTGCTGTTGCACTCGCTCATCTCCTGAGCAGTGAGGTCATCTTCTAATATGATCTCCAGAGGGTCGAAAATACTGATCCTGTGCAGGCGGCCCTCGATCTCGATCTCCACCATCCTCTGCGCTTGCGCGTAGGTCAGCGTCTCTCGCGTGGGGGAGTGCTTAGTGCTGCCGGGGGAGGAAGGGTGCCTCGCTGCAGCGCGATGACCTCGGCCTTTCCTCCTCATTTGGTACTGACTCCCTGAAACGGACGCAGAGGACATGTTAACTCCACACAGAGGACACGAGAGCCAAAAGCCACCAGGTACGCTCGGGCAGACCCAACCAACTCGCACTAAATCGAAACAAAACTCCCGGCAAACCTATCTCTCAGGTTTCCAAAATCACTCGTCCCCGGACTCACAGTGGTATCTCAACAACCTTCAACAGCCTGTTGCCACCAGGCTGCCCCTCCCCAGGGACTCCCGGGACCAGAGGAGAGGGCAGGCAGTGCAGAGGGGCTCCCAGAGGCACACGCGATGACAGGTCCTTCCAGGATGCTGACGCCCACCGCTCGCCGGGCACCTTCTTGGATCCACAGGTCACCAAGCCGACTGCCACATCCCTCACAAGCAGGAGTCAGGGCCCTGAGCCCAGGGCAGCACACACGGGGCCGGACCCCGGCAGGCTCTGGCCGCTGGCTCCCCTCCTACTGCCGCCCAGGAGAGAGCCCTGAGCCCCAGAGTGGCTGGCCCGTCACCACCCCCAGGGAGCCTGGAAGCCTCAGCAGCCTGACCACAGCCCCGTTCATCCTCTCGACGAACGCGTCCTCCACAACCGTGTTGAGGCACAGGGCCACCAACCACACCAGGGCTCAAGAGAGAAGCCCCATACTGGCCTGGAGGCAGGCTGCACCCCTGGGAGGCCTCCACCCAGCCTCTACTGGGCCTCAGGAATGGCCACCACGAAACCCCCCACAGGCCAGCCACCTGCTGTGCCCCTCGGAGCACTTCTCAGCTGCTGGCTTGACCACGGTGCCAGGCCTGCCCCTGCCACAGCAAGGGCCACCCCAAGACCCCCGCGCCGCCCGCAGAGGCACCCCCCAGCCCCCCCGTTCTCGGGTGCCAGCAGAGGCTCAGGTGCCCGAAATCTGGGCCCCTGAGACTTAGGAGGATTTGCTCTTTTCAGATATCTGCCGTCTGTCACCGACCGTGTCTACCTCCAGTCTCACTCGTGTCATGACTCCGGACTCTGGACCATGGCCCGCCAAGCCGGGGGGCACCTTAGGAACTGATGACGAGGACCCCTCCTCCCTCCAAACGACCACATTTTACTGACAGGAAGCAGAATGATATTTAAGAGACTGGCTGACAACATCCCAAGGTGGAGCCCAAGGCCCACCGCCGGATGTGACCCCGGAGGAGCCGGCACAGGGCAGCGCCACCACACAGCGACCCACCTGGTCTCCAGGAAAAGCCCTCCCAGGGCAGGCTTCGCTTTCTCAAACCTGAGCGGAAATCCCAGCAGACCCTAAACGCCCTTTTTAAGAGAGATCCTTCAGATTGTGATTCTCTCTTTTGTCAAATAGAAATCCACGTTTTACGGAAATGTGACAAGAATCCCCTACAAGGAGGAGCACGGAAAACAGCAGGGGCAGCCAACCCGTAGCTCCCCTGCATCCCAGGGGTCTCCAGGGGCCCACGCAGCCCTGGACTCCTGTCGTGCGGTCAGCCAAGCCGCTGCCCAGCTAGCCCTGGCCCCGCCATCCCTTCTGAGGGAGAGGGGCACGGCCCCCCCACTGTCAGCACCGCAGCCTGCACGGAGGGGACGCCGGTGCGCCAGGGCACAGCGCACAGCTTCAAGGGTCCTTACTGGGGTGGGGCAGAAGCGACAGTTGGTTACTCAGCAGATGCAAAGCAAACGTGTAATTTTCTCCTCGAAAGCAGAGAGCCAACAGCACTAACCAAAATCGGCCCTTCAAAACCCACACTCTCCCAAAGGGCACTGAAGCTCTGGACACTTAGTACCCCAGGAACAGCACTTAACGGTCGAAAGCTAGACGGTGACAGGGAAGGAAGGCGCGGATCACTCTGCAGACCACCCCACCCGGCCATCACTTCCCGATCTCTGGCCCTCGGGCTCCACCCACACTTGGCCCTTCCGCGCGGGGACAAGCGTACCCACGAGGAGGCGATCAGCAGCCTCTCCAGACCCTACTGATAAATGCACCTTGAAAAGCCATGTGGCCCCAAGAGAGGCAGTCGGCACCCAGGGCTGGCTCACCTTCTCAATCAGTCCTTTTCCCGCCTGGCTTTGGACAAACCACTTACACCCTGTGCAGGGACGGGACGGCAGGCAGCTCCCGGCCCGCAGGTGAGTGCACGCAGCGCCCTCCACCCACGACCCTTCCCGGGCGGTGGGCGCCTTCTCCACGGGGGCGCGGCCTTTCGTCAAAACTCCACTGCGCACCCGCAGCGCGCGCGTCCTCCGTAAATTACACCTCAATCAAGTTACTTCTTCCAAAGGGCCCCGGAGGCCGCTGGGTCCACCACCGGCTCTCAGCGCGGGACGGGGGGCGGCGGCCCGGGTCCGCGCGCCCCTCGAGTCTCTCAAACGCGGCCCTGGAACAGGGAGTTTCCCGTCCGGGCTCAACGTGCCCAGCGCGTCCGTTACATAACGCGACCCTCGGGCAAACGCTCGGCCGGTGGACCCGAGACCCCGGCCCGCTCCCGTCTCGCCGGGCGGAAGGCGCGGCGGGCGGGACGGGCCCCAGCGCCCAGACAGCCCGGCCTCCCTCCCCGTCCGGCTTCCCGCCCGCCAGCCTAGCCTCCCTCCCTATCGGCCTCCCCGGCCGCCCAGCCTCCCGGTCCGGCCTCCCTCCCCGGCCTTCCAGCCTCCCGGCCCGGCCTCCAGGCCTCCCCACCGGCCGGCCTCCCTCCTTCCCGGCCGCCCAGCCTCCCAACCCGACCCGGCCGCCCGGCCCGGCCTTCCAGCCTCCCGGCTCGGCCTCCCCGCCTCGACAGCCCGGCCTCCCCCCTTTACGGTCCTCCAGCCTCCCCGCCGCCTCCCTGACACCGCGGCCTCCCTCGGCCCCGCCGCCCGCCGCCCGCGGACAATGCGCCGCCACAGCGGCCGCCAAACATGGCGGCGGCACCAGCACCGAGAGGCCGGCGGCGGCGGCCCGCGGGAGAGGCGGGCGAGACGGCGGCCCCGGCCCCGGCCTGTCCGGCGCACTCACCTTTGGGGCCGCGGCCGCGGGAGCCGGGCGGCGGGCGCGGGGGCCGGCGCGGCCGAGGCGGCGCTAATGGCGCCCGCGGCTCCTCCGCCAACGGCCGCGCAGGCCCGGCCCGCCGCCGCTCTGGGCGCGGGCTCCTGGCGGCGGCGGCCCGGCCCGGCTCGGCTCGGCGGCCGCAGGCTCTCGGGCGGCGGCTCGCGCGGGCGGCGGGGCCGGACGGAGGCCCGGCGCGGGGGCCCGGCCGGCGGGCGTCGGCGACGGCGACGGCGACAGGGCGCTGGCGCGGGGCTGCTCGGACAACCGGGCCGGCTCGCTTGCTCCCCAGCGAAGCAAACAATGCGGCGAGCGCTCCGCCCGGCGCGCTGCGTGCGAAACGCGCCCCGCCCGCCGCCGCCATGACGCGCGGCCGCCGCCGTTGGGGGGGGTGAGGGGACGGGAGCGGAGGGGAGGAGAGCGGAGCGGAGGAGACGGGAGGGGAGGGGAGGGGAGCGGAGGGGAGGGGAGCGGAGGGGAGGGGAGGGGAGGGGAGGGGAGGGGAGGGGAGGGGAGGGGGGAGGGCCTGGGGGAAGGGGCTGCCGGGCATAGGGGCCACCGGCCGGGCGATGGGGCGTCGGATCCCGGGGCTGGGGCATCATCGGAGGGGGTGCCGGGCGGGCGATGGGGTCGCCGGCACCGGGGCTGGGGGGTCATCTAAGGGGGCGCCGGACACCGGGGCTTGGAGGCCTGAGGGGGCGCGGCGTTCAAAGGAGAGGGCAGCCGGCGCTGGGCAGAGGCGCTGGGGCGCGCCTGAGGGGGCACGGGATTTGAGGGAGGGGTGCCGGACATGGTGTCTGGAGGCATCTGAGGGGGTGCCGGGCGGGGGAGGGGCCTGAGGGGAGGCCTGGGGGGAGGGGATGAAGAGGTGGGGGCCAGAGCGGGAGAAGGGGGCACTGCACGGGGCAGGCCCGGCTGAGTGTTCGGGGGACCTGGGGGAGTGCCGGGCGTGGGGCAAAGGGAGCCCAGACCACAGCGTGGTGGAGACCCGAGTGGGCACCTCGTGGGGTCGGGCTGGGCGAGGCAGGGGGTTGGGGGGAGCCTGAGGGGCCCGTGCTGGGCAGGATCAGGCGCTGGTGGAGAGGAAGCAGGTGCTGGTAGGGGTGGGGGAAGCAGCGGGGCGCACTGGGGAATGGGGGCTGCAGGGCGGCCCAGCCGGCCCTCCTCCTTCAGGAGTTACAGGCCTAAGATGGGGCCAATAGGTCCGGACCACCCTCTCGGGCTCCAGGTAGAAGAGAAAGGGCCCCTGTGCAGCAGTAGTTCAGAGACCTGAGTCTTGGTCGCTGCCACTGGCTGCTTCCAGCGTGGCCTTTGCTTCAACGCCAAAATTCAGAGGTTTCCTGACAGTTATCCCGAGATTAATCCCGAAGTGCTTTGGGAGGAGGGAGAAGCCTAGATGTTTCCTTGGTTTCCGTGAGGATTTGAGGTTAGTGCAGTGGCCGCCGTGAAGGAGCCCAGCCCTGGGGAAAAGGAGCAGCAGGTGCCCGCCTCCCTGCCCCTCAGTAGGAGAAGGAACATGCCCCCCAGGCAGAGGCTGGGTCCTTCTGAGCTGGTGAGACCTTACCCCGCGTGGGTAGGCAGGGCGGGCTCCGCTGCTTAGGCTCTTCCAGCAAACACCCTCTAGAGAGCAGGCTGGCCATGTCCACCCAAGTGTCCTAGCTGGGGGCCCTTTGCTGACCAGAACTCGTGCCCCATTGCATCCAGTGTACAAGTAGGAAAGTGAAGGCTTGGAGAGTCACCCAGCCAAGGTCACCCAGTGATCGAGGTCCTGAGCAAGGTCCCACCTCCAGACACATCCTTGGGCCAAGGTGAGGCAGGCCCAGCAGTGGGCCCCAACCACGTCTGCACCAGATGCACGAGCCACAAGTATGTCCTCCGCTCTTCCAGATGTCTGCTATCTGAGTCAGTGGAGAGCAAGCACACGGGACCTGCACCCTTCTCCACCCCAGGCAAGGCAGATGCAAACCAGGAAGCTGGAGGCCGTCTTGTGAAAGAAGAGAGACAGGAAACAGGAGAGAGGCAGAGAGGATGGCTTCTCCACCAACCGAAGTGACGCCCAGGAGGAGTGAAGGCATGTCATAGTGGCCTTCTGGAATTCCAAGGATGAAGAGACTAGCTTAAAAACCGTCAGAGAGGGACTTCTCTGGTGGTCCAGTGGGTAAGACTCTGCACTGCCATGCAGGGGGCCAGGTTTTAATCCCACATGCATGCTGCAACTGGGGAAAAAAAAAAAAAAAAAAGATCCTATGTGCTGCAACTAAGACCTGGTGCAGTCAAATAAATGAATAATTTTTTTAATTAAAAAAAATTAAATTGGAAAGAAGAATAAAGTTTTTTTTAAAAAAAAAAACCCTTCAGAGAGGAAGGATCTTCTTTAATCAGACTGAACCTGATTGTCAGTTGGCAAAGGGGTGAAACTGTCAAAATCCTAAGAGAATTTTTTTTTTTTTTTTTTTGGCTGTGTTGGGTCTTCATTGCTGCGCTGGCTTTCTCTAGTTGTGGTGAGCGAGGGCTACTCTTCGTTGCGGTGCACGGGCTTCTAATTGCAGTGACTTCTCTTGTTGCAGAGCACAGGCTCTAGGCACACTGGCTTCAGTAGTTGTGAGCTGTGACACGTGGACTCAGTAGTTGTGGCTTGCGGGCTCTAGAGTGCAGGCTCAGTAGTTGTGGCTTAGGGGCTTAGTTGCTCCGCAGCATGTGGGATCTTCCCAGACCAGGGCTCGAACCTGTGTCCCCTGCATTGGCAGGTGGATTCTTAACCACCGCGCCACCAGGGAAGCCCATCCTAAAAGAACTGAACCTACAATTCCATACACAGTGAAACTAGCATTCAAGTGAGAAGCAAAATAAAGGTGTCTTCACAACCTGAAAACATCCACACACTAAGTCTAAAAAAGGACTGAAAGACATGCCCAAGCAAAATGAGAAGTGAACCCAAGAGAAAGACCTGGACGCCAACAAAGAAACTAGCTTAGACTGCTCAAAGAACGTCAAATAACAACTTGAGAGAAAATCCCGCATGAGATCAACATGGCATATGGCAAGGGAAGGGAGGAGCAGGAGGAAAAGCACATGGAAGTTCTTGTATAGCTAGAGGATTTTAGAATCAGAATCAATAGGAAAAAAGTCTGTAATACCCAAGTTTCCATGAGAAAAATGGAAACAATTTACAGATTTCAAAACAGCTGGGAGAAAACTGAAATGAAGAAAAATTGACAGTGCCAACAAAAAGCAGAAAAGAGAGAAAGATAAACACGTGATAAATGAAGAATACAGCATGAGGCAACAGGAGTAAATTCATCAGAGACATGATGGAATTAAAAATTCATCTATTAAAAGACAGAAACTCTCTAATTAGCATGTAAATACTGTTAAATACTGTTTACGAGAAACACACCTAAAAATATGGATGAAAAGTATGTGTCATACAACTTATGTTCCTCAGAAGACCATCAAGAGAATGAAGAACCAAAAGCTAGAAAGTATTTGCAACACATACACCTTGCAAATGATTAGTATCCAGAATATATAAAGAACCCTTCCAAATCCATTAGAAAAAGACAAAGACACCAAAAGAATGATGGACAAATCCTGTCATCAGTCTCCTTGCAGAGAAGAACATGGAAAGGGCCAATAACCTCACTAGCAGTTTTGGAAATGCAAACTAAAACCACACTGAATGAGCACAACCGTTAAAGTTGGATGCATACCCTGCTGGCCAGAGCATCAGGTGGTACAATTATCTTGTAAACAATATGGCATTCTCCAAAGAAATCAGGTGTGTGCATCAGTTAGCTGTTGCTGCATAACAAACCACCCCCCAAACTTTGTAGCTCAAAACCACAACAATCGCTTCTTTCACTCATGGATCTGCTATTTGGGGAAGATTCAGCAGCACAGCTGGTCTACTCCACGCTGCAACCGCTGGGGCATCTCCACTGGGGGCTGGACAGGCCACATCCAAGATAGTGCACCCATGTGGCTGGCAAGCTGCTTCAGGCTGTGGGCTAAGGGCCTGGGGGACGTCCTCGAGGGAGGGTGGCCAGGTTCCAAGAGCAAGAGTCCCAAGAGAACCAGGTGGGCCCAGTACCACTTTTCATATCATTGCCTCCGACATCATGTAGCATCACTTGTGCACAAACCTGTCCAGACTCAGGAGATAGGGGGACAACGACTCCTAGTTCCTGTGGAAAGAAGCGTCAGAGTCACATTTTAAGAGGAGCATGTGGCAGGGAGAAGTGGCTGTGGCTGTTTGGGAAAATGCAAGCTGCCTCGATGGGCACACCTGTTCCCAGCTCTAGGGTTAAGCCAACATACATTCCTAGGTACATCCTCTGCCTAGCTGCATGCCAGAGAAACCTGCACTGACCCATCAGGAGACCTGTCAACATTCAAAGCAGCGCTGTTTTTAATAGCAAAAATACTGGGGGGGGGGGAACCCTTAAATGTACGTGGACAATAAAATGAATAAAGTGAGATACGTCTACACAATGGACTAGCATATGCAGTGACTGAAATGAATGAATTGCACCACGTGGATCCACGTGGCTGAATCTCAGCACATGATGCTGAACAGGAGAAATATAATGTCATAATGATGACACAAAGTGTGATTCCATTTGCACTCAGCAGAGAGAGCTCGGAGTGTGTAAGTATGTGCACACGCAAACACACACCTGTATCTTTTCCGATATCTATAAACAAGTCTTGAGCTCATACTGACAGCTTCAGTTCTAACAAGACAGATCTCATTCTGTCCTTCCCCCTTTCTATGTTTAGAACTCAACAGTGAGAAGCCTCTATGCTTTCACCTGGTAGCTCCAGCCCCATTGTCTGTCGGGCTATACCAGCCAGACAGTTGGCCCCAGGCACATCAACCACCGCCGCCCCCCCAGTTAGATGCATCAGCCCAAAGCTCAGCTCTGGAGACGTCCCTGCTTCCTGTGGCTGCGTAGCCCTCCCATCCCCACCCCATTATATCTGCAGCGGAAAGCTTGGGCCCAACAAAGGCAAGGAGACAGGTATGGGTGCTTTTTTGTAAGTTTCTATTTTCTGGCAGAAGTAAGATAAAAATCCTTCTTCTTTCTTGTCTCTAACCTCACATTTAGTAGACTGTGCTTTTGCAAACAAATGCAACATTTTTTAAATGGTGTTTTCTTATTTCAGAATTCAGGAAAAATCGTTTTTACTGACTATTCAATTTTAATAGAAATCTAGTTATTTGCATAGGTTCCATAAAAATCAGTCCTCTTTCTTACCAGTATATAATGAGACACAATGATTGTGCTGCTGCAGCCCTAAGCGGGTGTCATATTTGAGAGCACGTCTCCTGTGATTCCGGATGACACACCCACCTTCGGAACAAGGATTGTAACCTCTGCGTTGACCCAGTGCCCGCAGACCCACACCAGTGCCCGAACGACGGTGTACCAGGTCTCAGCTTCACAGACAGTCAGACAGGAACTGTGGCAGACACGCAGGTCCTCGTGAAAAGAGCAGCTCACCTACACGCACAGGTGCTGCAGGCAAGAGCGACGTGAACCTCAGGCATGCCAGAGGCTCCGCCGTACATTCCTCACGATGACGTCTCCAGACACAAGTGGAGTTTGCGGCTTTGGTCCCTGGGAAACCCCACGTGGCTTAGTTGTAACCAGCCCAACAAGGAGGCTCAGACACGCTAATTGCCACTTCTTTCAGCACCTGTGTAGATGAATCAGGTCCAAACACAATAAGACCAGCTTTCTGTGAAGAACCACCTCCGTCCCAAGGCGGGGGACTAATAAAAATTTTCCAAAACATGCATGGGTGACAGGATGGCGGTGGGTCCTTTCGGTGGGAGGCTGAGTGTGGTCCAGCAGACCCACCAAGGGTACTTTTTGATTCTCTACGGTGTGCATCTGTTTTACTGCCTACTTACTATTGATTATGATTTCTAATAACACGGTAAGCGTAGGTTTTAACTTGTAGAAAATGGATGGCTAGGTTATGTGATTCTTGTCTGGTAGCAATGCAAAGGAACTTTGCCCAGTGGTAAGTGACAAAAATTATCTCTGTAGAAAAGATTAGTTGGAAGAGGCTGCAGTTTTACGGCCTGTAGAACATTAACCAGTTTTTCATCTAAATTAGTGAACTCACTCAAGCAAGCTTGTCTTCAGCCACTACAAATCCTTTCCTCTCTCCAATGTTTTCAACCAGCCTCACCGTTATGCTGGTTTCCTTGTTAATGATTTAAATAAATCTTGGACACATCCTCACTTTAGAGCTGTAGAGTCATATTTTTAACTTTGGAAAATCATGCTTTGGCAGCTCCTGCATCTCGCTGCCTCCTCAGCATCTCTGCTGTGATGGCTGACGGACATCCCAAACTTCACAGGCCTGATGCCCAGCTCTTGGCCTCCGTCCCTAAACTGCCCCCCTGTTGTCTTCCCCATCTGTTGTGGGTTGAATTGTGTCCCCCCCCAAAAGACAGGTTGGCATCTTAATCCCTGGTGCCTGAGAACGTGACCTTCCTTGGAAACAGGGTCCCTGCGGGCGATCAGGTTAAGAGGAGCTCACCGGGGTGGGCCCTAACCCAATGGCTGGTGTGCCTATAAGCAGAGGGAACTTCGGACACAGGCTCCAGGGAGAGGGCCACGTGACAAAGAGAGGCAGAGGCTGGAGGGACGCAGCTGCCAGCCCAGGAACGCCAAGAGTGACAGCCACCAGAGCCACAAGGGGCAGGAAGGATGCTCCCCGACAGGCTTCAGCGGGGAGGCAGCCCTGCCGACACCTTGATCTCAGACATCCAGCCCCCAGGACCGGAGACGCGAACGCGCCTCTGGGGTGGAAGCCGCACGGTCTGCGGCGCTTTGTCCCGGCTCCCAGGGTACCAATCCACCTTCTCAGCTAATGGCGACGCCATGCCTCCTGAGTGAGAGGCAGTCCTACTCCCCACATCTGATCCATCAGCAAATCCTGTTAGCTCCCCCTTCAAAACATGGCCAGAACCAGCCCTCTGTCACCACCTCCCGTTACTACCCCAAGGCCAATCACTGTCACCCCTCACCTAGATTATCTAGGTGTCCGGACTGGTCTGTCTGCTTCCCCCTGGCACCTCTGTAGCTTTTCTCTGCACAGCAACCCACATGATACTATCACTCCTGTGCTTGGAATCTCCCAGTGCCGCCCCATCTCTCTCAGAATAAAAGCCAAAGTCCTCAACTCAATAACCAAAAAATAACCAAATTAAAGAATGGGCAAAGGACTTGAATCAACACTTCTCCAAAGAAGACATACAGACGGCCAAGAAGCACGGGAAAAGATGCCCGACAGCATTAGCCATCGTGGAAATGCAAATCAAAACCACAGTGAGATATCACCTCACACCCTCTAGGACGCCTAGAATCAAAAAGTCAGGGGAATTCCCTGGCGGTTCAGTGGTTAGGACTCCAAGCTTCCAATGCTGGGGTGTGGGTTCGATCCCTGGTCAGGGAACTAGGATCTTGCAAGGCAAGTGGTGCAGCCAAAAAAACACCAAAAAAAAGTCAGATAATAACAAGTATTGGTGAGGATGTAGAGAAACTGGAACTTTCTTGCATTGCTGGTGAGAATGAAAAATGGTATAGCTGCTTCAGGAAACAGCTGAACAGTACCTCAAAATGCAAACCATGTGACCCAGCAATTCCACTCCTAGATATGTGCCCAAGAGAAAGGAAAACACATGTCCACACAGAACTTGTACATGAACATTCATAGCAGTATTGCTCATAATAGCCAAGAGGTGAAAACAAACCAAATGTCCATCGACTGATCAAGGATAAATAAAATGTGGTCTATTCATAAATGGAATATTATTTGGCAATAAAAAGGAATGAAGTACTGAAATGTGCTACAACAGGAATGAATCTTGAAAAACGTCCTGCAAAGTGAAGGAGACAAAGGTCACATATCATATGATGCCATTTATATGAAATGTCCATAATAGGAAAACCCATAGAGACAGAAAGCAGATTAGTGGTTGCCAGGGCCTGGGGCACTGAGAGAGAATGGGGAGTGACTGCAAATGGGTGTGGGGTTTCTTGGGGGATGATGAAAATGTTCTAAAATTGACTGTGGTAAGAGTTGCACAACGCTGTGCATATACTAAAAACTAGAGAATTTTACTTTTTTTTTTTTTTTTTTGGTCACACCACATGGCTTGTGGCATCTTAGTTCCTTGACCAGGGATTGAACCCGGGTCACAGCAGGGGAGGCGCTGAGTCCTAGAAACTGGACCACCGGGGTCCCTTGAACTGTACATTTTAAATGAGTGTACTGTAGGGTATGTGAATTATATCTCATTAAATCTGTTTTTAAAATACATTGAATAAATAATTACATAAATTAAAAAATTAAAAATAACACCAGGGAGTAGATAATGTAGACTCATCTCTTCCTGCTCCTCCAACTAAATATAACTTTAAAAACTGGGAAATAATACAAGAGACAAATTACAGACCTCTGGTAGGAAAAGAAAGGTAGGCTGGCTGAAGACCTCGGATTGAGGAAGAACAGTGCAGCCTGGGGTCTCCCATCCCCCCGCCACCAGTAGTACCAGGCTGCCCAGGTCCAGCAGCTCCTGGCCGAGCAGGTGGCAGAAAGCAGCCCACGCCCAGTGTGTTCCCACCCTCCCACCCAGCCGCTAGGGGAAGTCCGTCTATCCCCCCACGGGGAAGTCAACGGAGATTGAGCAGGAACCCTGGAGGTACCAGGTCTCAGAAGCATCCTCCATCCCACAGGTGCAACCTCTCCCACTCCCCACCCACTGGCTCTAGGCAGCCTGGAGAATCTCCCCTGTTCCCACAGGCAGCACCAGCCGAATTAAGTGGAAGCTCCAGTGGCACAGACGCACAGAACATACCAGAATAGAAATGCGAGGGCTCTGAAAACTGAATTATCATTGGAACCACAACCCCCAGAAGTAGGCCAGGATGTGCTGCACCTGAACAGGAGAAGGATGACTGCCTGCTAGAATAGAAGGTTTCCACAGGACCCAGAGGTTCCCAACATAACTTCCAAACTTGTCAAACCAAGAATTTAAATGAGGGAAAAACAATCAACAGATGCCAACAGCGAGATGAATCAGATACTGGAATTATCCAACAGAGATTGTAAAGCAGCCACCACAAAAATGTCTCAACAACCAGTTACAAATTATCTTGAAACAAGCAGAAAAATAGAAAATCTTAGTGCATAGAAACAAGTTATCTAAAAACCAAATGGAAATTATAGAACTGAAAAATACACCAACATTTAAAACTCAATGAATGGGGGCTCAATAACACAATGAATATGACAGAAGAAAGAGTCCATGAACCAGAGGACAGAAGAGTAGAAATCACCCAGTCTGAACAACCAAAAGAAAGTAGACTGAAGGAAACAAAGAAACAAACAAACAAAGCTTCAGGGACCTCTGGGAGTATTAAAAAAAAATAAAATAAATCTAACATTTGTGGAATCGGATCCCAGAAGGAGAGGAGTAAAGAGCAGCAGGCTGAAAAAAATATCTGAAGAACTTATGGCAGAAACTTCCCAAATTTATAGGATTACCAACAAGGACCTACTGTAGAGCACAGGGAACTGTACTCAATATTCTGTAATAACCTATAAGGGAAAAGAATGTGAAAAATATATGTATGTATGTATAACTGAATCACTTTGCTAACACAACATTGAAAATCAACTATACTTCAATTTTAAAAATAAGAAACTTTCCAAATTTAGCAAAAGACACAAACCTACACATTCAAGAAATTGACTGAACCCCAAATTAGATAAATCCAAAGAAATCTATGCCACACACATGATTAAACTTCTAAAAACTAGTGACCAAATAAAAAACTCTTGAAAGCAGACAGAGAGAAATAACACATTGCCTATAAGGGAAAAACAATTGGAATAACATTAGATTTTTTTATCAGAAACCTCAGAGGCCAGAAGGAAGTGGCACATTTTTCAAATGCTGAAAGGAAAGGACTGTCAACCATGAATTGTATATCTAGTGAAAATATGCTTCAAGTATGAAAGGGAGGGAATTCCCTGGCGGTCAAGTGGTTAGGGCTCTGTGCTTTCACTGCTGAGGGCACAGGTTCAATCCCTGGTCGGGGAATTGGGATCCCACAAGCCACACGGAATGGCCAAAAAAAAAAAAAAAAATGAAGGGGAAATAAAAACATCCACAGACAAAGAAAACTAAAAGAATTTGTCACTAGCAGAACTACCCTTAAAGAATGGCTAAAGGAAGTTCTTCAAACAGAAAAGAAATAACAGAAGGCTTAGAGCTTCAGAAAGGAAAGAAAAACAATGGAATGGGTAAGATAGAGGTAAATATAATAATTACCCTTCTCATCACCAGTTTCTTATGTCATGTTGGGTGATTGAAGCAAAACTGGTAACACTGTCTGATGTGGTGTTAAATGTATGTGTAAGAAATATTTTAGACAGTTATATTTTTTAAATGGGGATGGTAAAGGGAGTTAAATGGAAGTAAGGTTTCTACACGTCACTCAAAGTGCTAAAATTATATCAATAGACCGTGATAACTTAGGAATGTGTAGTGTAATACCCAGAGAGTCATTGGGAAAACTATACAAAATATTATACTCAAAAACACTATGAAAAATCAAAATGGAATTCTAAACAATGTTCAGTATCCCACAAGAAGACAAGAAAAGAGAAAAAAAGGAATGATTAAGAGAGGAAACAAACAGAAAACAAATAAAATGGCAGACTTGAGCCCTAATATACCAAAATTGTAAATGTAAACGCTCTAAATACACTGAACAAAACACACAGATTGTTAGAATGAATTAATAAAAAAACACAACACAACTATATGCCATCAACAGATGGCAAACATAATGACATACGTAGAGTAAAAATAAAAGAATGAAAAAATATTTATAATTCAAATATTAGCCAAAAATGTAGGAGTGGCCATAGTATATTATTTTTTATGTATTATTATATACATTATGTATTATTTATTATATATTAAAATCATATAAAGTAGATTACAAAGCAAAGAAAATTACTAGGAACAAAGAGGAACATTACATAATGATAAAAGGATCAATCCAGTTGGAAGACATAATGATCTTAATTATTTGTGCACCAAACAACAGAGTTAAAAATATATAAAGCAAAAAATGATAGAGCTGCGGGCTTCCCTGGTGGTGCAGTGGTTGAGAGTCCACCTGACAATGCAGGGGACGCGGGTTCGTGCCCTGGTCCGGGAAGATCCCACGTGCCGTGGAGCGGCTGGGCCCGTGAGCCATGGCCGCTGAGCCTGCACGTCCGGAGCCTGTGCTCCACAACGGGAGAGGCCACAACAGTGAGAGGCCCGTGTACCGCAAAAAAAAAAAAAAAAAAAAAAAAAAAGAGCTGAAAGAAGAAATAGACAAATCTAAAATTATAGTTAGGGACTTACACATCCCACTCTCAGCAACTGATAGAACTTCTAGACAGAAAGTCAACAAAGATATAGAGGAACACAACACCATCATCAAGCAACAGGATCTAAATGACATTTATAGAACATTCCACCAAACAACAGCAGAATGAACATCCTTTTCAAGCACACATGGAACACTAACCAAGACAGACCATATCTTGGGTCATAGAACAAACTTCAGCAAATTTAAAAGGATTGAAATCATATAGAGCATGTTCTCTGATCATAACAGAATCAAACTAGAAGTCAATAGCAGAATACCACAGGAAAATATCCAAATACTTAGAAACAAAACTAAATAAACTTCTAAATAATCCATGGGTCAAAGAGCAGTGTTCAAGGAGATTTTTAAAATATTGAACTGAATAAAACAGAAATACACTATATAAAAATTTCTGGGACACAACTAAAACAGTGCTGAGAGGGAAATCTGTAGCACTAAATACATATTTGAGGAATGAGGGAAAGTCTCAAATCAATTATCTAGTTCCCACCTAAGAACCTACACTTGCACAAACCAAAAAGAGCAAAATAAGCATAAAGCAAGCAGAAGGAAGAAAATAAATAAGAGTAGAAATCAGGACTTCCCTGATGGTGCAGTGGATAGGACTCCACGCTCGCAATGCAGGGGCCTGGGTTTGATCCCTGGTCTGGGAACTAGATACCACATGCATGCCGCAACTAAGAGTTCACATGCCACAACTAAGGAGCCCACATGCTGCAACCGAGACCTGGCGCAACCAAATTAATTAATTAATTTTAAAAAGTAGAAATCAATGGAATTGAAAACAGAAAAACGAGAGAAAAATATTGTTTTAAAAAAGATGGTTCTTTGAAAATATCAATAAAATTGTCAAATCTCAATCAAGACTGACAAAGAAGTAAAAAGAAAAAGGGAAGACAAATTACCAATATCAAGAATGAAATAGGGGGTTTCCCTGGTGGCGCAGTGGTTGAGAATCCGCCTGCCGACGCAGGGGACACGGGTTCGTGCCCCAGTTCGGGAGGATCCCACATGCCGCGGAGCGGCTAGGACCGTGAGCCATGGCTGCTGAGCCTGCACGTCCGGAGCCCGCGCTCCGCAACTGGAGAGGCCACAACAGTGAGAGGCCCGCATACCAAAAAAAAAAAAAATTTGTTTAAGAATGAAATAGGAAGGACTTCCCTGGTGGTCCAGTGTTTAACATTAAATGCTCCCAACACAGGGGGCACAGGTTTGATCCCTGGTTGGGGAACTAAGATCCCGTATGCCACAAAGCGTGGCCAAAAAAGAAAAAGAAGAAGGAAGGAAACAGGAGATATCACTCCAGACCCTACAGATGTACAGTAACAAGAGAGGTATGATGGTTAATTTTATGGGTCAACTTGACTGGGCCACAGTGCCCAGATATTTGGTCAAACATTATTCTGGAGGTTACTGTGAGGGTGTTTTTGGATGAGAGTTAAATTCAAATCAGTAGATTATGAGTAAAGTGTACGGCCCCCATAATGTAGGTGGGCCTCATCCAATCAGTAGAAGACCTGAATAGAACAAAAGGCTGCCCCATGCAAGAGGGACTTCTTCAGGAGACTGACTGCCTTCTGATTTCATCTGCAACATCAGCTTTTCCTGGTTCTATGGTAAACTACCTTTGGACTTGAACTTTAACTCTTTCTTGAGTCTCCAGCCTCCCTCATCAGATCTTGGGCTCACCAAGCCTCTGCAATCTCATGAGCCAGTTGCTTAAAATAAATAAACATACACACACGCGCGCGCGCGCGCGCGCACACACACACACACACATCCTATTGGTTCTGTTACTCTGGAGAACCCTCATACAAAGAAGAAGAAAAAAAGAAAGACAAATTAACAATATTAGGAAGAAAATAGGGGATGTCACTATGAGCCCTACATACAGTAAAAAGATAATAAGCAAATACTATGAGCAACTCTACAGACATAAATTTGACAACTGAGATGAAATGAACGAATCTCTTAAAAAACACAAACTACCACTACTCACCCAAAATAAAAGATAATTTAAAGAGCCATATATCTATTAATGAAGTTGAATTCATAATTTAAAACTCAAAAAAGAAAAGAAATATCCAGGTCCAGATGGTTTCAGTGGAGACTCTTCCCAAATGTTTAAACAAGAATTAACACCAATTCTACACAATCTCTTCCAGAAAACAGAAAAAAAGGGAACACTTCCAAATTCATTTTATGAAGCTAGTATTATCCTGATACCAAAACCAAATAAAGACAGTATCAAAAATGAAAACTATAGACCAAAGTCCCTCATGAATATAGACACAAAAATCCTCAACAAAATACTAGTAAATATAATTCAGCAATGTGTAAAAAAAAACTATACACCATGACCAACTGGGGTGTATTCCAAGGCTGCGAGGATAGTTCAATATTCAAAAATAAATTAACGTGATCCATCATGTTAACAGTCTAAAGTAGAAAAATTACACAATATCAATCAAATATATTTGATTGATAAGAAAAGGCAATTCAATAAAATTCAACATCCATACATGATAAAAACTCTCACAAAAGTAGCAACAGAGGGAAATGATCCCAACTTGATGAATATCATCTATAAATAAACTATAGCTAACATATTTCATGGTGAAAGACTGAATGGTTTTCTCCTAAGATCAGGAAAAAGGTACATATGTTGCTCTCACTACTTTTAATCAATCACAATCATGCTAGAAGTATCATCCAGTGCAACATGACAAGGAAAAAAAATGCGTTTATCTCTGAAATGAAGAAATAAAACCACCTCTATTTTATTTGCAGATGACATGATTATCTACATAGAATATCCCAAGGAATCTACCAATAAAACTCCTAGAAATAAAAAGTGAGTTCAGGCAGGTCTCAGAAGACAATATAAATATTTTTAAAAAATCATTTGGGGGGGGCTTCCCTGGTGGCGCAGTGGTTGAGTATCCGCCTGCCGATGCAGGGGACGCGGGTTCGTGCCCCGGTCCGGGAAGATCCCACGTGCCATGGAGCGGCTGGGCCCGTGAGCCATGGCCACTGAGCCTGCGCGTCTGGAGCCTGTGCTCCGCGACGGGAGAGGCCACAGCAGTGAGAGGCCCACGTACTGCAAAAAAAAAAAAAAAAAAAAAATCATTTGGGGACTTATGTGGTGGCACAGTGGTTGGGAGTCTGTCTACCAATGCAGGGGACACAGGTTTGAGCCCTGATCCCAGAAGATCCCACATGCTTCAGAGCAACTAAGTCCATGCACCACAACTACTGAGCCTGCACTCTAAAACCCATGCCTCAAAACTGCTGAGCCCACGTGCCACAACTACTGAAGCCCACGTGCCCAGAGCCCGTGCTCTGCAACAAGAGAAGCCACCGCAATGAGAAGCCCACGCACCACAACTAAGAGTAGCCCCCGCTCGCCGCAACTAGAGCCACAGGCAGCAACGAAGACCCAACACAGCCCAAAATAAATAAATAAATAATTTTTTTCAAAACATCAATTGTATTTTTACATACTAGCAATGGACACAAGGACATTGGAATTAAAAATATAAGGCCATTTACAGTGTCTCAAAATAAAATTAAAATGCTGAAAATGATAAAATCCTGATTTAAAAAATCAGGGATCTAAATAAATGGAGAGACATACCACTTTCATGGTTAGAAGACTAGTGAAAATGTCAGTTGTCTCCCAACTGATGTACAAGTTAACTCAATTCCTATCAAAATCCCAGCAAGGTGTTTTGTAGATACAGACAAGATTGTCCTCATATGTATATGGACTGGCAAAGGAGCTATAATAGCCAAAACATTTTTGAAAAGAAGAAAAATGTGGGGGGACTCGGTGTACCCAATTTCAAGACATTATCACTATGGTAATCAAGATGGTGGTGTTGGCAGAGGGGTAGACACACAGAGCAACAGAACAAAATAGAAAACCGAGAAACAGACCCACATGAATGTGTCCAAATGATTGCTGACCAACGGGTAAAAGCATGTCAATGAAGGAAGGGAAGGATAGCCTTTTCAGCAAATTGTGCTGGAGCAATGAGACGTGGGAGGAAGGCAGGGAGGAAGGGGGCCGGGGGTGGGGAGGGGAGGAGGGGGAGGAAGAGGGGAAGGAAACCCAAGGGTTTCACAACTTATACAAAACTCAAAATGGATTATGAACTTTAATGTAAAGTCATAAAACTTTTAGGGAAAAATGTAGGAGAAAATCTTTGGGATCTCGGGCCAGCCAAAACGTTCTTAACTTGACACCAAAGGCAAAAGACCAAAAGGAAAATATTGATCAAGGAGATCTCACAGAAATTTAAAACTTGCTCTGTGAAAACCCTGTTAGGAGGAAAAGACAATCTGCAGACTGAGAAAAAAATATTTGCAAGCTGCCTATCTGACAAAGGACTAGGATATAGAATGTATAAAAACTCGGCAGTAAAAAAATAATACAACTTTAAAAATCAGCAAGAGATATGAAGAGACATTTCAGGGAAGAACATATACAGACGTCAATTAAGCACATGCAGGGAATTCCCTGGCAGTCCAGTGGTTAGGACGCCACGCTTCCACTGCATGGGGCACGGGTTCAGCCCCTGGTCGGGGAACTGAGGTCCCGCATGTCGCGTTAGCCTCTAAAACACGATGAGATATCACACCTATTACAATGACAAAGTAAAAAGTTATGACCACAACTGATGCTGGCAAGGATGTAGAGAAACTGGATCACTGATACATGCTAGTAGGGATGTCAAAAGGTAGGGCTTAGCAGTTTCCTCAGGAAGTAAGCATGCAACTACCATATGACCCAGTAGTTGCTCTTTAGGCATCTATTTCAGAGAAATGAAGACTTCTGTTCTCACCAAAACCTGTACACAAATGTTCACAGAATCTTCATTTGTACTAGACCCAAACTGCAATCAACCCAGATGCCCTCCAGCAGGTGATGGCTGAACCAACGGTGGTCAATCCACGCCACGGAACGCTATTCAACCGTGATGCCTGAACAAAGGGTGATCCAGCCACATCACAAAGGGACGGGTATTGACACTCCCACAACGACGACGCAGATGAGTCTCCGGGGAATTATGCTGAGCAAAACAGCCAGTCCCCAAAGGCTACTTACTATTTGATTCCATCTATGGAACACTAAAATGACACAGTTTTAGGAAGGGAGGACACATTAGTGGTTGCCAGGGATTAGTGACAAGGCCAGGCAGGAGGGAGGTGGGTGTGGTTATAAAAGGACAAAATAACAATCCTTGTTGGAACTCTTCAGTATCCTGATGGAGATGTCACAAACCAACCTGGCTGATAAAATTGTACACAATTTCACACACACACACACACACACACACACACACACACACACACGTAAAACTAGGGAAACTGGAACAAGATCAGTGGATTGTATCAGCATCGCCCTCCTGGTTGTGATCTTCTACTTTCATTTTATAAAATGTTAGTTACCACTGGGGAAACCTGGCTAAGGTGTCCAAGGGCTCCTTTTTAGTATTTGTTAGAATTGCATGTGAACCTCTAATTATCTCTGTAAAATTTTCAATTAATAAAAATCCTATTGCTAGTAATGTTCTCTGAAGAAATAACCAAAAGGCAAAGAGCATAAGAGCGTCGTGCTCCTGTGAGAACTGTCGATGCCGGGGAACGGGGCACAGCTGGCGTCCTCCCACAGAGTCGTGGGCTCGCCGTTAAAAATGACTCCATGCGCGGCCATAATTGGTGTGTCTATGTGTAAGGAGCTATTTTGTTAAGCAAAAAGAGTACATATAGTAAAATCTTTTTTTTTTTTTTTATCGACAGCCTTGTTTATAAAACCTGAGCAAGATATAGTCTAGTTGTTTTCAAAGTTATCTTTTCTGGGGTATGATCATAGATATAGATAGTTCTCCAGTTTTCTTTATTTTAGTGTTGGCTGGACTGTTAATAGGGGACAGCATTCCTGTTACGATTAGGCTTGCTAGATGAAATACAGTATACCTGGTTACTTTTTTTTTTGGCTGCGTTGGGTCTTTGTCGTTGCGCGGAGGCTTTCTCTAGTTGCGACGAGCGGGGGCTACTCTTCGTTGCTGTGCACGGGCTTCTCATTGTGGTGGCTTCTCTTGCTGCGGAGCACAGGCTCTAGGCGTGCGGACTTCAGTAGTTGTGGCACGTGAGCTCAGTAGTTGTGGCGCACGGGCTTAGTTGCTCCACGGCATGTGGGATCTTCCCGGAACACGTCTTGAACCAATGTCCCCTGCATTGGCAGGTAGAGTCTTAACCACTGCACCACCAGGAAAGTCCCCTGGTCACATTTTTAAATCAAGACAAACAACAGTTTTTTAGTATGAAGATGTCCCAGGCAATATTTGCACTTTTATCTGCTAATTCTGGCAATCCTAGTTATAATCATAAACTCCGAGTCATTTCCACCTTGGAAAATAAAACAGAACTAGCCATCATGGACTGGTGGCCTCCATGCCTGACGTCTGGGGGCCAGTGTGTGAGCCTGCCTGAACCCTCTGCCCCAGTAAGGGCCTGCTCCCACCTGGGCATCCCCTCCCCAAGCCCTGAGTCCCACGTACTCTCCCCAAGGACGCCTCCTGAGATTTCCTCGGCTCTCTCCAGCAGCCTCTCTCCCACGAGGGTATCCTGTCTCCATCTCTTGTCCTCCCTGGACCCCAGGGCCCTTTGTCCTCAAGCCCCTCAAGCCCCTCCTTGATCTGGCCCCTTCCTACCCGGCTCACTGTCCCACCATTCACACGGATGTCTCCCCTGCCCCAGGGCCTTTGCACCTGAGCACTCTGCATGCGCCCTCCAGCACCCCACCCCGGCCACACTTCCCCTCTTTCCCCTAACTGGTGGCACTTACGGCTGTTATGTCTCCCTGCCTCCTTCCCTCAGGAAGGTAAGTGAAGCTCTGTTCCCACACACTCCTGTCCCACGGGGGTCATCACTACTTGCTAGGCATCCCACCTGCAACTTCTCTCCAGATCAGTGCCTTACCGAACCCGGCCACTTTCTCTCCAAGGCCCTCTGGAGTGCCTCCTGCAGGGACTATGCTCCGCACCTCAGTGCCACCCCAGTCCCTCAAGTGCCCTCCTCTGCACCCCAGGAAGGGGCCAAACTCCAGCTGAGCACCCCGGGATCTGTCCCATCGTCACTCCCACGTCCCCACCTTCTCAGCCGGCTGGGTGGCTCCAGCCTTGGGCCCCGACCTGGGCAGGCTCTCCCCATCCTTTGAGAGGGGGCACCGGTCTGGAGGAGCAGGGCACCTGGCAGATGCAGCTCTCCCCCCCCACCCCTCACTGTCCTCCTCTGCCCCATCCAGAGGTGGTGGCACTACCATCATTCCCACTTCTCAGGTGGGGAAGCGGGGCCCCCAGAGATCCTATAGCTGCAGGGTCGACCGGGGGCCCGGTGGGTGGCCCGTGACGCCATCAGTACGGGCTCGGGGTCACTGTTCCTTGCATACATACCCTGTGCCGGGGGGCCCTGGATCGCCTGTTTCCGGTCTTCACTCCCCAAGCTGGCAGCACCAGGACATCAACAGCACCTCCTGCGTGGAGACAAGGACCATCTGGTGCCACCGTGAGGTCCCAGGGCCGGAGGAGTTAAGTGTAGGCCCGGCAGCTCCTTAGCCCCAAGGGAGGAAGGCCACGCCCAGCCCTGCGGCCCCTCCGCCCCAGAGAAAAGCCACCAGGACACGTCACACGTCTACCACAAGGGCTGGAGCTCTCCTGCCTCCCACAGCACAGCACGAAGTGACGATGAAACCGGCTCAACAGTGGAAGCCGCAGAGGCACTTCACTTCCTCTCTGCTGGGCCTGGGGGCCTGGAGCCCCACTCTAGGCCCCGCCTACCCCAGGAGACTGGAGGGGTGCTGAGGTGATACCTGGTTGCAGGGGTACCTGTGTGGGGATGGTACGGAGCCTTGCCCCCTCCCTGGCTCTCCGGCTGGCTTACTGGGGCTTGGAGCCTGGAGCAGGGTGGGAGCAAGGCCACGGAAAGGCAGGTGGGCTGGTGGGCGGTCAGGAGTGAGTCTGTGGCCTTGGGGTCCTTCCTCCCATCCCCAGTCCCTCCTGTAGCCCGGACCCAAGCCTGGGGGGGCTCACTCTCCCCCCTCCCTCTTCCACCACCCCCACTCCAACCTTGCAGCCCCCCAAACCCTGAGGGCATCATCCCACCTGGATTGGGCGGCCACAGAGCACCCAGGGAAAGTTTCTCCTCCCCAACCCACGCTGCCCAAGGCCTCCTTGTGCTCCAACACCCCCACACACTTCCTTCCAACCCGCAAATGCCCCAGCTCCTGGGAGGCCTAGGGTGGGCGCAGGGTGGGGAGGGCAAGCCTGGCCTTGAAGGGCCCGCCCCCAGGTGAGGAGCTGGGGTCAGCGTTGCAGAATGACTCAGGGGTTCAGTTCAGAAGAGCCTTGTGGAGGGCCCCCCAGGCGACCCCGCTGATGCCTCCGTGGCGCGGGTGGTCCTTGCAGGGGTTCCCAAGCCCCTGCCCACCTGGACCCAGAGTCACACCCGAGACCGCGGACAACTCGCGAGCTCGCCCGTGGCTGGGGCTGTTCTCTTCCTGCTGCCCCGATTCCACACCAGCTTCAGGGAGACACCTCGGAACCTCCCCATGGGGCCCCAGCACGGCGCCCCAGACCTCGTGTGAACCAGCCCCGCCCCTGCCGGCTCTGTGACCTCGGGGAAGCCCTCACCCGCCTCCAGCTCGGGGGCCTCGTCCCTGACGTGAGCAATGACACTGCCTTCTGTGTGGGGTGTGGGGTCCCACGGACAACGGGGACAACGTGGTGAGGGCCTGGTAGGTGCTCGGCGCCCTGGAGCCCCCTCCTGCAGCCTGACGGCTTCCCTTCCACCTGGACCCACCTGGGGTCTTCTTCCCCACGTGGCCTGCTGACAGAGCTGTCCTCCTCCTGCGCGCGCGCACGCACACACACACTCTTGCTGCCCTGAAGGAAAGGCAGGGACACGTGCTGAGGACAACAGAGGTGGACCCCTTTCACGGTCCCAGAACCACAAAGCCCCGCACTCCAGGAGGAGGTAACCGTGGACTCTGAGTTCTCAGCTGCAGGGCTGCCCACGGCACCCACAGCAGGAGACAGGAAGGTGTCCACCCCCAAACCACGGTGCTCCATGGTGCAGCCGCCCTCACTTCAGGCCCGGCCCTCAGGACCCTAGAGGCGGTCACCAGGGCCAGGGGGCCCAGCTGCTTCCACACGTGACACCATCAACCTCACGGTCCCCGAGCTGGGCTTGCAATCTCAATTCACATGTGAGAAACTTGCCCAAGGTCACGTGACCGGGAAGCTGAACACGGGGTGAAACCCCTCCGAGGCCCACAGTGCGGCCCACATGGACAGAGAGCCATCCGGGCCACCGCGGGTGCTGCAGGTCAGTCCTCTGCCTCGGTGGCCTCAGTGACCTCAGAGCAGGTGGTCGGTCACTCTTTATTCCCCACGTTGCCTGAGCGTGCACTACACATAGCGCTCAGTACCAGGCAGGGCACAGACCCCTCCCTCTTTCCTGGGTCTCCAAGTGTGTGCTCAGAACTTGATAAAATCCAGGTCACACTTTTGTTCAGTTTAAATTAAAAATAAGATCCAGCATCTTGGGCACACAGCAAGTGCTCATCAAGGATTTGAGACACGAATGCCCCGCAGATGCTGACAAGGCCACACGGTGTCCTGACTCACTGGAACAGTCCAGTTTATGTCGGTGTCAGTCTCATGAGTGTAGCGCCCTATTTCATGCCCACGGTGGCCCCATATGGCCACCCTGGGTACAGAACAAAATCCTTCCTAGGTGAGGTCAGGACAGGCCACACCTGACCGACCGGCCGGATGTGAAAGGTACACGTGGATGAAGGACAGAGGATGGACCCGGTGAGCCCCTCGGGGAAGAGCCGCTGCCATTCTGCCAGGAGAATCTTTTATGTCCACTTCAGATCTGTGCCGGGCAAGGGTGGGGACTCAACCAACCCATCCCACCAAGACTCAGGGAGCACTCCCTCTTCTCAGCACTGGGCATCATACGTCGCACAGGAAGAGAAGGCCCTGCTCTCCTCGAGCGTTCATTCTACACAGGGAGTCTGACCGTGAACAAGTCAATGTCAGAGAAGAATGAGGCTGGGTGGGGCACTGCTTTACAGGGAGAGACCAGGGAGAGCCCCCCGCCCCAGGACAGCGACATGTGGGCAAAGATCTGAAGAGGTAAGGGGTGAGACGGACAGACACCCGGGGAGGAGCATTCCAGCCGGGGGAAGAGCCAGTGCAAAGTCCCTGAGGTGGGACCCACAAGAGGACCGTGTGGCTGGAGCAGAGTCAACCAGGGCCGGGCAGCGTCAGGGCAGCAGGAGTCAGGCAGTGTGGGCCTGGCCACCATGGCAGTAAGAACTCTGGCTTTGACTCTGAGACAGGGACCCCCTTGAGAGAGTCAGTGGAGGAGTGGTCAGCGGGGGAACCAGGTAAGAGGCTGCTCGTTCATCTAGCGCAGGAGTTGGCAACTTTTTCTGTAAAGGGCTGGACAGCAAATATTGCTAGCTTTGCCAGTCATAGGGTCTCTACTGAAGTTCCTCAACGTGGCCTGCATGGCAAAAGCAGCTGCAGGTGGTCCATGAAGGGCTGGGCACGCCTGTGCTCCAGGAAACCTCCAGTGAGAACACCGACATTTGCATTTAACAGAATTTTCATGTCGTGAAATATTATTATTTTTCTCCCCAGCCATTAAAGACTGAGAAAACATTCTCAGCTCGGAGTCTGAACCAAAACAGGTGGCGGCAGGATTTGGACTGTGGCCATAGCTTGCTGCCCCCTGAGCTTTACAACATCCACCACTGCCCTGGGCCAGGCAGCATCCAGCAGGCAGCGCCAGCAGTGAGAACAAAAGAGCAAAACCCTGCTGCTACTGAGATTTGGTAATAAATAAGTAAATTAGAGGGTGTGAGAGGTCCTAAGTTCTCCCCTTCCTGGCTCAGGCACAGAAGTCAGGTCCCTGAGGCTGGAGTACAACCAGTGGCCAAGGAGGCAGCCCGAGTTGGGAGCGGGTGGCGGTTGCGGAGGCCGCGGGAGGTTGGGGAAGGGAGCCACGGGGTGGGGGGGCGTCATGGAGGCTGCGGGAGGGTGGCAAGGCGAGCCACGGAGGGGGGGGGGCGTCATGGAGGCCGCGGGAGGGTGGCAAGGCGAGCCACGGAGGGGGGGGTCATGGAGGCCGCGGGAGGGTGGCGAGGGGAGAAGGGCTCTGGGGAGAAGGACCCCTTACATGCCCGACTCACCCCTCTGAACTAGGCCAATAATTGTTGAAAGACTTCCTAATCATTACATTAAAACTTAGGAAATGAACGTATTTGTCTCGTTTTCATACAAAATAAGTTGTAGTCTAAAACAGGGTGACAAAGAGGGGCCTCTGGGCCAAAATCACTGCAGAACTTACTTGGTCTGCGCATAAATTTGTATTAATAAGCTATTCGTGAAATGTCCGGATCTTACAAATAGCGAAAGCGAACCTGAGTTCCGTGTGTTCAGCACCTGCTGCGCTGGGCCTCCCCCGAGCGGCTGTTCGGAAGCCCCAGCCCGCCGGCCCGGGGCCTCTCCGGCGCCAGCCACTTCAGAGGAAGGGGCTCTGTTCCCCCGGCCCCCACAGGGGTTAAGTTTTAATCCCTGTTCTCCGGCGAACGAGGCCGCGCGTGGCAGCACCTTATCGCCTTAGACTTAAGGGCTTAAGTGCACCCAGCACGTCGCGCAGAGCCCTTCGGAGCCCCTCTGCGGGAAGGACGCTCGGCGTGTTCCGGGGTAAGCCGAGCTCAGGGCTCCCGCACAGGTGGGCTCCCCAGCCTCTCACCTCCCGAGGCTCCGCGGCCGGCCGCTCTGGGGGCCGCGCCCCGCACACCTGCCGGCACCTGCGCGCACCTGCAGGCAGAACCGGGCGCCCGTCACGCCGCAGCCCTCGGCGCCCCGGCACGTATGCGTCCGGTCCGCCGCCAACGGCCGAGCCACCAGCAATACCGCGACAACCCACCCCGCCGAAGACTCCGACCCCGCAGCCGCCCGGCTGGCCCGACCCGGGAGCGGGGGGCCGGCGCGCTTGAACTGCGCCTGCGCGGTCGGCCTGCAAGGGCCCGGGGATGGGATTGCGCCTGCGTGGTTGACCCGCAACGGCCAGAGGGCGGGACTACGCCTGCGCATTGAGCAGCGCCTCGGCCACTCGAGCGGCCGGACCGGCCGGGCCCCAGGGAGGGACGGCATATGGGCACTGCGCCTGCGCGCGCTGGCCCCGCCCCCTTCCCCGCCCCGCGCCGCGCGGGGCCCTGGGAGGGGTGCAGCGTCCGGCGTCGTCGAGGGCGGGCGGGCGGTGGCGGTGGCGGCGGCTGCGGCGGGAGGGGCGCGGGGGCAGACAAAGCCGCGGCTAATGAATGGGAGTGAGTCCGCCTGCGCGGCCGTCGTCCGCAGCCGAGCGGGAGCCGCCCCACGCCCGGCGCCCGCGGTGAGTGCGCGGCCGGCGCCGACTCTGCCTCAGCCGCGAGCTCGCGACCCGGGCCCGGCCGTCTTGGCGCGCCGTCGGGCCGGGCCCGGGGTCACGGGGGTCGAGGCCGGGAGTCCGGCTGGGTACCAGAGGTCGCGGGGGTCGGGGAGCCGGGCCGGGGCCGCGGCCGGGGTCGCCGCGATGTCGCCTGCGCGGGGCCGGCGGTTGGGGGGCGGGGGCGCGGCCTCCTGTCTCCGGGACCCCGCCCGGGCCGCTCGACTCGACCACGGTGCCCGAGCGCCGGGCCTGCGCCCGCGGCCCCCGGCCCGGCTGACAGCTGGCGCGCGGTGGGACCGCGGACGGTCGCACCCGGGGCGCGTGTTCCGGGCTGCAGGGTTAGGTGGAGGAAACACCTGAAGTGGTGGAAAGTTGGTGCGGACACCCGGCCTGGCCGCAGCCGCGGGGATGGGATAGACGGGGCGCGGGCCCAGGGGCTCGGGAGAGCGCGGGGGCAGAAGTGCCTGGCCGGTGTGAAGTTTACGCGCTGACCACGCGGGCGCCTGTGCGCGCGGGGCGGGACCGGGCGCCGCAGTCGTCGGGGAAGCCCAGTGCTGGGGTGGGGGTCGCCGGTCGGCGGCCGGGCAGCTCCGCGCAGCAGCAGACAGGTGCTCTTTGGGAGTCTTTCCTGAAGTCCTTTGCCCTCCGCCACCACAGCGAATCTCCTTACAAGTTACGTTTTTAGGATTTTCCTCTAGATACAGTATTTTCAGTGCACTTCCAGGAAGAGTCAACCAGGGGCCTTATTTACATATGTCTTAGGAAGTAGATGAGACCTTCAGTATTACTACATGCTTCTGATGCTTTTTAGCTATTGTACGTGTTTCTGGGTAGGACCATTCAAGTTTAAGTAGTGAAAATATGAATCAAATTGCAAAGCATAATTTCAAGTGTTTTTTCCAATTGCGGTTGTTTTTCTAGACCGAAGTAAAGGGGCAGTCATTTGTGTATCGTCTTTTGTGTTTTTTCTGTGACCTACACCATTCCTGTGGCTGAAGAGAATTGCCAGCCACCTTGACTCTCCTTGTATTTTGGGTGACTTTCAGTAGACAAATACATGCACCTCTCTGGAAGCAAGTCCCTGCCAAGCTGAGCTATCAGGAGAGACTTCTGTTGGCATTCTCATGTTCATAAAAAAGGGAAGTTACTTGCTTTGAAGTTAACTCTGATCAGATCAGTCCATATGTTGTTGTTTTTTTTCTTCCAGCTTTAAGATCAAGTCCATAGTTTTGAAAAATCCACTTTAGACTTTCATGAGACCAGTGTGATAATGCAGCAGTATGATAGTGGCGCATTCTTGTGACTTTTTATATTAATTTTTGATGTTTTATCTATATCATGGTGATAAAATTAGGAGACGACGAAGGATTTAGTTGGAGTTTTTAGAATTTCAGTTGTGAATTAATTTCCATACAAAGTTCTCTTGTGAGAGGAAACCGTACTCAGGGTTTTCCAATGGGCTGTCCATGCAGGGATGCACACTTCCTGCAGTCCTTAAACAGATTGTATCTGCTCATCGTGATTTACATTTTCTAGGGAAAAGATCTAGAAATCTTAAGAGAGAGTCTATGACTCTTCAAGAAGGTAATCTCCTATCTTGGAAGAAAGCTCAGACTTGAGTCCACTTCACAGGTGTTTACTTGACACCCCTTCCTCCTCCACTGTGCTGGTTAATTCCTGATGTTTTGGGACATGAAAACTCTGGCCTGTTTTTCAGTGTCACCACACAGAGGAGGAGGTTTGTGAGTAACTCAAGCTGTGCAAAGAATGTTCCTAACACATTGGGAAAGGTTTTAAGTGAATTATTAGTGTCACTGATTGAATTCTGTGTCTGCGCAAAGGAGCTGATGCGGTATCACGTAGTGAAGGAAACGTGTGTACCTGTATTTCAGATCCCTGTCCGGCGTAGAATTTGGAGAGTGGCCAGAACTGGGCGGTGGAGGAGCTGTTGCAGCACGAAGAGCAGTGATGCTGGTCAGTGTGTCCGTCACTCTGTGCTTGTGTTTCTCTTTGCCTGGCTTCAACTCCTCCATCATCTGGACTCTGGTCTGACCTCCTCCTCCAGTGTGAGGACTGCCTGGCGAGGGGAGGGGGGCAGGTGAGCGACTCCGGGGCACAGTGAGGAGCCTCTGGTGGTTGGCTGGGGGCCCCCCGACTCTCCCTCACCAGCATTCTGTTTCCTTCTGAGCTTCTCTGCACAAGGCTTGCAACTGAGACAGCGACTGTCATTCTTCTAGTTACTGTTTGATGTTTAAGGTGCTATTTAAATCTCAGGACTTGACATAAGTAGGAACCATCATGCGTATTTCATTTTGTGTTTGACTGGATTTAGCTGCACAAAAAGGCACAGTTTGCCTCTAGCCCTGACGGTCCTGCAGCTCTCGGTCCGGCCTCCCTTCAGTGTCTGGATGACAGCAGATTTCTTGTCAGTTACCTTCCAGGTGTTCGGCCCTTTCCACATCCCTGTCTTTCCTGCCCTTCTCCCTTGCCCTACTTGTCATTGCCTGACTGCACCATTCTGGAATAGTTCAGATCACTTCCTAGCTAACTGTTTGATGTATGCTTTTGGTAGTTCAAATCCTGGAAGGCATTGTTAGGAATAAAATAAAGCCTTTTCTTCTCATGCCCCCTATTTCTGAGGTAGAGGGGACCAGGAGAGACAGAGGTGCCTGACTCTGCATGAGGTTTTCTCACCTCTCTACTCTGCACCTGGCGCTGTTCTACCTGCTGGGGGCAACGGTGGTTTTTAAAAGAAGGCCCTGCCATAGGAGAACTTAACATAGTGATGGTGCGAGGGACTCAAACCACAGAAGGGTGCTCCGGGAAGGCCTCTGTTAGAGGGGAGGACCTTTGAGCCCCGCCGTGCAGGGCTGGGGGTAATGGAGTGCAGGCCCTGAGTAAGCAGAGGCATGTGTGGGAGAGGCTGTCCCCTCCGTTTGAGCCCGTGTCCTGGCGTACAGCCCCTTCCCAGCCTTGATCAGGTGCCCGCTCTGCTTGGTTTCTGCTCGCATTCAGGTGAAGGCCTTCCAACAGCCGGGCCCCGCCCTCCCTGCCCCCCCCCCCCCCCCGCAAAGTCTGTGCCGTAGAAACCACTGATGCTGGGCTGGGGTGTCCCCCGCTGACCCACCCGCGTGCTCTGTGTGATAGCTCTTTGATCTGTGTGGCCTGCACCTGCTCTGTCTTGCCTCACCCCTGCACAGATGTGAACCAAGGGGCTGCGTTTTCACCCAAGGCCACGGCTAACCAGCCTTACCCTGTGGCTCTCGTGCAGCAGAGGCAGCCGCGGAGGGAGCTGTGTGCTGTTCGGTGAGGGCTCCGGTTACTCTGCCACAGGCCATGTGCCACACCGTGGAAGTAAAAGGACTCTAAACGCTCTTCCAGCAGCTTCCAGCCACCGCAGCAATTTCAAACCTGTCACTGGTGGGACTGCCCTGTACCCCGGGGGAGAAGGTGCTGGTGTTGGGTAAAGGGACCCTCAGAAAGACAGGGCAGAACACCCCAGATAGCCCTGGTCTGTGACCCAGAACATGTCAGGGGTAGAACAGGGACCAGCCGACCCACACCGAGTCCGTTTGCCCCTCTGGAGTGTGCTTTGTTTCCAGGGTGGCCTTACCAGGTTTTCTGACCACATCGCGTGGAAGTGGCTCCGGTTCTAGGGTTCTGGGTTTACCTCTTTGCAGCGGGCTCTGGCTCTTAGTCTGGGTGCTCCGCCTCAGCTCGGCCAGGCCTGGGTGGCGGTTTCTCCGTGTGAGTGGGTGCTGGCACTTCTGCATGGGAGGCAGTTGACGCTGTTGCCACCCTTGGAATATGTGAGTCATGGTTCTCCACCCTCAGAAGGTGCTACAGTTACTCTCAGACGTGGACCAGATCTTAATGTATAGCCTCGGTGGAGAGACTACCACGTCCAAGGGTGAGCCAGGCAGGGGCGCCGGCGGCGGCCCTGATGCCCTCGGTGGACTTGGCAGCTCTTGGGAAGCACGTGGACTTTGAGTTGAAAGCAGATATGCTCCTGTGTTTTAGAGGCTGTGTTGTGGAGAGTTGGGAGAACAGTCCGTGGCGCTCTCCGACCTGCCCCAAGATGGAGCACTTGTCACGACATTGCCACGGCTGCCACCTTCGCCCGTCTGGCGCTTCCAGACTCGCTCTGAGGAGATCGCAGATATCACGGCACTTCACCTCTAAGTGTCCTTTTCTTCTCAGGAAAGGCAAAGGGAGGCGTTCCCTGGCGGTCCAGTGGTTAGGTCTTGGTGCTTCAGCACTTCCATTGCCGTGGCCTGGGTTCAGTCCCTGGTCAGGGAACTAAGAGCCTGCATGCCGCAGAGCGTGGCCCCCCAAAAAAAGAAAAAGAAAAGGCAAAGGGATGTTCTTTCTCACCAGTAGTACAGCTGTGAAGGAAATGAACGATAATCCCTCATAACGCTCAGTGGCCAAGCCGCAGTCAGATTTCCCTACTGTGTTTATCAGCTCGTTTGTTCCAAACCAGAATCTAGTCCAGGTCATTGCACTGAGTCTGTCTCTTTAGCCTTTTTGATTCTGGAACAATAACCCGCCCCCATTTTTTTCCACGACACTGACTTTTTGAAGAGACTAGGCCAGTTGTCTTGCGAATGTCCATGTTTGGGGTTTGTTTGCCATTTTCCTTCTTTGTCGTTTACAGTTGACCCTTGAACAACGTGGCAGGCGGTTGGGGGTGCCACCCTCCGCATAGTCGGAAATCTGAGGATAGGTTATAGTTGGCCCTCGGTGTCCACAGCTGCTTCCCATCCTCGGACGCCACCAGCCTGGGACCTGCACATCTTCACGTGGGTGGTGCTGGGCTTCCTGTTTGCCGCCCTCAGAGGCTGTCCTTTGGGGACTGACGCCCACTTTCTAGGGCTGTTGTTCTTTCTTTCTGTATTTCATCTGTGTTTCCCTCGTCCATTACATTCAAGGAAGGCAGGAAAAATGCTGAATTCTGTCCTTGTATTACCTCTTTCTGGGGAGCAGTGGCTGTAATATTCACCCGCATTGTGGCAAATGTTTTTATTTGTCCTTTTTTCTTCTTTGAGTATCAGTGCTAACAGGTTTTCATTTATTCACTGCATTGTAATCTATTAAAGTCCTCTGGTTCCGTTTTTTTGGAGTTCAGATGGTTGTGACTGAGCCGTCGGACGCCCCGGCGAAGCCGGCTCCGTGCGCTGCTTTGGCATCATCCTGACAGCACTTCCCTTGTGCCACCTTCCGTTCCTTTGCCAGAGCTGCAGTCAGCTCTTTCTGCAGAGCGCTTTGGTTCCCTTCAGTGCAGAAGGTATTTAGAAACCAAGATCTAGGTATTAGACCTGTTTGTTGTCTTTGTGTATTATTGCAGCTTTAAGTGCTGGTTTGGTGCACAGAGCTAGGATATGTATTTTTTAAACATCAAGAGGTATACTGATATTTTCAATGCAGATTTAAAATTATATAGTTTTACTTAACTTCTTTGATATTTTAAAAATGTCTTTTTTTTTTTTCTTTTTTAAATTTATTTTTGGCTGCGTTGGGTCTTTGCTGCTGCGTGCGGGCGTTCTCTAGTTGTGGCGAATGGGGGCGACTCTTCGTTGCAGAGCGCAGGCTTTTCATTGCCGTGGCTTCTCTTGATGCGGAGCACGGGCTCTAGGTGCGCGGGGTTCAGTAGTTGTGGCGCACGGGCTTAGTTGCTCCATGGCATGTGGGATCTTCCCAGACCAGGGATCAAACCCGTGTGCCCTGCGTTGGCAGGCAGATTCTTAACTGCTGTGCCACCAGGGAAGGTCCCTCTGTCTTTTTCTTATCCTGAAAATTTTGATTATTTTTTTAATTAATTTTTATTGGAGTATAGTTACTTTACAATGTTATGTTAGTTTCTACTGTACAGCAAAGTGAATCAGCTATAGGTATACATATATCCCCTCTTTTTTGGATTTCCTTCCCATTTAGGTCACCACAGGGCATTGAGTAGAAAATTATGATTCCTTAATGCCATTGGCATGATTACTTATTTGTTTTATGCTAAAGTACACAAAAAATGGGTCAAATGACAATATTATGTTACTACTGCTAATGAAATCACTTAGCAAAATTTAAGGTGTGTTTTTGTTTTTAAGTTCTTTTTGTCTTTAGGATACATTGTGCTTTGGATGAATAAAGTCCTGTGTGTTAAAGCCCCTTGGTGAACATTCTTTGTGTTATGGTTGCTTATTTGAGACACAATTAGGCCTATTTGTTTCAGATTTGGACTTTTCTAAATTTTAAGGTGCAGATAATCACATGGCTCAAGAGTCAACATTATGTAAAAGATCACGGTCAGAAACCTCACTTGCATTGCTGTCTCCTCCACTCTTGATAGGCAACCTTTTTTTTTTTTTTTGGCTGTGTTGGGTCTTAGTTGCTGTGCGGGCTTTCTCCAGTTGTGGCGAGCGGGGGCTACCCTTCATTGCAGTGCGCGGGCTTCTCGTTGCGGTGGCTTCTCTTGTTGCTGGGCACGGGCTCCAGGCGCACGGGCTTCAGTAGTTGTGGTGCACAGGCTCAGTAGCTGTGGCTCGTGGGCTCTGGAGCGCAGGCTCAGTAGTTCTGGAACACGGGCTTAGTTGTTCTGCGGCATGTGGGATCTTCCCGGGCCAGGGCTCGAACCCGTGACCCCTGCATTGGCAGGTGGATTCTTAACCACTGGGCCACCAGGGAAGCCCCTATAGGCAACCCTTTTTATTTCTACTTTATCCTGCAAAAATAAGCACACACACATATATTTGTAACTTCCCTTGTTTTCCCTCTTGTCTTTCATAAAATGTAACAAATACTATTTATGCTATGTGTCTTGCTTTTTCTTCAACAGCCTGTGTATGTATCAGTCCTTATTGGTGGGTGTTTGAGTGGTTTTCCATTCTGGCTGTGAACTGCAATGACTGACCTTGGGCAGGAGTGTTTTGTATTTGATGGGGCCGTCTCTGGGGTCTGTGCCTGGCGGCGGATTGCTGGGTCCCCGGGTGAATGTAACTTGGAACGTGTTTCCCAATTCCCCTGCAAAGGTGCCGTCCCGCTTGCTCTCCATCAGCACTCTTCCCAGCCCCACCGAGAGGCGCTACCAAGGTTTGGGGTCTTTCCAGTCTCATCCGGTGAGACTTAAAGTAGTTTTCCTTTAATGTGCTTCAACTTCAACGTGAAAAATGGAAAAGTATACTTTACTTAAGTTGGCTATGTCTGGTATCAAAGCAGATGAGGGCATTGAGTGAAAGCTGTAAGTCACAGAACCCGGCCGGCCTCTGCAGGGTGAGAACTGGGAAACGCTGCCCATGGGAATTCATTCTGACACTTACTTCTGCAAGTACAGTAGTTTGGAGCACAGTTTCTTCAATTCTTAAAATAAAAACTAACCATATATTCTCTAAGTCAGAACACATGCCTGAAATTGAGAATTTTCCATACATTTTGGTTTTTTCTAGCCCATGGAAAGGATCCTCTGATGAGCTACCTTTACTTTTAGGTGTTTTCGGCTTTGAAACTAAAAAATTCAAGTGAATTTCAGAAAATGTGGGTTTTGGATGCCTCCTCTCTACCCCTCACCCTCCTCTCCCCGTCTCTGCTCATAGTTGAGATCACTGTGCTCACCGCTCAGCGCGCCTGTGTTTTCCTAACCTCCTCGGCGCTTCAGAGCGGTCCGCCAGCTGTCAAGAGGTGGGTGGGGCTGAGTGAGACAGGGCGGCCTCTGCCCTGGGGGGCCAGGGGCTGTGGGCAGCGTCCACAACGAGGAAACTGACTGGACCGCTTCCCTTATTGTCATTGATTGCCCTGTTTAATATTCATGCCAATTGATCTTATTTTAGACTAAATCTGATTCGCTGGAGAACAGAAGCAGAACCACGGAACGGCTGGTTCCAGATGCCATCCAGATGCACGGTGAATAGGTAGCCCTCGCCTTTCAAGGCCACAGTAGCCTCCAGAGTTTTAGGATAGGTGGCAAAAACCAAATTGTTATTCACACACATAGAAAATTATCAAATATGCCTCCGCAACATAATCCTTTTGTGGTTTGAAAATTAAAGCTAACGTGCTTTTTTGTCTTTTTAAAAATTTGGTGCTAAAATAGTAGAAAAATTATTTTCTTCAGTAGTAAGCTGCTAGAGCAAATGATAGCATTTTTCCTAAAATAGAAACAACAGGGACTTCCCTGGCAGTCCAGTGGTTAAGACTGCATGCTTCCAATGCAGGGGGCCCTGGTTCCATCCCTGGTTGGGGAACTAAGAGCCCCCATGCTGCACAGTGTGGTCAAAAAAAAAAGAAAAAGAAACATCTTTGTTATCTATGATTTTGAAATAATATGTACAAAACTAGCCCATTAGTAGAGAAATACATAAAATAGAAGGTGAAAGTCTCTCCTGATGACCACGTTCCAGATGCACGTTCACATGTGTGGGTGCTTTTACACCCAGGGCCTGCCTGACCCTCCCGTCTGTGCCGAGGGCAACGGGGTGGGGCCTCCCTCCTGCTGGGGTGGTCCTTGCCCATGTCACGATAGTTTCATGAGGTGTTTTTGTGTGTGTGTGTGTTTTTAAAGTTGGAGAAAATATTTTATATATTTATTTATTTTGGCTGTGTTGGGTCTTCATTGCTGTGTGCGGGCTTTCTCTAGTTGTGGCGAGCGGGGGCTACTCTTCATTGCGATGCGCGGGCTTCTCATTGCAGTGGCTTCTCGTTGCGGAGCACGGGCTCTAGGCTCGCTGGCTCAGTACTTGTGACTTGCAGACTCTAGAGCGCAGGCTCAGTAGTTGTGGCGCACGGGCTTAGTTGCTCCGTGGCATGTGGGTTCTTCCCAGACTAGGGCTCGAACTCATGTCCCCTGCATTGGCAGGTGGATTCTTAACCACTGCACCACCAGGGAAGCCCCTCATGAGGTTTTTAAAAACCTTTTTATCTTAAAGTATAGCACAGGGGGACTTTCCTGACGGTCCAGTGGTAAAGAATCCGCCTTACAATGCAGGGGACTCAGGTTCGATCCCTGGTCAGGGAACTAAGATCAGACATGCCGCGGGGCAACTACTGAGTTCGTTCGCCTCAACTAGAGAGCCTGCGTGCCGCAAACTACAGAGCCCACGCACCCTGGAGCCTGCGCGCCACAACTAGAGAAGAGAAAACCCGCACGCCACAACTAGAGAGAAGCCCGTGCGCCACAACGAAAAAGATCCCGCATACCCTAACAGACATCACACATGCCATAACTAAGACCCAACACAGCCTAAAATAAAAATAAAGTATAGCACAGAGACAAGCTGCATAAATTCATAGCTTGATGGGTTCTGATAAGGTGGACACTTTTGTAAACCATCCCTTGGGTCACGAGAGAAAATTTTGCCCTCCCTGGAATCCTTCCACGTGCCCTATCCCAGCCACATCCCTCCCTTTGATGCCAGATACTTCCCTTTCTTCATAGTTTTATGACGGGATTGCACGTCTTTAAGCAGTAGTTAAGCGTTGCTTGTTTTTCACGTGACGTTTCAGTCCCTAACCTACAGGGCACCCCCGCCTCCCGTGGGAGTTTGGTGTGGAAGAAGCCAGGTGGCTGGACTCGTGTTTCTCAGTCTGGATTTTGCCGGCCACGGCCCTCGGGTGTGGTTTAATGCGTTTCCCTGCTCTTGGTTTCTTTAAATTGCCGGTGGATCTAAGGCCTGATGAGGTTCAGCCTCCTTCCTGGCTGCTGTGCTGCCCCCTTAGGAAGGACCTCGTGTGTGAGGCTCTCGCTCTCTTTGCTGTTGGCAGCCAGCGATGCACACACCTGCAGGCTTTAATCGGTAAGAAGTTACGGGACAGGGACGTTTCGGCTCAGTTACTGCGTCTTTGTTCATGAGCTGGGCTTGGAGTAAGAGGACCCTGTCCTTAGCTCCTCCGTGGTTATCTGGTGCTGTAGTTTATGCAGGAAACTGAAGAAAAATGCTTGCTTCTTTCTCTGTATCAGTTTCCTATCATCCTCCAAAGGTGACCAATTGAGCATTTTATTTCGGTGTTATGCACTCATAGATTTAACATATCTGATGTGTTTTAATGCATTATTATGACGATCCTTATTTACGTTCAAATTATCTCATTTTTTTGGACAGTGGGAGCCCTTACAAGTTGGCGCCTACATCCTTCTGACACAATTCTCATCCTCTCTCAGAGGGTCCTTGCTCTCTGGTATGCCAGAATGTTCTAGGCTCATTTTGTATTCTTCCTGCCCAAGACCTGCAATCGGCCATTCCTTCAAAAGCCCTGGTCTTTAATGGGAAATGATGTTTCACAACCATAGTCTGGATGTCAGATAAGCTCATACCCATCGGGTTGGTCACTGTTTTTAGGTCTTTGCAGTGAGCAGAGCTGGGGTCGGTGCCCTGCTCACCGACTGTAGGATGTGCACTTGACCTTTCTTGTCCTGGGTCTCTGTCTCTGTCTGAGGATGCTGGTTCTCAAGGACATGGGAGGTGAGAGCCTTGTGCTATCGCTGGTCACTCCTCTGCTTCACTCTCACTGTACACAGCTCAGTCTCCGAGTAACAGTGGCCATGTCGTTACTGAAAACAAGTTGGTGCTTTTTGCCTAAGACTTCCCATTGTCTTCCCATCCCTCTTTGCAGCGATTCGGGCTCTGCATGGAAGCGCGGTAGCCATTGCCTGCTGTGCGTGCTCTCTCCCGGAGACCCTGACTCAGTCTTAGGCCTGCAAGGAAGTATATACTGAGCGCTCACAGTCCTTTCGTCAGTGTTTCTCTAGACTTTTTGGTTGAGGTTTGTTCTCTGTTAGATTTCTCCAGAAGGACTCCAGGAAAAATATTTCCTGAATCCTTGTATGTTGATAATAGTTTTTCTGTGTCCCTTATACTTGAAAGCCAGGTTGACTGGATATAAAATGCTTGGCTCACATATTTTTTCCTCAGATATCTTAAATATGTTATTCTATTGTCTTATATAGAACATTGCTGTCAAACTCATGACAATTTTATTTTCTTTCCCTTGTACATGACCTTGGTTTTCCCCTCAATGGCATTTCTTTTTTTTTTTAAGTCCAGTGATTTTCCTAGAATATACCTCAGTGTTAATTGTTAAGGATGGATTTTCTCAGCTTTCCGGTATGCTCTTTCGATATACGTAGTTTTACAATTTTTATTTCAAACTGTTTAGTATTCTCTTCTTTTGCTTTGTGCCTTCCTTTTTCTGTGGGGGATGCTCTGATTATACATGTGTTGGATCTTCTTTGCCTGTGTTTTCAATTGGCCAGTTTCTCCTGAGTCTTTTTTAGCTCTTCATTTCGTCTTCATTAAAAAACTTTATTTTCTAAACTCTTCTGTCTATCTTAAGAAATCATCTGTGGGGTTTATTTGTTCTTTTGTTGCTTCTAACTTTTATTCTTAAAATGGCATTTTACTTTTTGTTATTTTTTTGAGCATGTGTGTTTATTTTGCTGAAGATTTCAGGTTACAGGGAGGCCATATACACAGCCCACGGCTACCACCCACCACCCCTTTTTGCTGGCTTCATTCTCTTGTTTGAAAGGATAGAGCTCTTTCTCTTTCTTCCCCCTCCAACTTTCCCCTTTTTCTCTCCTAGCCTCATGCTTGCAATTTGTAAAATGACATTTTACTTTTATTTGTAATATTTTCTTAGGATCCATAACCTCATTTCAGTGTTTTTCTATTCTGATTTATTTTGTTCTTTTGTATTAATTTCTTTAGCTTCTTTTGAAATAAGTTATAGTTTTCATTTAATTTGTGCTTATATTTTTCTAATGTGCTTTCATTATCTGTAAAGATGTTTTTCTGGTCTTCATTTTTTTTCTCTCTTATCCTTTTGTAGGATTTGACCTTAATTCTTTTCTGTTGCTTATTGTTTTAGTTTTCTAGTGCTGCTTTAACAAATTAATCACGAAGTGGTTGAAAACAGCATAAATTTGGAGGTCAGAAATCTGAGGTGGGTCTCACTGAGCTTAAATCAGGATGTTGGCAGGCTGCCTTTCTTTCTGGAAGCTCTAGCAGTGAATGTTTCCTTGCCTTTTATACTTTCTAGAGGCCGCCTGTGTCCTTGGATGTGGGCCCCCTCCCTCTGTCTTCAGAGCCAGCAACACTGCATCTCTCTTACCTTGTGAAGTCATATTTTCCTCTGTCTCTCTTCTGCCTTTTCTTTCCACTTTTAAAGATCCTTGTGATAACATTGGGTCCACCCCGATAATCTAGGATAATCTTCTTATCCTGGATCAGTAACCTTAATTCCATCTGCGTCCTTATTAATAATCCTACTTTGCTGTGTAACCTAACACAGTCACAGATCTGAGGATTAGGACGTTAACTTCTTACTCTGTCTGCCACACTCATTTTTATCTGATACTATTTTTGCTTTGTTTTTTGAATAAATTTATTTATTTATTTATATTTTATTTTTGGCTGCGTTGGGTCTTTGTTGCGGAAAGCGGGGGCTACTCTTGATTGTGGTGCACGTGCTTCTCATCACAGTGGCTTCTCTCGTTGCGGAGCACGGGCTCTAGGTGCACGGGATTCAGTAGTTGTGGCTTGTGGGCTCAGTAGTTGTGGCTCGTGGGGCTTAGTTACTCCGCAGTATGTGGAATCTTCCTGGACCAGGGCCTGAACCCATGTCTCCTGCACTGGCAGGTGGATACTTAACCCCTGCACCATCAGGGAAGTCCTGATACTAGTTTTTAACATTGAAGAAGGAGAGGTGGCTGAGGATAACTTGTCCTAACTCATGGTGCTTCCTATTCTGCAGTCTTTATCTACTACTGAAAATGTGGCAGCTTCATTTTTATGTTTTACGTTGTGTATCTAGGAATACCTAGTTTTCTTGTTATGTCTTTGGCTTTGGTACCCAGGTGATACCGACCTCTTAGAATAAACTGGAAAGTATTCTCTCCTCCTCTTTCAAAGAGTTTATGGAGTATTGATATCACTTCTTCTGTAAATGTTTTATAAAGTTCACCAGTGAAGCCATCTGGGCCTACATTTTTCTTCATGGGAAAATTTTAAGTTACTAATTCAATGTCTTGTTATAGGTCTATTGTGATTTTCTGCTACTTCTTGAGTCACTTTAGTTAATTTGTTACTTTCTAGGAATTTTTCCATTTCATGTAAGTTGTTGAATTTATTGGTAGACAGTTGTTCATGGTCCTCTCTTATATATCATTTAGTTACTTTTTGTTTGTTTTAAGGTTTTTTTGATGTGGACCGTTTTTAAAGTCTTTACTGAATTTGTTACAATATTGCTTCTGTTTTATGTTTTGGTTTTTTGGCCTTAAGCCATGTGGGATCTTAGCTCCCCAACCAGGGATCAAACCCACACCCCTTGCATTGGAAGGCCAAGTCTCAAGCACTGGACCACCAGGGCCAGTCCCTCATTTAGTTTCTGAGGAGGCAGTGGTAATGCTCCCAGGTCTTTGCAATCTGTGTCTTCTTTTTTTCTTGGTTAATCTAGCTAGGGATTTGTCCATTTTGTCAATGTTTTCAAAGAACCAACTTGCAGTTTCATTGAAGTTCTATATCACTCTTCTGTTTTCTATTTCATTAGCATCCATTCTAATCTTTATTATTTCCTTTTTTCCGCCTTGGTTTGGTCTGTTCTTTTTCTAGTTTGCTTTTGTTTTCTTTTTATCAGGAGGTGAATGTTTACATTATTGATTTGAGATCTTTCTTTTCTAGCATAGGTATTTAAAGCTGTAAATTTCTCTCTGAGCACCAGTTTAGCTGCATCTCATGTATTTTGGTTTGTTGTGTTTTTATTTTCATTCAGATGAAAATACTTTCTAATTTCCCTTGTAGTTCCTTTTTGACCTGTGGATTATTTAGAAATGTGTTATTATTTCCAAATATTTATTGATTTTTCACATTTTCCTCTGTTACTGTCTTGTAATTTAACTTCATTCTGGTTGAAGGATATATTTGTATCATTTCAGTTCTTTTAAATTTATGAATACTTGTTTTATGGCCCAGCCTCTGGTCTGTACTGTGGAATGTGTTGTGTGCAGTTGAAAAGAGTAAGTATTGTGTTGCTCTTGGATGGAGCCCTGTGTAGATCTGCCAGTTCAAGCTGGTTAATAGCATTATTCAAGTTGTCTTTATCCTCACTGATTTTCTGTCTTGCTGTTCTAGTTGACCTCCCTTCAAGTTTGCTGATTCTTTCTTCTGCTGGCTACCAAGCCCCTCGAGTGAATTTTTTGTTACAGTTATGCATTTCAGCTCCATAATTTCTAATTTCATAACTGGTTCTTCATAATTTTTCTCTGTATACTGATACTTATTGGTGAGACACTGTCCTGCTTTCCTGTAGTTTCTTTATATGTGGTTTCCTTTAGTTCTTTCAGCTTATTAGAGTAACTGATTTAAAGTCTTTGTCTAGTAAGTCCAACCTCTGGACACCCTCAGGAACAGTTTCTTGGTTTATTTTTCCCCCATGTATGGGCCATACTTCCCTGCTTTTTTTTTTTTGCACGTCTTGTAATTTTTTTGTTTTTGTGGAAAACTGGACATCGTTTGTTGTTATTGCTGGGGGTTTGTTTTGTTTTTGCCTGTTTGTTCCTTTAGTGACCTTCCTGGACTAATTCTAAAAAGTCTGTACTCCTTGTAGTGTTTGGACACTTCCGTCTCTGCCTGGTTAGCTTGGTGTCAGTGATTTCCTGAAATCCACTGAGCTGAGTGATTTCCTTAATGCTGCCAACAGATGCACCCGCCATCTTTGCCAAGAGCTGTGTGTGTGCCTGTGCCTGTGTGTGTGTGTGTTGGGACAAGCATTAACCTTCTCCTTGCACAGGGCTTCAAGGTCAGCCAGAGGTGAGAGATGGTGTGACCCCTCAGGTCTCTCCTGGGCTTGTCCTTCTACAGCTGCAGGAATCTGTCAGAGCCTTTCGTAGCTCCCTGCAGACATCTCGTCCCCCCATCTTCCTTCTCAGCCTTTGGCCAGGCTCTTGTTTACGCCAGTGGAGTTGCAGGGTTAGCCAACTATGATGTTACAGAAGTGCAACTGTTTAATTTCAGCAGAAGCCCAGGGAGAGGGCTTTTCCCACTGAAGGCTCTGAATCAGGTCAAATAACTACCATGCCCTGTGAGCAGGGCTTTTCCAGGGACCTGTGACAAAGGTCAGGTGGTAACAGTGCTTCACACAGTGGGATGGTCTGCCCCTCTGGTGGCTGCAAGGCTGCTGTTTTTCACAGCTACTGTGGTCCCGTGGTTCCTGTGGGGAAGGAAGGATGGGAGTGAAATGTTCTAACGAGCTTCCACAGTTTTTCTTAAATAAATGCTCCTCAGATTGTTGCAAGCCTTCGTTTAACCCCCGGAGTTGCGGACAATTTGATGTTGACAACTGCCTATAGCACTGCCTTTGCTTTCCTGCAGCCACTAGGTTATGGAGGTCCTCACCTACCACTCTGAGCAGTGCTTGCGTCATGAGATTTCTCCTCCCTTCCCTACCCTTCCTTTGCATCTTCTTTTGTCCCTGAACTGCTCAATTTATAGTCTAGTCCCAGCAGTTCCTCTTTGAAATGGGTCTTTGCCCTGGAGGAAGCATGAGCTGGGGGGTTTTTCTTCAGCCTCTTTGGACCTTACCCTGGACTCCTGACGTACATCCACTCTGATGAGTGCAGAAAGCTCCTCCCAGTTTCAGCAGCTTCCTGTGAATACCTGTTGGCTACTTTGGGATTATCGGTGATCCCATGCCCAGGGCTGCTTTCTTGTTCTGCCTGTACAGATCTAATACCACGTGGGCCTTGCGTATATTCTTGGCTTGTCCTCTTGGCTTATATTTTGGAGTTAAGGAAATACCTCGTCAGGCTTGTCTTCTTGTTGGTCTCGTCCATGAGATTGTGGTTTTGCTCTTTTATTTCTGTGCTGTATTACCAACTGAAACAATGAACTTCACTGAAGTTCAAGTGAATAAAATAACTACACT